>NW_006921606.1:11970329-12047657 GCF_000298275.1 Orycteropus afer afer
TGAACTGCTGTATGAAAAGTGAATTTACTGTGTAAATCTTCACCCAAATCCTAATAAAAAAAAAAAATTGAAAAAAAAAAAACAGTGGAAAGCACTGATATAGGAGTCAGAGGCTTGAACTTATAGAACATCCCTGCTTTGAAATCCAGGTAATCTTCAGGACTTCTTATAAGAATCAGGCTAGGAGACCTGACTTTAACCTCTCAAAGCCTCAGCTTTTTCATCTGCAAGCAGTGCATAATATTAATTATTGTGAGGATTCAATTAACTGGGAAAAATTACTTAATATAAAGTTAATACCCAATTAAAGGTAATTATATTTGTAATTAAGAATCTCTGATAGCACAGGGGTTAAAGCACACAGCTACTAGTTCAAAGTTCAGCAGTTCACACCCATCAGCTGCTTTGCAGGAAAAGAAGAGGCAGTCCACTTCCATATTTACCACCTTGGAAAAAAAAAAAAAAAACCTTATGAGGCAGTTCTACTCCATCCTATAGGGTTGCTATGCATCAGAAGCTACTCAATGGCAAGGGGTTATTATTACAATTAGAGTCTCTGGATGGTGCAAATTGTTAATGTGCTCAGGTGCTAACTGAAAGTTAGCAGTTCAAGTCCACCCAGAGGTACACCAGAAGAAAAGTTTGACTGTGGATTTTCAAAAAAGAACAGCCACTGAAAACTATGGGCAACAGTTCTACCCTTGCATACATGAGGTCTCCATGAATCAGATAAACTCACCAGAACCAGTTAGGTTTGGTATTACTATAATTATTATCAGATGATATTTTCAATATTATTTTAGATCTTTGAGGCTAAATGGATGCTCTTGACTTTGGATAGCTTTTAAAAACATTCTCAATTTCAAGATGGAGGAATAGGCAGAGAAGTTACACAGATCCTCTTCAACAAAGAAAAGAGAAACCAATTGACAGAGATACAGAAGATAATCCTGGGGCCCTGAGCTTTGAAAGAATCAGAAGTGGATTAAGCACCAACTAGTGGAAAAGCCTGAACAAAAACAATAAGTACGGAGATGGTCAGAGCAGTAGACTGTCAGTTACTCTGATGGGACCAACAGCCTGAATATTTCCAAGTGGTGGTAGACCTGAGAATTGACTTAAAGATCAGCTCTGGTCACCAAGGGTTTCAGGTATGACTGCACTGGTGGCCTTTGACTAAGAAGGGAAACAGCAAGAAGAGAGACAACTTGAGCTGTGGACTTTCTGCTGTCCAGAGGGTGCAGCCATTTTTATTGTTCACAGGCAGTGTCCATTTTGGATGTTTAAAGTGACCAAGGATGCGATCACTTTGAATGTTTACAAGCAGTGGCCATTTTGGATATTTAAAGTGATCAAGGTCATGGCCATTTTGAATCTTCACAAGTGGTGGCCACTTTGGGTTTTAAAATGACAGCATTCTCATTCTGATTCCAAGGACTTACAAATAGGCTCTGTTTGCTAAGGATGACAGGGACATACTGGAGGCTGACAGCAGCAAAGAAATAGGTGGTGAGTGTATGATAAATGAGCACAGCACATTACCCTGCTTACATAGATAACATAAAAACAAAACAAGAAAATGAAAATTGTGGGCAAGTCACTCCATCATACAGTCACCAATTAAATATAAACACAATAATGTCACAATGTCTCAGAGATAACAGAACATCACAGTTCTGTTAAGAACTGGAGATAAAGAAAGAAAGAAGATAAAGCAGGAGAAACAAGGCACCAGGATACAGAAACAAAACACATCCCTGAAGAAGACTCAGCATTGGAACTCCCTGATAAGGAATTTTTTTAAAATGATATTTAGGTATCTTCAATGAATTGAGAGACAGATCAAGGAAAACACTGACAAAATTGAAGAAAACACAGAGAAAAACCTAGAACAGTTCTGAAAGACAATACAAGAACAAAATGACAAAATAATTGAAAAATTAGAAATGATAAAAAATCTACACATAGAAATCCAGAAGAGTAGTATTAAATTTTCAGAAATAGATAAAACTTTGAACAGGCAAAGGAGTAGAACTAAATCAATGGAAGGCAGAATTAGTGAGATTGAAGGCAAATATGTCAATACTTCTTTGGAGAGCAATCAATCCAAAAAAACATCAAAACAAAATGAACAAAGCCTAAGGTTCGTGTAGGATATCATCAAAAGAAATAACATGTGTAATCAGAATTTCAGAACAGGAAGAGACAAATAAAACCACAGAAAAAATATTGTCGAAGATTTGTTGGAAGAGAATTTTCCTGGTATGATGAAAGATGAGAATATACCCATTCAAGAAGTCCAACGAAACCCAAACAGGTTAGCTCTGAAAAGAAAATCACCAAGACATCTCATCATCAGACTCACCAAAACCAAAGACAAAGAAAGAATCCTAAAAGCAGCATGGGAAAAATGAAAAGTAACCTACAAGGGGTAACCAATAAGACTAAGCTTGGATTTCTCACCAGAAACCATGCAGGTGAGAAGACAATGGGATGGTATATATAAAACCTTCAAAGAGAAAAATTTCCAACCAAGAATTATGTACCCAGCAAAACTGTCCTTCAAATATGATGGTGAAATTAGGACATTTCCAGATAAACCGAAATTAAGGGAATTTGTTAAAATCAGACCAACCTTACAAGAGATGCTCAAGGGAGCCCTTTGGACAGAGAAGCAACAACAGCAAACAACAACTGACCATTAACACACATGATGACATAACCCAGAAACCAACACAGCTATGGAAGTATCCAAAGTAAATAAGCCTACAAGATTGTAACCAGGGAACCAGAGACATCAATTGGCAAATGAGGACAACTACAAACCAAAAGAGGGAAAAAAAAATGTGTAATTGCAGAACATCTAAATGGTAGGGAAGTCAAGACAACTACAAGATAGAACAGACTGTTCTAAACTTGGGAAGAAAACTATATATCACAGGGTTAAAAAAATAATCTCAAATTCAAACTCTGGAAATAACATCTGGCATTTCTCTCCTGCCAGATTACACTTAGTGTCCATATGAGAACATAGCTAATCAGTTGTGTGGGTCATGACATATTATGGCAAATGATAAAACATAATATTTTTTTTTTTATTCCAGGAACTCATATATTATTTATTTCCTTATCTCCTGCTTTCTTTTGATTTTTTAACACTCTCATATTTTGGTTATTAATTTGATTAAATCCTACATTTTTGGACACATCACCATAATGGCTAAAACTACACAATTAAGATTCCTTTTTCTGGCCAGATTATTCATTTATGGATACTTGATTATTAAACTTTCCATAAGATATTTATGCAGAAAATTACATTTTTTTTATTCCAAAAGAAAATAGAACATCAAACCAAAAGACTTTAATGAGATGTTATCAACGTCTTCTCTTTCTTGTCTATTTTTTCAAAACAAATGCTCTTGTAATGAATTATTCAGTTGGTTTTCACTTAGACAGATACAGAAAATGAATCTATGTATTCACTAGAATTAATACAAACAAAATTCAGGAAGATTACTTGAATTGCTGTCTTTTACAAAGACTCTCAAAAGTCTCACTAATGAAAATTGGTTGATAGAGAATATTCTCCATGATGAGATAGAGCAAGCATTCTTTGAGTCAACTGACACTAGACAATCCAGCAGTGTTCATTTTGTATTGATTTTCTGACTCCTCCTGGTTAGAGAAAGGAATGATACTAACTTAATGGGTATTTCCACACACACACACACACTCAGGCATACAAGCCCTATTGTAGACAACCTCTCCAAAGAAGACTAAACTATTCTAAAATAGACACACCTGAGACATATAGACATTAAGTATATTTCCCATATTTTTCTTTAGCAAATGTACATTTTAAAATTTGCCCATTCCCAAATAAAAATACAATGTAGCTTTTCTATTTTTTTTTTTTTGTCTTGCATACATAACGGAAATAATAATTATATGGTGTAGTGAGTAAAGCACCTGGCTGCTAACCAAAAGGTTAGCGTTTCAAACCCACCAGCTGCTCTGTGGGAGAAACGTGAGACAGTCTGCTTCTGTACAGATTTATAGCCCTGGAAACTCCACAGGGAAGTCCTACTCTGTCCTAGAGGGACACTGTGAGTTGGAATCAACTCAGTGGCAATTGGTTTTTTTAATATTTAGGCGATTTAGTGAGATTTCAATAAAATAATTCTTGGAAAGTACTTCGTTCAGTGTCTTGGCCTCTCATATTATTTTATTATAATAAACTTAAATATCCAATTCCAAAGAGCAGTGATATGCATGTTAGAATAAATGAATTATGAACAATAACTTTGGAGTAGACTTCTTGGTAGTTTTTAAAAGATTACATAATTCTGAAATAGCTTTAAACTCATACAATTGTGCAGTATGTAGTTAGTTTTGGCAAAAAGTCATATTGAATTCTTCTGCCCCAGCTAAAAAAAAAAAAAAAACCTTATGATTTTCATGTTTATTTATTTTCACACAGTTATATGAACATGGATTGACACCTATATTACTAACCTATTCTCATTATCATTTTGTAAATATTATCAAAGATATAATGTACAACAACAAAGCTTAACACTCTACAGGAACAAAACAGTGAAAATGATTTCAAGTCATTATAACATAAAAAACCAAATCTAACCCAAAGCCATCAAACCGATTCGTAGCAATCCTATAGGAGAGTAGAACTGCCGCATAGTGTTTTCAAGGCCATAATCTTTACAGAAGCAGATTGTCACATCTTTCTTCCACAGAGTGGCTGGAGAGTGCAAGCCTCCAACCTTAATGTAGCATATATTCATACTAATCACTTTTCGAAAGCATTATTTAGAAAAAAGCAAGCACTAAAACTTAAATATTTCATTTTTAAATGTTGTAAAAGATAATATGGACAAAACGTGTACACATTCATGTTATTGAAAGCAAGAGATTGGGGAAAAATATAATGCTGAAATAACCCTGCTTTTTCATCCATGGGTTCAAATGAGGCATGTTTATGATTCTATAAAAAATTGTACTAAGTAAATAAGGTAATAGTGCTTCAAAATCTTTTACTCAGCTTTCTGACCATTTTGTTAGCTATAACAGTGTTTAAGAGTTGGTGGATGGTGAAAACAGTTAACATCTAACAGTTAACAGCTGCTAACTTGAAAGTTGGAGGGTTCAAGCCTACCCCGAGGAGCCTCAGAGGAAGTCCTATCAATCCACTTCTGAAAATCCAGCCATTGAACGCTCTGTGAAGCACAGCTCTACTCTGATGCACATGGTGTCACTATGAGTCAGAGTCAACTCAATGGCTGGTTAGTTACTGTTTAAATGTATACTTTATTCTCTAAATAATTAAGATCCTCATTCAACAACAACAAAAAAAAAAACAGACCATCCACGTTTAAATATGTATATATGTAATGATGGATCAGAAAGTAAAGAACTGGAAACAACCAGACGAATCTAGAAGGCGAGACATTCTGCAAATACACTGGGCCATCATTCTCTTTAACAAGGCATTCTCATCAGAAAGGGTATGTGCTCAACTAAAAGAGATGTGGAAGCGTAACAGCCAAGTTCAATGTGTGGTCCTGCAATGAATCTATAAAGAATATTTTGGATCAAACGTGTAAGGTGAACCCAACCTAGGTATCAGTACATGAAGACTTGCTGACTTAGGTAGATCTTTGATTGGAAAAGAAGATTGCAAAACAATGTATACAATATGGTCTCACTTTGCTAAAAAGATATATATGCACAGAGAAAGATCTAGAATGATGTGCATGAACTATTAACAGTGACAAAGTTATAATAATGAAAGAATTTTCTTTTAAAAAAAAAGAACTCAACTGATTTTCTATTTTCTATTTATCCTGCTTAAAGTCAAATTCACTGATCACTTCCTTTGATGTTTATCTGGCAATCGGTGCTATTTTTATGAGTTAGAGGAAGCAAACTTTTCTCCTCTGCTTGTCATTATTAGAAGATGCACTTAAAACCCCTGATTTGAAACCATTTGTGCCATTAGATATTGAATTGGTCCTGAGTGAAGTGATGAAAGCCTCTTTGGAGACATTTGATTCTCAGAATCTTGAGTACTGTGCTGGAATGTCACATTGAGGCCCATAACTTTAGTGTGCAAAGTCAATAAATTCTAAGCCACAGTAAGCAAGCCTCCCTCTGTTTGACTTTACTCATAAAGACAATTACTGCAAAAGCTTGTGCATTTGCAACCAATACTGCAATGTTCTCAGGCTACCCTTCTGCTTCTGATTAAGAACTATTATTTATAAAAGGTTATCAAATTATAAGTAAAGATCATTCCCTTCTTATTTTTATTATATCACATGTACCCATTTTTAATTAAAGCACCCTGTATTGTAATGAGTTTAAAATTTATTTGCATCCAATTAATGAGCTTTGGAAAAGAACAATGTCTACACACCCTCCTCTACTCTTTCTCTTCTAAAATGTTGCAAAGATAATTATGTGGGAATGGCAACTCCTAAATCAGGAGTTTCAAAACTAGTTAAGTCACATAAATAACATCACTAAGTCTGAGAAGAGTAATTTTTGTGCAGATATGAAACTGAACTTAAATGATGCTTTCTGATGAGAAACAGAAATATCTGGCTGATGAGATTATTTCCCATTGGCAAGCTCATAGAAGCAAAGCCAAGGTTAGTGGGCATCTACCAGATTCTTTGTAAGGTAGTGGTAGAATTGTCACTTTCCATGTGGGAGATCGAGGTTCAATTCCCAACCAATGCATCTCAAGAACAGCCACCAGCCATCTGTAAGTGGAAGCCTATGTGTTGCTATGATGCTGAACAGAGTTCAAAAGAGTTTCAGAACAAGACATGCTAGGAAGAAGGCCTGATGATCTATTTCCCAAAATCAGCCAATGATCACAATGGTATGATTTGCAATGAAATATGGGGATAGCATAGGACTAGGCAGCATCTTGTTCCATTGTGCATGGAGTCACCATTATTCAGGAGCCAACTCCATGGCAGCTAACCACACCAACAATGATTTCTCAGAAAGAGGATGGAAACCACACAATGTGTATGAAAATGAGTATGACATTCTTGTTTCAGGTTGTTCAACTCCAAAGGCTAAGTAAGGTTGCTTAGAAAATTAGTTTATGTCATTTTCTCCCTATGGTAATTTAATATTAATCCTATTTTGTTTAATTTTTTCTTCCTTTTTTCAGATTAAGAATGTTGTTATTGCTGTTGTTGTTGTGTGCCATCAAGTCGGACCCGACTCATAGCAACCCCTCCTTCCTTGGGTTTCCAAGGCAGTATTACCACGGAAGTAGATTGCCCCATCTTCCTTCCGAGGAGTGGCTGGTACTCACTGCATATTTCTGGATTTTTGCACGGAATCATGTCGACCAAATTTCCTTTCATTTTAACTAAGGTACCTATGATTTTACATGCACCTTGGCTTTAACTTTCTCTTTCATAAGTGTGGAATATTTCATATTATATACATTTCCTTTCTCCATCTCTCTCTCTCTCTCTCTCTCTCTCTCTCAAAGTTAAATCATCTCAATATTCCTGTTACCATTTCTATTCTTTGATGTAGCATTATCTTTTTTCTGCCCATGATGAACACCCTCTAAGGCAATAATCCCTTTCCTCTGCAACAAAAGAATCTGGACTTTTTCATTAAAGTCCAGTTCAGCAAAATGCAGCCATCTGTTTGACTCTGTCTTAAATGTCACATTGCTTTGATGAGAGACCAGATGCCCAGCTGATAACTGTGCAGATATAATTGGTGAAGTACTGAATATCTGACTTCAGGGCCATTTCATAGGTAGATATTTGGACCTCTACCAGATTTACCTTTAACTGATGAAAACAAAGGAGAGTACTTGAATCATTTTAATATCTTGGTTTGCTCGTCTTATAGACTAAGTCTGGCTTTGTCTCTCTTGTGTAGTTGCCATTCAGTCCTGATTTTAAAAATTTCCTTACTCCTCCCTTTCCACACCATCCCTTCTAATGACCTACCCTTCAAGTTTCCCTCTATTCTTTCAAAACTAAATTTCTTGGTATTTGATTATTTCCCCACTCCTGATTTTATACTTGCTCCACACTGGTTTTGAAACCTGAAGTAATATTCTGTCTTTCAAGTCTGCCCCTCCACTGGCATCAGATCCCACCTCTTTCACAAAGCTCCTATTACGTGTTTTTTTGATATCCAGGAGTGGTTTGGGGAAAGTGAGTAATGAAGGTACTCACATCTATACTTGTTGTTGTTGCTATTTGCCATCGAGTAGGCCCTGACTCATAGCGACCCCTCCTTGGGTTTCCGAGGCAGTGTCACTACGGAAGTAGGAATGTCCAACCTTCCTTCCGAGGAGTGGCTGGTGGGTTTGAACCACCAGCCTTCTGGTTAGCAGTCAAGTGCCTTAGGCACTATGCTACCAGAGCTCCTGTCGGTTTTTCTGTCACTTAATTCAGTAATATGTTTCAAATTCTACCAAAGCAAATATCAGATATTTTGTTTCTTTTGTGTCCAACCTCTTCCCCAAGGACTTATCTCAGACTACAGTAGATATTCATGACTATCCAGCAGGAGAGAGATAGATAAGACCTTTTGAGTTGGATGGAAACTTTAGAGAACACTGGAAGAGATTCTAGCTAGTTAAGCTCTCAGCTACTAACCAAAAAGTCATTGGTTCAAAACTCACTAGCTGCTATGTGGGAAAGACCTAGTAATCTGCTCCTGTAAAGGTTACAGCCTAGGAAAGCTATGGAGCAGTTTTACTCTGACTTATAGGGTTGCTATGAGTTAGAATGACTAGATGGTACACAACAATAACAACTAGCAGCCTCCTACAGGGGTAACTGAGTAAATATTCAGCTCAAAATCATGAGCTCTTTTGTGATAGAATGGATCAGCCTTCTATCACCTTGACTCTTGATTGCATTCATGGCCACTGTCTGTACTTTGATAGAAATAACTTCTCAGATTTCATACTCTACTGGAAATCCTAAGGTTAGCCACTGTGTTTTTGTTCAATATTTAAGCTTTCGTTAAGTTCTGTGTAAGTCTAAAACATATGTTGGGGGAAAAAACTGTTCATAATATCTAATGCAGTGAGAAAAGCAAAGAGTAGGACAGAGTGGAACTGCCTCATAAGATTTCTAACTGTAATCATTACAGAACAGACTGACACATCTTCCTTCCACTGAGTGGCTGGTGGGTTTGATCCACCAACCTTTCACTTAGCAGCCAAGATCTTAAGCACTGTACCACCAGTGCTCCTACTTAGGCACTCTAGCATAGTATAAATTGATTAGAAAGTCAAATAGACAATTTTATAGGTATTTTATAGTATTTATCATATTTCTGTTTGGTAAGGAAACCAGTTGTGGTGCTGGCGAAGAATGCTGAAAGTACCATGGACTGCTAAAAGAACTAACAGATCTGTCCTGGAGGAAGTGCAGCCAGAATGCTCCTTGGAAGGGAGAATGGCCAGACTTTGTCTCACCTATTTTGGTCATGTTGTCAGAAGGGACCATTCCCTGGAGAAGGATGTCATGCTTGGTAGGGTGGAGGGTCGACGAAAGAGGGGGAGGCCTTCAAGGAGATGGATTGATATGGTGGCTGCGATGATGGGCTAAAGTATAGCAGGGATTGTGGGCCTGGCGCGGGATGGGGCAGTGTTTCGTTCTGCTGTGCATGGGGTCGCTATGAGTTGGAAACTACTTGAGGGCACTTAACAACAACAACAGCAACAAGGAAACCAGAACACCAAACCCATTGCCATCAAGTTGATTGTAACTCTTAATGATCCCATGTGTTACAGAGTAGAACTGCTTCATAGGGTTTTCTCAGCCATAATCTTTACAGAAACAGACCATCAGGCCTTTCTTCTGGGACCCTGCTCGATGGGGCCTAACTGCCAACTTTTAAGTTACTGCTCAAGTAATGGAGTAAAAAGAATATTTGTGCATCCCTTTTACATAATTGCCTTCTAAATATCTTATGTTAGGCACAATATTGGTAGTTGCCAGATGCCAGGGCACTTTTAAAACCTACTTGAAGACAACTGAATGCTAGAAAATAATTTAACCAAAGACAAAAAAATTTATGCAGAGGATGGGAGTAGCCAGAAGTCACGAAATCTTCAGAGGGAAATAACCTTTGATTTAAACCTGAAGAATTGGAGGAAAGAGTTTGTAAGGGGAAGGTGAACTGAAAGAAACTGTAGATCACTAGTGAAGATGGGGCAATCTTCTCCCATAGTGATACTGCCTTGGAAACGCAAGGATGGGTCGCTATGAGTCGGGTCCGACTCGACCGGCACATAACAACAACAACAACAGTGAAAAGGCAAAGGAGATCTGGTGGTATAGTGGTTAAGACATTTGGCTGCTACCTAAAATGTTGGTAATTCGAATCCACCAGCTGTTCCATGGAAGAGAGATGAGGCAGTCTGCTTTCATAAAGATTTACTGCCTTGGAAACCCAGTGGTGGTAGCTATGAGTCAGAATCAACTCAATAGCATTAAGTTTGGTTTTTTGAGTGAAAGGACATATGAGAGTGCAGATGTCCTAACGGACGTGATCCTAACACCATGTTTAGGAACGTAGACCTTGTTTGGAAGGCAACGTGGAACTACTAAGAGCTTAAAGAAGGTGAGATTTGCATTTAAGAAGATCTTTCTGGTTATGGGGGGAGACTAGAGTCCAGGAGGACTGTTAAGAAGTTACAACAGACTCTGATTGAAAGAAGCTCTGCAGAGAGGGCAACATCCAAATTATTTCTTTTGTTTCAATGGTTACTGTCAAATCCTATTTTGTTTTCCCTCTCCCTCCTTCAATTGCCTTTCCCACCTGAAGGCCTCCAGAAGCACCAACGCTGTATAATTTTATTTTAACCGAACTTCAGCTATAAAACTGAAGGACTTGTGGACTACAAGGTTATGTGTGTGACTGAATCAGATGGTCTATTATGGATCTCAAAACATGTTCTCACAGAAATAAATAATAAAAGAATATGTTCATTGAATAGTTACTATGTGCCTGGCATGAAATTTCCATAACATTTCTACAAGAAAGTTACTATTATTATGGCCCCATTTTAAAAACAAATAAATACAGAGAGAGAAGCTAACCTTCCCAAGGTCACACAGCTAGAAGAAGGTAGAATTAGGACACAAACTTTGATCTTCTAACGTTTGTGCACAGGCTGTAACCACCAAGCCCTATTTCCCATTTCTGTTATGAATTATAGCCCATGTAGCTAGTTCTGAGGTCAACCACTATCTGTAAAATCATTCCTGTGGGAACCAAAGAAATGACAATCAGTTTACACTTGAACTAGGTCAAACTGATGAGAAAATTGTGAGGCCTATATGAAGGAAGAAGGAGTTTTGGTGGTATAGTGGGTAAGCCATTTAGCTGCTTACCAAAATGTTGGTGGTTCAAACCTACCAGCTGCTCCATGGGAGGATGATGAGGCATTCTATACTGTAAATCTTTACAGCTTTGGAAATCCAAGTTATGTGTCAGAATCAACTCTATGGCAGTGGGTTTGGTTTTTGGTTTAGTATACAAAGGAAGGTGCATTGGTGGTGCAGTGCTTAAGATCTCAGCCACTAACCTAAAGGTCAGCAGATAAAACCTTCTTGCCACTCCACAGGAGAAAGATGTGGCAGTCTGCTTCTGCAAAGATTTACAACCATGGAAACGCTCTATGGGGCAGTTATACTATGTTCTGTAGGGTTACTATGAGTCTAAATCAAATTGACAGCAGTGAGTTTTTTGGTTAATTTGAAAACAACCATAAAACGTGACTCAGGACCATAAAAGAAGACTTATATAAATAGAAGGACATCCTATGCTACTGAATGGTAATCATGAGGACTATAATTATGGCTATACTCCAGTAATTTGATTCATAAATTTAATAACATCACCAAAAAAAGGCATTTGAAACTTGACAAATAAATACTAATATTTCTCTCAAAGAAAAAGGATGTATAAGAGTATTCAAAAAATCTTAAAAATAAAAATAAATGACAAAGAACCATAGTGGGCACGAGGGATTATTGAATCAAAACCAAAATATATTATAAAGTTATAATAATTACAACAGTATGTGTTGCCATTGCCTTAAACAAATCACTAGAGAGAATAGGAAACCAACACCAAACATATATTTTTGTAGTCTGGTGCCATCAGATTGCTGCTGACTCACAGAGACTCAGTGTACAACAGAAGGAAAGAGACACTGCCTGGTCCTGTGTCATCCTTACAGTCACTGCCATGCTTTAGGCCATTGTTGCAACCACTGTGTCAATCCTTCTCATTAAGAATTTTTACATTGCCCTCTACTTTACTTAACATGATATCCTTCCCAGATCCTGAATCCTGAATTTGGACAACATGACCAAAGTATGAGAGAAGTCTGTCCATTCTCACTTCTAAGGTGCAATCTGGTTGTACTTTGTCCAAGACGTATTTGTTTGTTCTTCTAGCAGTGCATGGTACATTCAATATTCTTCAACACCACAATTCAAACGTATCAATTCTTCCATGGTCTTCCTTATTCACTGTCCAGATTTCACATGCATATGAGACTATTGAAAGTACCATGTCTTGGGTAATGTATAGCTTAGTCTTCAAAGTGAGAGCTTTGCTCTTAAACACTGTAAAGAGGTGTTTTGTAGCATATCTGTCTACTGCAATACATCATTTGATTTCTTGACTGCTGTTTCCATGGATTGTGGTTCCAAATAAAATGAAATCTTTGACAACTTCAGTCTTTTCTCTGTTTATCATGATGTTGCTTATTGGTACAAATATGAGAATTTTTCTTTACTTTATGTTGAGGTGTAATCCATAGTGAACTCTATAGTCTTTGATTTTCATCAGTAAATACTTTGAGACTTCCTTGCTTTCAATGAGCAAGGTTGCATCATCTGCTTATCACATGTTGTTAATGAGTCTTCCTCTAATCCTAATGCCATGTTTTTCTAATCCCCCTTCTCGGATTATCTGCTCAGCCTACAAATTGAGTAAGCGTGGTGAAAGAATACAACCATGACGTACACCTTTTCTGATTTTAAACCATGCAGTATGAGCTTATTCTGTTGCAACAACTTTTTTCTTCTTCTTCTTCTATCCTCATCAGCACAATTAAGAGTTCTGGAATTCCCATTCTTTGCAGTGTTATCATAATTTGTTATGTTCCACACAGTCCAATGTCTCTACATGGTTACATAGTAAATAAACCAAAGGTAAACATCTTTCTAATATTCTTTGGTTTTAGCCAAGACCCATCTGACATCAGTAATGATATCCTTCATTCCACACCTTCTGAATTCCATTTAAATTTCTGGCAGTTCCTTGCCAAGGTACTGCTGCAAGCATTTTTTAATTATTGTCAGAAAAAGTTTTCTTTTGTGTGATATTAATGATATTATTCAATAATTCCCATATTCAGTTTGATCACCTTTTATTGGAATGGGCACAAATATGTTTCTCTTCCAGTTGGTTGGCCAGATAGCTATCCAAATTTCTTGGCATAAACAAGTGAGCATTACCAGTACTACAGTTGTTTGTTGAAACATCTTGATTGGTATTCTGTCAATTCCTGGAACCTTGTTTTTTGCTAATTCCTAAAGTGTAAGTTGGACTTTTTCCTTCAACACCATCAGTTCTTGATTGTATGCTACTTCCTAAAATGGTTGAATGTTGAACAATTCTTTTTCGTGCAGTGACTGTGTATTCCTTCAATCTTCTTTTGATGCTTCCTGCATCATTCAATATTGTGCCTATAGAACCTTACATATAGCAACTCAAGGCTTGAATGTTTCCTTCAGTTCTTTCAGCTTGAAACATACCAAACATGTTCTTCACCTCTGATTTTCCAATTACAGGTCTTTGCACATTTCATTATAATACTTTATTTTGTCCCCAAGCTGCCCTTTGAAATCTTTTACTTCATCATTTCTTCCATTCACTTTAACAACTCCCCATTCAAAACCAAGTTTCAGAGTCTCTTCTTGCATCCATTTTGGTCTTCTCTTCCTTTCTTGTCTTTTTAATGACTTTTTGCTTTCTTCATGTATGAAGTCCTTGATGTCATCTAACAAGTCATCTGGTCATTGATGTTCAATGCATCAGATCTATTCTTCAGCTGGTCTCTAAATTCAAATGGAATATACTCAAGGTCATATTTTGGCTCTCAAGGACTTGTTTTCATTTTCTTCAGCTTCCACTTAAACTTGCATACAAATAATTTATGGTATGTTCCACAGTTGGCCTTTCCTTGTTCTCAGTGATGATATTGAGCTTCTCCTTCATCTCCTCCTACAGATAGTCAATTTGATTTCTGTGTATTCCATCTGGTGAGGTCCACATGTAGAGTCAGCAAATAAATAATGACACAGATATATAGAGATAGATGTAGACATATATGTATATGTTGTTGTTGTTGTTGTTGTTGTTGTTGTTGTTGTTGTTAGGTGCCATGGAGTCAGATCTGACTCATAGTGACCTGATGCCCAACAGAATGAAATACTGCCTGGTCCTATATCAGCCTCACAATCCTTGCTCTACCTGAACCCATCATTGCAGCCACTGTGTCAATCCATCTCGTTGAGGGCCTTTCCCTTTTTCATTGACCCTTCTATTTACCAAGCATGATATCCTTCTCCAGGGTCCCTTCTAACATCATGGACAAAGTAGGTGAAATGAAGTCTGGCTGTTTTCACTTCCAAGGAGCTTTCTGGCTTTACTTCTTCCAGAACAGAATTGTTAGTTCTTCTGGAAGAAGAAGTTCAGTTTTCCAGTACCTTCAGTATTCTTCGCCAACACCACAACATGAAATCATCAACTCTTCTTTGGTCCTCTTTATGCTTTGTCCAGCTTTCACATGCATATGAAGCATTTTAAAACACTGTGACTTGGGTTAGGAGCACTTAATTTTCAGAGACATCTTTCCAGTTCAGCACTTTAAGCAGGTCTTTTGCAGAAGATGTGCCAAATGCAATACATCTGATTTCTTGACTAATTGCTTCCACTGATGCTCATTGCAGAGCCAAGTAATATAAATCTTTGACAGCTTCAATCTTTTCTCCATTTATTGTGCTGCTACTTCTTGGTCCAGTTGTGAGGATTTTCATTTTCTTTATGTTGAGATGTAATCCATACCACAAACTTTATTCTTTAATCTTCATCAGTAAATGCTTCAAGTCATCTTCACTTTCAGCAAGCAAAATTGTGTCCTCTCTAAATAGCATGTTGTTAATGATTTTTCCTCCAATCCTGATGCCACACTCTTCTTCATATAGTCCAACTTCTCAGATTATTTGCTCAATATAAAGAGTGAATAAGTATTGTGAAAGGATACAACCCTGATGCACACTCTTCCAGATTTTAAACCATGCAGTATACAGATTCCTCATAAGCACAATTTAGTGTTCTGGAATTCCCATTCTTCTTAATGTTATCCATAATTTGTTATGATCCACACAGCTGAATGCTTTTGTGTAGTCAATAATACACAAGTAAACATCTTTCTGGTATTCTTCGCTTTCAGCCAAGGTCCATCTTACATCAGTAATGATAAACCTCATTCCACATCCTCTTCTGAATCCAATTTGCATTTCTGGAAGTTTTCTGTCAATAAACTGCTGCAACCATTTTTTAAATACCTTCAGCAAGATTTTATTGCATGTTATATTAAAGATATTGTTAAATAATACTTCTATATGTATACATATATGTACTTACATATAAGTACATATAAGTAAACAATATACTTATATGTATATACAACAATAATGAAAGGATTTTTAAATACTGGAGAAATGTGAGAATATCTAATAAACATTATGGGGAAATTATTCATTTGAGATTTTTAAAAAAGCTGCAGCACTATTCTGAACACTTAAAATAAATTTGAAATATATTACATAAAATAAATTTAAAAACAAATTATTTTTAAAACTATGGAAGGGATTTATTTTATATTTCAAACCTAGTTATGTCTTAAATGCCACAAAATGCAAATGTCAAAAAGAAAAAGATTAAATTTGGCTTCATCAAAATGTGTAAATGTATATGGAAAAGACATCATAAACAAAATAAAAAACTCCAATTGCAATTGGAAAAAATTGCAATTGCAAACAAAGAATAATTATTTAGAATATAAAAGAACTCCTACAGATCAATAAGATAAAGGCTCTTAGAAGAGTATGAAGGAATAAATCTTTGTGATCTTGGATAAAGCAGTAGTTTCTTAGATACAACACCAAAAGCAAAAACAATGAAAGAAAATATAAGTAAATTAGATTTCATCAAAACTAAAACTTTTCCCCTAAAACGACGCCACCAGTAATATGAAAATACAACTCACAGAATGAAAGAAAATATTTGCAAATCAGATTTGTATCCAGGATATATAGATAAAATGTTTATAATAAAGGTAAAAAGATAATTAATCCAAATAAGAATAGGCAAAGGATTGGAATAGTTATTTCTACAAAGAAGATATGTAAGTAGCCAATAAGATCATGAAAAGATGCTCAATCTTAGTCATTAGGGAAACATAGGCCATAATATGATTATCAGATACCACTTCAAGTCCATTAAAATAGCTGTAATCAAAAAGAGGAAAAATAACAAGTGTTGCCAAGGACATAGAGATTTTGGAACCCTCATGCGTTGCTGGTTATAATGTAAAATTGCAAAGACACTTTACAAAACATTTTGGCAGTTCCTCAAAATTTAAAATAGACTGAATCTATGACCCAGCAATTCCACTCCTAGGTATATATCCAGGAGAATTGAAAACATATGTTAATACAAAATTTGCACATGAAAGTTCATAATCACCCAAATGTCCATCAATAGGCAAAGGAATAAATAGAATGTGGTATATTCATAAATGGAACATTATTCGACCACAAAAAGAGATATTGTCCTAATACACTCTATAACTTAGATAAACCTTAAAAACTTTATGTGACATGAAAGAGGCCAGACACAAAGGTCTCATATTGTACAATTCCACTTATATGAAATGTCTAAAATAAGCAAATCCACAGTGATAGAAAGTTAATTAGTGTTTGCCAGAGAAAATTTATGGGGAATGACTGATAATGGGTATGATTTCTTTTGGGATGATCAATATACAACTTTGTATACATACAAAAATCATTGAATTGTATGCTTTAAATGGTAAAGTTATGGTATGTGAATTATATCTCAAATAAGGTATGGAGTTTTGATTTTTTAAAGAACAACAATCATTTATTGTCTCACAGTGGACAGGAGTCCGAGAGTGGCTTGACTGGTTAGTATAGACTTGGGATCTCTCAGGAGGTTTCAGTTAAGCCCTCAGCTGGGGCTGTAATCATCTGAAGGCTTCACGAGGCCTGGAAGATCTGCTCCCAAGGTAGCTCATTCACAAGGCTGGCAAACTTTCCCCGACTGTTGGCAGGAAGTCTCAATCCCTCCCCATGTGGATCTCGCCCTAGGATGGCTCACTCACTTGCCTGAACATAAAATTTACAGAAGGACAATACACAAATAAAGATATGCTCAACATCATTGGTAATGAGGAAAATATAATTAAAATCACAATGAGGTATCATTTCAAGTTGTTAGGTTCGCAAAAAGCAACACATCTGACAACCTCAAGATTTGGAAAGGATGTAACATAATTAAAATCTCATAGAGGCTGGTGGACTTTCCAGCTCCTTTGGAGGTCAACATGACAGCACTCACTAAAAGTGTAAATACACACATTCATTACTCAGCAATCCTAGTTTTGTTTTTCAAACCTAGAAAAATCCTTACAGTACACGAGTCCTGCCCAAAGTTATTCCTTACAGTATATCACTGACAGCAAACTATCAGAAACAATTTATATTTTAACCAAGAAAGTAATATTTCAGTCCACTATGACATATCTATACTATGTAACTGTATGCAGCATTTCAAAGGATGTAGATAAAACCACATGTTGTTGTTGTTAGCTGCTATCGAATTGGCTCTAACTTAGGGTAACCCAACAAACATTGTCTGGTCCTGCACCATCTTCATGATCATTGACATTCATTACTCTATTGTTGTAGTTATTGCATAGTGCTTTCCAACACTATGTTGTTGTTGTTATGTGCCATCGAGTCGGACCTGACACAGAGCGACCCCTCCTTGGGTTTCCAAGGCAGTATCACTACGGAAGTAGATTGCCCCATCTTCCTTCTGAGGAGTGGCTGGTGGGTTTGAACCGCCAGCCTTCTGGTTAGCAGTCAAGTGCCTTAGGCACTATGCTACCAGAGCTCCCTTCCAACACTATATCAGACCATAATCCATTGTGATCCATATTGTTTGCATTGGCTAATTTTTTGCAAGCAAATAGCCAGGCTTTTCTTCCTAATCTTGTAGTCTGGACGCTCTGCTGCAACCTGTCCACCGTGGTGACCTTGCTGGTATTTGAAATAACAGTGGCATAGCTTCTAACATCACAGCAACATGCAAGCTATTAGACAGGTGATAAATATCTCTACATAATGATATGTAAAACCCTTTAAGACATATCAAGTTAAAAAGTCGCAAAAAATTGGAATAGTTTGATCTTTTTGTGATTTAAAACATGCCAATTATATTTTTGTATCTTTATCTACACAAGCAAAATGCACCATTTGCAATGCTTACCTCTGAGAAAGGAGTGGGAGGATAAGGAAGGCTTTAGTTCTATGTGTATTGTTTGTTTTTTTTAATTTTTAATTAACATTATTTCTTTTCTATAATTAAGAAAGGAGCTTGGAAGGAAGGTAGGAAGGGAGTTAGGAAAGAAGAAAAGGGGAGAGTAAGAAGGCAGGCCAACAGGAAGCTATTAGCTTATAAAGTGGGGACAGCGGCCATCTGTTACTCAGTTTGCTGCACTGAAACCCATAGATTCAATAGTTTTATTACATTAAACTCACATGTATGGTTCATATTGATTGGATGGATTCTAATTTATAATATCTCCTTAACGAAACTTTTCGTGTGGGCATCCTCAAAAATGACAACTAAAAGATACGTAATTCTTGAAAAAGATAAGTAACACTCCCCAGCATCAACTGAGCAAACCTGTTGGATTAAAGCCATCAAAGATTGTTCATCAAGTAGCGAGGCTGCACAATACTCAGGCTCTGCTCACAGCCCTCCACTACTTTGATTTAAGAGCATTAGGAAACTGTGTAATTTTTTTGGTCCTCTTTTTATTTCCATGGTAATTTATGTCTGTGGGTAAGCATTTTATTTTATCAGAGGCATGGGGCTAGAGTTATTTTCTGAGGCGCTTGAGTTTCCCTTTGATGCCACTGAAATTAAAGGCAGAGCGGCAGAGAGTACCCATGCTGTTTGTCACAGAGTCAGAGGTTAGAATTACATTAGCTGCCATTTATTGTGACTATTCCGTGCCAGTAGTTAGGGTAGCACTTCTCATGGGCAATGCAGTATTATTAATATTGCAGACATCAAAACATTTGTGAATGGGATATAATTGACTTGTCAGTCACATTAACAATATCCCCTATGGAATAAGATTCCAACAATGGCCCAGCAGAATATTCTTAGGTTATTTACATCTGACTCTTTAAGTCTTAAATCTTTGAAATGTATTAAAGATTTATTTTAGCTTAACACAATGTTGAGATATAATTTGTGGTGTGTGTGATATATAAGAAAGCTGAAAGCAAATTTTATGGTCAATGCTACTAAAAAATTTCTGAAAATAGAGTATTGTCTTGAAAGAAGAACAACTAACTGCTATGTGAAAAGACTGCAAAATTTTGAAGACTTTTTTGAACAATTAGAGTGTTATGGGATTATGACAAAAAATTCACAAGTGTTTTAATTATTAGGTTTCACTCAGATAAAATAAATCCTTAAAACTATACCTAAGCCATGGCTTAAAATATTCTATAAAATGAAAAGACATAAAAATCCCATAAAAAAGATATACATATATTGTACATGTGATTTTTATGTCTTTTCCTTCAATATATGTATTGAAGAGTATTAAAAATATATATATATATATATATATATATATAAAGAAAGAAAGAAAGCAATCACTGAGGTGTAAAATTTGAATGTGATTTAAAACTCTGCCTTTCTTTCAATAGGTTAAAATTAATTTCATCTTAAAATGGATCCTGAGGTACTAGTAATTCTCTAGCTAAAAATAAAATTTAAGGTTTCCACTGATTATAACATAAAATTAGTAGGGGTTAGTAATATATATATATATATGTATATATATATATATGTATATATATATATATATATATAAATACTTAAATATCTAGAACATAGGAAAACTCAGAGGTATTATTAGGAAATCAGTTCTTAAATGATACATAACATTTGTTTTACACACAAATTGGTTATTTTAAATTAGAATTGCATTGATGTTTGTGGGAAGGAGAAAAACATCCAATAGAGTAAAACGTTTTTCAAATTAATTTACCTGTGAATTTTTTTGCAGGAAGACATGCTGTTTTTGTTATTCAATTTTTTTACAAGAATATCTAACAAGGAATTAATACCAGGCAGTTTTCTTTATATATGAGCCTTCTGCTTTTTTACTTGGCCTATATTATCTGACCAGCTCAAAAAGGATTCTCAGATCACATGGACTGAATCCCTTTATGCACTTAAATAAATATGCAAAGAGATAACAGCTTGATGGAAACATTCCATTGACATTAAAAAGCAAATCCTGCTCCAAAACGTTTGAGCCTTTCTCTGAGCCTACTTTCTTTTTCATCTAAGGAAATGGAATAGGTAAAATAAGTTAAACAAACAAACTAAACTAAACACTTTGTAAATGTGTTCCACAAAATTGAGTTACTACCATTAAACCAAAAAACCAAACTCACTGCCATTGAGTCAATTGCAACTCATAGTGACAACCTTTGGGTTTCCAAGGCAGTAAACTATCATTAGTCTATGATTGATTACCTCAACTCAGAGAAGTCTTCCACCTTGAACAGACCACTGGTCTGAATTTTGGGGTACAAGAAATTACTTGAGCATGAATTGCCTTTCCATTCACTCAGCAAGCATCTACTACATGCGGATAGCTAAAGAGACTGAGATTAGCAACACAACTGAGTGAGCAACATTAGAGGGGTCTCCTGACTTTTATTCTATTGTCAAGCAAGTGTATAATTACAAACCTTATAAAGACTGTGAAGAAAGGAGCTATGAGACTGTATAACAGAAAGAGTTGAGAATCAGGGAAGTGATATAAACCTGGGATGCAAATAGCCAAAGTGGTTTTTTTAAAAAAAAAAAAAAAAAAAAATCTTGCCAATGCTATGTGCATTCAGGGAGCCCTTATCTTTTGAGCCCCTTACTTACAGTATTGCTTATACACACACTTACGAACAGGCATCTGTGACTCATTGGTAGAATGCTCATCTCCTATGCAAGACCTAGGTTCAATTTCCAGCCAATGAACTTCATGCACAGCCACCAAACATCTGTCAGTGGTAGCCTGTGCTATGCTGAACAGGTTTCAGTGGAGCTGGCACTTCCAAAGTATGATAGATTAGGAAGAAAGTCCTTATAATCTAGTTTTGAAAATCAATCATAGAAAACCCTATGGATTATGGCATTCTGATCCAGAACCCATCATGGGGATGATGCAGGACCAGGCATTGTTTTATTCAGTTGTGCATGGGTCACCATGAGTTGGGTACCAGTTCAGTGGAAACTAATAACACAACAACTATGAGTAGGTTATGCATACTGAGTCAATTGGAAAAACTAGGATGTTTGAGAAGTACTTGGCTAAGCCTTTGAACCGAAGTCTGCTAGATCAGCTCTATGTATCACCTGCCTCATGGGAATGCCAGAGTTTGAATGAGGAGTACACCAAGATGTAAAACTGGCAATTCTTAAAATCCTAAACTGCTTAAGACAAGAATTTAATAACAAATTTCCTTGATTGAAACTACAATGTATTCATTCTAATACAATGTTTGTGGATTTTTTTTTTCCTCCCTTCTTTAGAAAATCTAGGAGTCTGGATTTTTAAAAGCATACAGAAGTGGAGTGTATCCTTGACCTGAGATACTGGCAGAGAGACCCCAGCATGTGGAATGAGAGACAACAGGAGCAGAACCAACAGACCAGCATGAGAGATGGCAGGAGCAGAGCCAAGACTGGTATGAGAGACGTCAGGGGTAGAGCCGAGAGACTGACAGGAGACAAGGACAGCTTTACCAGCCCACAAAGGAGAAAGCTGGATGCCATTGGGTAGGTGGCTTCCTGGCAGAGTGGGTTGCCCTCAAGCATTAATTGGTAGAAGAGACCAGTATGAAATGGAGTAGCAGGTTGACTGACCCACAGAGACAAAGGAAATGGGAAGCAGAGCTGCCTCAGCCTCAAGGGTAGTACCATGGCCTTTGAGGGTGAAACCACCATAGCCCCTAGGTTTCAAAGAGCCAGACCTTCACCAACTTGGTTCTGGAGAGTGGGGCTGCTCGTTCATGTGAACCAGTGGGATGGAGCCATAGCTGCTGCCCAAGAGAGAGGGGGCAGGGCTACCATGCCCAAGAGAGAGAAAAACAGGACCACCAGGCCAAAGAGGTGAGGTTGCCACTCAGGAACTAGGTGACTGGATTCACCCAGTGAAAGAGATCTGTACTGATTCCATGCACTGAAGATCTGTACAGGTGCCAAGTTGATAAGGGCTGGAATTGTAGTAGTTAAAGTTGTGTGTCAACTTGGCTGGGGCTAGTTGAGTGGCTGGGCAGCTAATGGTAGTTATTCCCCATGATGAGACTGGCTATCAACTCCATGGTGGGATCTACCACAAACAACTGATTAGCGGCTTTAGGGATGTGGTCTGCTTCCCATATGTAAGAAGCAGCTTTGAGATCAGTCTCTAGCTTATGGCATACTTGAACCCTGCATGTAGCCATGTTGTTGTTCAGCAGCCTGCCATGCTCTGCCGACCTTGGGACTTTCCATGGACTTCAATTAATGGCTTGCCATGTGGTTTGGTAACATTGGGACTGTGCCTTTTTACTTGTCAACTTTGAACTTGTCAGCCTCAGCAGCCAGCAGCTGTCTGAATGAAAAAAAAAAAAAAAAGCCTCCAGCTGCAGTGGGCCAGGAGCAAGAGGCAGAGCTGAAGCCCAACGTTGAGGGGCTTTCACCCAGCCCCTAGAGCCCGGAATTTTGAACTCGGATTTAAAGCCTCCAAACTGTAAGAGAATAAACTCCTGTTTGTTAAAGCCATGCCATATGTGGTATATTCCTGTCAGAGAAGCACTGGGTAACTGGAACAACTGATAACACTTCATTGCCAAAATTTATATGTGTGTATGTGTGTGTCTGTGCATACGTATACACATATATATATATGTTCATTATAGTATATATAACTGTTGTTATATATACTATGCCATTGAGTTGGTTCAGACTCTCAGTAACAATATCTACAACAGGATAAAACATCTGGCTCTGTGCCATTTTTCACAACCTTTGTTATGTTTGAGCTCATAGCTGCCACTAAATCAAAGTGACATAGCCACTTTGTCAATCCATCTCATTGAGAGTCTTCCTCTTTTTCACTAACACTGGACTTTACAAAGCATGATGTCCTTCTCCAGGGGTGGTCCCTCCAGATAACATGTTCAAAGTATGTGAGATGAAGTCTCTCCATCCTTGCTTCTAAGGAGAATTCGAGCTGTACGTCTTCCAAGACAGAGGTGTTCATTCTTTGGCAAGTGCATGCTATATTCAATATTCTTCACCAACACCATGTTTCAAATGCATCAACTCTTCTTTAGTCTTCCTTATTCATTGTCCACTTCTTGCTGCATATAAGTCAATTGAAAATAAGTTGGCTTGGGTCAGGTGTACCTTATTCCTCAAGGTGATATTTTTGCTTTTCATCACTCTAAACAGGTCTTTTACAGCAGATTTGCCATTTTATTTCTTGACTGCTGCTTCCACCACATTGATTGTGGCTCTAAGTAAAATGAAATCTTTGACAACTTCAGTATTTTCTCTGTTTAACATGATGTTGTTGATTGGTATAATTATGAGGATTGTGTGTGCGTGTGTGTGTGTGTTGAAGTGTAATCCATACTTTAAGGCTGTAGTCTTTGATTTTCATCAGTAAGTGCTTCAAGTCCTCCAAACTTTCAGCAAGCAAGGTTCCATCATTGGCATGTGACAAGTTGTTAATGAGTCTTCCTCTAATCCTGATGCCAAGTTCTTTTTCATATAGTCCAGGTTCTTGGATTATGTGCTCAGCATACAGATTGAATAAGTGTGGTGAAAGTATACAACGCTGACACACTCTCTTCTTGATTTTAAACCATGCAGTGTCCCCTTGTTCTGTTTGAACAACTGATCTTGGTGTATGTACATGTTTCACATGAGCACAATCAAGTATTCTAGAATTTCCATTCTTCACAATTTTAACTATAATTTATTATGAGCCACATAGTAGAATTTCTTTGCAGTCAATAAAACACAGGTAAACATCTTTTTGGTATTCTCTGCTTTCAGCCAAAACACATTTGACATCAATAATGATATCCATCATTCCCAACCTCTTCTGAATCCAGATTGAATTTCTGGCAGTTCCCTGTCAATGTACTTCTGCAACAATTTCTTAATTATCTTTAGCAAAATTTTACTTGTGTATGATTGGGCAATCTCCTTCCATAGTGATACCACCTTGGAAACCCAAGGTGTTGCTATGAGTCAGATCTGACTTGACAGCAGTGAGTTTGGGTTTTTTTTGTTTGTTTGTTTATGATATTGTTTAATAATCTCTGGATTCTGTTGGATAACCTTTGTGTGTGTGTGTGTGTGTGTTTAATTGTCCAGTTCACTCTAACTTGTGGCAACTCCGTGTACAACTGAAGAAAACATTATCCAGTCCTTCACAATTTCATGATCATTGGTGTGCTGAAGATTGTGGTTGCAACCACTGTATATTTGAAATGTCTTCCAGCCCAGGGGGCTCACCTTCCAGCACTATATAAGACAACATTCCATTGTGACTCATAAAGTTTTTATTGGCTAATTTTTAGAGCTACAGCACCAGGCATTTTTTCCTAGTCTGTCTTAGTCTGGATGCTCTGCTGAAACCTGTACATCATAGTGGTATTTAAATACCAGTGGCATAATTTCCATCATCACAGCAACAGGCAAGCTACCATGGTATTACAAAGAGACAGATGGGAGACGGTTGGTAGTCAGTGTTAGATAAAGACTTTAAAATAACTTCTATAGATATCTTTTGTTAGTTCCAGATTGATTTTCTTTTCTAGAAACTCTTCAAAAATCTGAATTAACTTTTCAATTTTCCAGTAATCTAGTCTTGCATAATGATTTCTGAAAAAAATAATTCCCAATAAAAATAAATTAATTCCCAATAAAAATTTATATATATAGCTCAGATGTGGACAATGTTAATTTTGAGAAGGAACAGTGTTCCAATGTTTTAGTCTATGATAATAATTAGGCTGAGATTGATACCTCCAATAATACCTACATCTTAAAGCTAGACCTTTTCATGTTTCTTAATAAGAGAAAAACCTAAAACTTATAAGCACATTTTGGGCAGACTTGACCAACCACCTGTGTCTAAATGAAGAATGCCATGTCATCAAGCTAATGCAATTTCTTTTAGCCAAACTTACCACTACCAAGTATTCACCTTTTGTAATATGAGTTGGGGCCAACTCGACAGCAAACAACAACAACAACAACAAAAGTTATTATAATGGCTTAATTTAATCTACCATATGCACAACATGGTATGGTTACTGACTGATAACAAACCTAGTTGGATTCCTTAAATACAGCTATAAATCTCTCTTCTGAAATAGCTATAATATAACATTCCAGCAACTATAATAATGTAATCCTTAATCTTTTCTGTGATCTTATATAACTGTTGCCTATAGCTAACTTTCACTGTAGGTGTTGCAGGTGGTATGAGGTCTTAGACTACAGTTCCAAGAAAAGATATTAGGGAGATTAAAGAATTGGGAGTATTTGAGTGAAACATTGGAGATTGGAAAAACTCATAAACATAAGTAAGAAAATCTCTCATTCTCATAGATGAGGAAAATAAAACATCTCAGAACTCTTAAACTGTATTTTTGAAGCTTCTCTGTAACTCCCTGCCATTGAGTCAAATCCGACTCATAGTGACTCCTTAAGTTTCCGAGGCAGTTATCTCTGTGGAAGTAGATTTCCCAGTCTTCCTTCTTAGGAGTGGCTGGTGGCTATGAACCACCAGCCTTCTGATTAGCAGTCAAATGCCTTAGGTATTATGCCACCAGAGCTCCTCCTCTCTATAAAGATATCTCTTTATATTTCCATCAACTACTCTTTTGTCTGAGAGCAATTCTTTGTATACTTCATGGGGAATAAGTTAGTATCTATTGAAATGTATGGAGTTCTTGGTGGTGCAAACAGTTAACATGCTTGGCTGCTAACTGAAATGTTGGAAGTTCGAGTACACTCAGAAGTACATCAGAAGAAAAGCTGGATGATCTCCTTTTGAAAAATCAGCCATTGAAAACAGTTTTACTCTGACACACATAGAGTGGCCATGAATTAGAATCAACTTGAGGGCAACTGGGTTTTAAATTGAAATGTACAGGCATGTGTTCTTTTAACATTGGTTTTATAGTTCATAATGAATTTTGAGGAGAAAGTCAATTCTTGTGGAATTTGAAAACTCATTTAGAACTTCATTCTGCTGAAATCTTAATAAATTTAAAAGCATATAAAATATATGTATACTGTAACAAAACCAACATTCTTCTAAGAAAATTTCTACACTTTGTAGATATGTAAGTGTCAGATAATAAAGTCACATTTTTAACTTGGCAAGTCTTGCCACACTTATTGTAAAACTCCTTTGCTACAAGCAATCTCTACATTGAGAAATTAAAAAAGAAAGAAAGAAAGAAAAGAAGGGGTTGGGGAAAAGCTTGTTTCAAAGATCTCAAGTGTGGAAAGAAGGGTGCTTTCTTCTTCTGCACCAGCAGTTTTAAGATTAAGTGTCTCTGTAGGCTGCTCAGTTATCAACCTAGCCCAGTGGCTGAATATTCTCGGCAGAATTTGTTCTACAGAAATTTTCTCACTTTAGATCTGTCTCCACTCTTGAGTTTCATGATTGTGAGCATTTTTTAAGCCTTTTGGAATTACTGGCATTCTGATTACTTTCTCCTTTTATATGAAGATCATGAAAGCATTGAGCACTATATATGTACAGGGACTCTAAGCCAATCACACTGAAATGATTTCATTGAATAGAACTCTAGATGATGCACGACTCAATGTATAGATTTTAGGACTTACCAACTTCATGTATATTATTACTTCCTTCCATTTCATTTCATTTATGGGGAGGACAACATACCAACAAGAAGAATCTCGTTTTCTCCAGCATTCCACCAAAAGCAGATATCTAACATAGCCAAACTGAATCTCTATGAAAAGAAAACTAGTTTATGATGCTTTACCTAGAGGGCTTAGATTCATGAAAGCCAACCAGAAATCAACCAATGTGACCTCACCTGGTGATTCTTCATGTCAGGGAAAGGGCAACATTTAAATGGAGAATCATCAACAATGATTGCAAAGATCACTGCAGTGGCTGGCATCTCTTTCACATTTCTCATAAGGAAGGGAAGCCACCCTCATTGTCACCAGTTAACATCAGTTCAGCTGGACTTGTATATGGAAAATCTGATATATAAACATGCGAATTTGCAAAATTATAGGTTAGGACGCTGGTCTGCAGGGGTCTTTGTCACAGCACAGATGAGCAAGACTGTCTGCTAGGTATGGGGAGGCGGCACATCCTTTCAATGGCCAAAGACTTAACCACAGTGATGGCATCTATCCACAGATGCACGATATATGTATTTGATAAACAAGCAAACAAAACACTTTGTTTTCCAAAATAATCCCAAAATCATGTTTGCTCAAAATATTTTAATGGGTTCTGTCTTAGTTATCTAGAAGAGTAGTAAAATAAGTACCACAAGAGGATGGCTTTAACAAACAGAAATCTATTCTACCAAAGGTTAAGGGGTTAGATGTCTGAATTTAGGGCACCAGCTCTAGGGGAAGGCTTTCTCTCTCTGCCAGCTCTGGGGGAAGGTCTTTGTCTCTTTTCAGCATCTGTGCATCTGGTATTTTTTGGAGCTCTTCCATGCCTTGGTATCAATTCTCCTCTGGATCTAGGTGGTTCTCAGCACAGGGACCCCAGGTCCAAAGACATGCTCTGCTCATGACTTTTCTTTCTTGGTGGTAGTCAGGTCCCTCCTTCTCTGCTTGCTTTTCTCTCCTTTTATCACTTATAAGATAAAAGGTGATGAAGGACACACACCAGGGAAATTCTCCTTACATCAGATCAAGACTGTGACCTGATCACATCTCAGGTGTGTTGCATCTCACCCTAATGCCTTTAAAACTGATTAGCTAAACACATGAGATCACATCATGGAGGATGATTACATCAGTACACCAATGCCAAACCACTGAGTATCATGGTCTAACCTACTTGAGACATATTTTGGAGGGACACAATTCAATTCATGACATTCCACACTTTGGACCCCCAAAATTCATGTCCTTACCACATGAAAAACACTTTCACACCATCAGATGATTCTAAACATCTTAAATCAACTCCAAGTTGATTTAAAGGACAAAATTCCTCCTCTTCTGGGAATCTAGAATACAAGTTATCTGCTTCAAATGTACGACAGGAGAACAGGCACAGGGTAGACATTTCCCATACAAATAGGAGAAACTTGAGGGAAAGAAAGGATAATAAGCACCAAGCAAGTAAAAAAAAAAAAAAAGAAAGAAAACAGCAGAATAATTAACAGCTCTCAAAGCTCTGGTGACACTGG
This sequence comes from Orycteropus afer afer, assembly GCF_000298275.1. Lineage (NCBI taxonomy): Eukaryota > Metazoa > Chordata > Mammalia > Tubulidentata > Orycteropodidae > Orycteropus > Orycteropus afer. The sequence continues at coordinate 11,999,267 of NW_006921606.1, forward strand.
TTAAAGCATTTGGCTTCTAACCAAAAGTTTGGTGGTTCAAACCCACCAGCTGCTTCATGAGAGAATGATGAGGTAATCTGCTTCCATAAAGGTTTACAACCTTGGAAACTGTATGGAGCAGTTCTACTCTGTTCTATATGGTTGCTATGAGTGAGAAGCAACTCAATGGAAGTGGGTTTGTTTTGCTTTTCTCAATACTTAAAAATAATCCTCTCTTCTACCTATTACCCAATTCCAAAACCACTTCCACAATGTAGGTATTTGTTAAAACAACACCCCACTCTTCCACTACCAAATTCTTCATTTTCTGTTGTTGCTGTTGTCATGTTATCTAGTGGTGCTAGAAAATAAATAAATAAATAAATACCACAAGTGGATAGTTTTAACAAACAGAAATTTATTCTTTCACAGATTGTTGTTGTTGTTGTTAGGGGCCATTGAGTTTGCTCTAACTCACAGCAACCCTGTGCACAACAAAACAAAACACTACCTGGTCCTGCACCATCCTCAAATCCTTGCTATACTTGAGCGCATCATTGCAGTGATTGTATCAATCAATTCGGTTGATGGTCTTCCCCTTTTGTGCTGACTTTCTAGTCTACCAAGCATGATATCCTTCTTCAGGGACTAGTCCCTTCTGACAACGAGACCAAGGTAGGTGAAATGAACTCTGACCATTCTTGCTTCTAAGGACCATCCTGGCTGTTTTTCTTCCACGACAGATTTATTCTTCTTTTGACCATCCATGTTATTTTCATTACTCTTCACCAACACCACAATTCAAAGACAACACCTCTTCTTTGGTCTTCCTTATTTATTGTCCAACTTTCACACACATATGAGGCAATTGAAAATACCATGGCTTGAGTTTGGCACACCTTAGCCTTCAAAGTGATGTCTTTGCTTCTTATCACTTCTTAAGAGGTCTTTTGTAGCACATTTGCAATATTATGTGCTTCTTAGATAGGTGTTGTTTGTGGATCCAAGTAAAATTAAATCCCAGGCAACTTCATTTCAATCTCTTTTCTATTTGTTGTAATGTTGCTTAGGGCACCAGTTCTAGGGGAAGGCTTTTTCTCTCTGTCAGCTCTGGTGGAAGATCCTGTCCTTCTTTCCTTGCCTGTGGGCCTGACATTCTTTGAAGATGTCTATCATTTTGTCATCAATCATCCTCTGGACCTAGGAGGTTCTCAGCACAGGGACCCAAGGTCTAGAGGACATGCACTGGTCTTGGTTCTTCTTTTCTGTTGGTTGTCAGATTCCTCCTTCTCTGCTTGCTTTTATCTCCTTTTATCTTTTATAAGATAAAAAGGTGATGAAGGTCACACCCCAGGGAAATTCCCCTTAAATCACATTTAAGGCTGTGATCTGAGTAAGCATGTTGCACCCCACCCTAATGCTCTTACCACAGATTGGTTCATCACAGCAGATCACACTAGGAGAGAAGATTATATCATCACATAAATGCCAAGTTACATTATTACATAACTACCAAATTACATCATTACATAATTGTTAAACTACATCATTACATAACTGCCAAACCACTGGGAATCATGGCTTAGTCAAGTTAACATATATTTTAGAGGGACTACTGGAAATAAAGGAGCTCTGGTGGCATAGTGCCTAAGGTATTTGACTGCTAACCAGAAAGCTGGTGGTTCAAACCCACCAGCCACTCCTCAGAGGGAAGGTTGGATAATCTACTTCTGTAGTGATACCACCTCAGAAACCTGAGGAGGGGTCACTATGAGTCAGATCCAACTCAACGCCAGTGTGTTTTGGTTTAGTTTTCTGGAAATAATTCTCATGGCAGTCTTAAAGCCAGATAAAACCTCTGTGCCTCAAAACCTACTTGTCTTTGTTCTCTGCTTGGGATGAAAACTTCCCTGTGCAATGGCCCCATCATTGAGTTTCTCTAGGATGCCTCTTTCTTGGCCCAAACTCCCACTCTAGTCCCAGCCATGTATTTCCACTGTGCCTTCTGGAACACTGTCCTAAGATCAGTGAGCCACCCTCAACCTAGGCTGAGGCTTTGCTCATGTTCTTGCCTTCATTTAGGGTTGGTTCCCTCTTGAAATTGCTGTTCCTTTATCACCTTCTCAAGTGGAGGCTGTTTTGTCCTCAACGACAGAATTAAGATGTACTTACTTATCCTTCTCACCACTTCCAGATAATTCTTCCTCCACTATTTTGAGGTTCAGCAGATTCAGTGGGGACAACTTTGATTCCATTCCTGTTCTCATGACATACTTCTTTATCACTCATAAAATGCTTAGAATTCTAGTTTATAGTTCCCCTTTCCCCAGGTGATGTCATAATCTCAGACACATTCAGCATCTCCACAGACCACCCAGCACATCCCCTGTCTTTTCAGATCTTTGATCTGTTCATGTTCAATAACTTCTCGCCAGTTTCTGTCACCCACTCCTGTTACCATATCTCAGACTGTTTCATCACTGAGGACTACTCTATTCCTAAATTCACAAAATTCATACATTCTGCTATGTGTTCACCATTCATACTACTTCTCCTTTCTTGCTTCAATGAGACTTCCATTCTCCTGATTCCATTCTATGCCCCATCTCCTGGTTTCACTTGCCTCCTCATGGTTTCACTTCCTTCCCTACCAAACTGAGACTCAATGATCCTTACTTTACCCAACTTTTGTCAAGTTTTTTCAGCTCCCATATCCTTTGGCATATCCATCACATCTGCCTAGAAAACTGGGCCCAGGATTCACCCAAGTATTGAGCTTTTCAATGTCCACTCCTGGAAATTTGAGCACTGTTGAAACTATTAAACACCTTTCGAGATTGAAGCCTCTAGAAATACAACATCTTCAGTTGCATCCAGACCTTGACTCTGACAGCCAATTTTTATTTCCTACTTCTCCACAATAGCAATTTCCAACTTTCTCCTAAAGTTTTTAACCCAGCTACCTTCCTGCTCACTTCACAGGGATATAGATTTAATGGCTATTGTGAGGGACCATGCAAATCTTCCTGTCATGCCCACAAATGTTCTTGTGACCACACTCATTCCTAGGAACTCCTCTCCTGTTACATTAGGAAACATGTCCTTCTTCCCAAACAAGTCTTAGCCCTTTACTTCTTATGTGAGTCACTTCTCTTCTTCCCTTTTTAAGAAATATCTATCTCCAACTAGTTGTTGTTAGCTGATATTGAATCAGCCCCTGATTCATGGTGAACCTATGTACAACAGAACAAAATGCTGCCCAGTCCTGCACCATCCCCATCATGATTATGGATTAGACTGCTGTGATCAATTTCATTGGCTGATTTCCTGAAGTAGATTGCCAGGCCTTCCTTCTGAGTCTGTCTTATTCTAGAAGCTCTGCTGAAATCTGTTCAGCATCATAGCAACAACAGGCAAGCTTCCAATGACAGACACATTGTAGGTGTGGATGAGGTACATTGACCAGGAATCACAAACAGGTGCCCCGCATCCAAACCAAAAAGATCCATTGCTTTTAGTCCATTCCAAGTCACGAAGCACCCATAAGACAGAGTAGAAATGCCCCATAGGTTTTCCAAGGCTGTAATCTTTATAGGCACAGATTGTCACATCATTCTCCCATAGAGTGGATGCTGGATTTAAACCACAGACCTTAACCACTGCACTACCAAGCTCCTTTGGGTCTCCAGCAGGGAGGTGAGAATTCTACCATGAAGCCACTAGTGTCCCCAGCTACAACCTATTAGTATTTAAATATGTATCAATTCTTTTCTCTAAGGGGGAAAAAAAAGCAACACTTCCATTCAACTATATTAATTTCTAATTCCTCCCCTTTGCAACGGAACTTGTTGGAAAAGTGCTATATTTCTCTCTTTGCTTTTTCCCTCTCTGCCAACTTTACTCTCTTCAATCTGGCTTCTTTCCCACAATGCCACAAAAGTAATGAAGCATGATCATCCACAATATCCTTTAATTCCATAAACAATTTTCAGTCACTATTTTAGATTTGTTTTTAAGTATGCATATAATTACAGAATATTAGGACATAAAGGTTCTATCTACTACCGACAATTAACAAAGTTCACATTTTATCACTTTCTTCAACAAAATAAAAATAATACAATAAGATTCTCTTTATACCTCACCCCAACCCTTATCCAGACCAATTCATTTCTCTTTCCCCTTCTCTCTCAATATTCTGTATCATTTCAGTTCATGCTTCTATAGTTCTAATACAAGTGTAGATACATACCTACAGTCAATGCATAATCCTTTTCACTCTTACATCACTTAACTACTATTCACATTGATACACATATATCTGTTTTGTTATTTTTTATTTTAAATTTAGATGAATATTTTATTTCATTGTGATAAAATTAGTACAACATAAAATTTGCCAATTTCACTATATTTAAGTATATAATTCTGTCACAATAATTTCACTCACAATGTTCTTCAGCCCACACTTCTATTTCCAAATTTTTTCATCAACCAGACAGAAACTTTTTTTTTTTAATTTTATTTTGATTTGGGTGAAGATTTACAGAGTAAATTCACTTTTCATACAGCAGTTCACATATACTTTGTCTCATGTCATTGACCAAAATTTACCACAATGCAACAGCTCCCCTACTACTCCCCATAGTTACCTCTTCCCAGTGTCCATCCCTCCATACTCTCCTGCCCCCTGAGCTGTCTCCCTGTGCATAAGCAGCCCTTACTTCTCCCATGATTGTTCTCTCCAGGGCGTGTGTCTACTTGATGTAAATGTTTAACTCACATGCCTGTACTTTGTTTGACTAGAAACCACAGGTGTGGGTTCAATTCCAGACCTGAAGGGCAGCCAGGGGCCATAGTCTTAGTGGTTCCACCAGGCTCCATTGGACCAGCAAACCTGGTCCCCACCTTTTTTTTTTTTTTTGCCTCCAAATGATTTTGAGATTTGTTCCACATTGTTCTCCTTCTCTATGCAGGATCTCCTACATCCCTTCCAAGTGGATGACAGTGGTAGCCGGGCACCATCTAGTTCTTCTGGTCTCATAGTTGTATAGGTTGCAGATTGGATGGTGTACCAGTTGCTAGGGCTGATTGTTTCCATTAATTTTGGTTTTCTTCATTCTTCTTGACGAGGAGAGACCCATCATTGCATCTAGAAGACAGCTTGCTAGCTTTTAAGATCCCAGTCGCTACTCGCCAAAGTAGGAAGTGGAACAATGTTTTGTATACTTTGTTATGCCAATTGAGCTTGATGTTCCCTGCAACTATGGTCCCAAGCCTGCAGGATCAACTACTCAGTCACTCTGGGTAGCTGGCTGTGACCAAGCAATGACCACAACCTTGCTCTTTCAGACAGAAACTCTTTACCGATTAAAAGATAATTCTCCCCAGCTGTAACCTCTAACCTACTTTCAGTCTCTATGTGTTTGCCCACTCTGTATATACATATATATGTCTTTTTGTGTCTGGTTCCTTTCACTTAACATAATTCTCAAGGTTCGTGCATGTTGTAGAATATATTAAAACTTCATTCCTTTTATGGCTGAATCATCATTATATATTTCATTTGCCTATTCATCTGTTGATGGACACTTGCACTGTTTCCCCTCTCAGATGATCCATACATTTTCATTGTTATATAGTACTCTATCATATACCTTATATAATTATCCACTCCAGGACCAAGAGGTATTTTAGATGTCTTCAGTGCGTCACTCTTACAAATAGTGCTTCAATGTATATCTGTACATGTTTCCTTTTGCCAGGAGTAAGATTTTCTGTAACATATACATCTCCTCCAACCCAAGCACCCTATGCTCCATGACACTTACTGACTTTTAATTCTGGTTCTGGGCCATGCTCTCTTCTGGCCGCTTGGCCCTTACAAATACACTTCTCATTCCTGGTACAGTAGCCCTGAGCAATCACCACTACTTCCCTCACATAAATAATTCCTCATTCCTCCAGTCCCACATAAGAAAATGCTACTTTTTTCTAATGCCCCAATTACAGGTGAGTTATCTCTTCTAGATGCTCCCACAATCTGTTCTGTGTATTTCCATTGTGGTGTTTATCACACTGTATATGGTAAGAGCTTTGTATTTGTCTGTATCTACCACAGGGGCAGAGAGAATGGGGACCATATCAGTCTTCTTTGCAGATGTAACCCCAGTACCTCAGGGGATGTTTGGCTTAGAGAAGTGGTGAATGATAGCAGTCCAGAAATAAGAGAGAGATCTGATGGTACACTACAAGTTCAATCCACTTAAACAAACAAAAAAAAAAAAAAAAGTATACTAAAAGACACTTATTGTGCAAATACAAGATCTCAAGCAAAAAAAAAAAAAAAAGAGTGATGACAATCTTGAGAGTACAGGGCTTTCTGTAGTGTGTGTTTAACAAATCTTAAGGTAGCTCTCAGAAAATACAGGAACATTACCTGGTTCAGAGAGGACATTAAGGAGCCATGTCAGAAAACGCATATGAGGCTTTTTTTTTTTTTTTTTCCTTTAATTAAACACCTCTTCTTACTCAGATTCACTGCCCTGGAGTTGGATTCAACTCACAGCGACCCACCTACTACAAAAGTAGGTTGCCCAACCCCTCTTTGAGCTCTGGGAGCGTAGTGCCTAAGGCACTTACTTGACTGCTAACCAGAAGGCTGATGGTTCAAACCCACCAGCCACTCTCAAAAGGAAGGTTGGTCAATCTAGTTCTATAGAGATACTGCCTCGGAAACCCAAGGAGGGGTTGCTATGAGTTGGCTCTGATTGGCTTCAGTGGTTTTGGTTCTTACTCAGAACTTACCTGAGACATAAATCTTCCAAATTGCTTGTCTCCACAAGTACATGTTTATGTTAACATGAGTACATGAAGTGTTCAAAAATCACTTGTGAAAATTAGGTAATAATCACTCCCTGCCCTCCATTATACAGAATTTTTATTCAGTTGATGAATAGCTAGATGCTAGCACACTGGCTGACATTTTTTAGGTGACATTGCTTTTTAGTAAAAAAAAAAAGATGTGACCTGAAGTTAAGCAAATGTTGGCTAAAACCTTGATTATTTAACCTCTAAGGTTTTTGCCTCATAACCTGTAAAAAGAGCATTATAAAAATAGTGCCTGTGTCTCAAGGAACCTGGATGGCACAAGTGGTGTGAGATCAGTTCCTAATCCAAAGGTTGGGAGTTAGAACCCACCCAACAGCTCTGCAGAAACCTGCTAAACTGTTTCTGTGAAGATTATAGACAAGAAATAAAGCGCTGTGGATCAGTTCTACTCTGTAACACATGGAATTGCCATGAATCAGGGCCAACTCATCAGCTACTAACAACTACTTGTGTATCAGGATTATTGTGTAAATTAAATGAGACATTAAATCAATATGCAATGCCCTTGATGAATGCACATCAAGTTGCTGTTGTTGGTGTTAGCTGCTGCTGAAGCACCTCTGTCTAATGCCAGCCCCCTGTACAAAGGAACAAGTCACTGCAGAGTCCTGTGTCATCCACCTGATCTGGTGAGCATCAGAGCATGGTGAACCACAGGCTTTTCATTGGCTAGTTTTCAGATGTCGATCAGCAGGTCTTTTTCCCTAGTCTATCTTAGTCTGGAAGCTCTACTGAAACCTAGTGAGCATCACAACAACATGTAAGCCTTCACTGACAGATGAGTGGTGGCTGCACATGAGATGCAATGGAGGCACTCAAACTGTGGTCACCAGCATAGGAGGTGAGAATTCTGCCACTGAACCACCAATGTACACAAAAGGCCTGAATAGATATTACTAACTTTTTCTTCATATAAGAATCCCCCTAAAAGCATCATTATTCTCCATCTTCTTCTTAGATACCTAGTTTGAGCTAGATCTGCATTCCTGTATGATAATAACTACCATATTTGGAGAGCTTTCAAGGGACCAGACACTGTATGAAGAGCATCAGAATATCACATCTTTTAATACTCAAAACAATCCCAAGATGTCACAATTATTAAAATCCTCATTTATAGACATGGAAACTAAGGTACAGAGAGGGGGAGTAGATGTTATGAAACAAATGATAGACCACATTTTTCAGCATAGTGCCTAAGGCATTTGAGTGCTAACCAGAAGGCTGGCGGTTCAAACCCACCAGCCACTCCTCGGAAGGAAGGTTGGGCAATCTATTTCTGTAGAAATACTGCCTCAGAAACCCAAGAAGGGGTCACTAGGAGTCAGGTCCAACTCGACAGCAGTGAGGTTAGTTTTGGTTTTGGTGTTGTGATTACTAAGAATGCCAAAATCACCCCACTAGAAAGGGGTTATGAAGTACTTCATCTTTTTGACAGGGGATTTTGTTGGAGGGCATAGGAAAAGATACAGAATGTAGTATATGTCTGGATATCAGCAAAGAATTTTACAGAGCCAAGGGCATTAATAAGAGACACTGTGCAAAAGCAGTGATGAGGACGCATAGATCCTGGCACATAGTAGGTGCTTATTAAATACTTGTTGAATGCAGGGCTGCTATTCAGTGTATACACAAAGCCATAGCCATACTAGTTATTTACAGCTGGTCTCCCTCTTTATTGATCAGTGTCCATGTGGTTGATTGTAAATATTTTGAATATCATCACATTGGTTGAATAAATGAATAGATATTGTTGTTTGGAACAATCAAGTTAATTTTTTGACTCACAGTGACCTCATGTGACAGAGTGGAAGTTCCCCATAGGGTTTCTAAGGCTGTAATCTTTATGGAAGCAGACTGTCACATCATTCTCCCATGGGGTGGCTGGTAAGTTTGAACCACAGACCTTTCAGTTAACTGCCAATTGAAAACTACTGTGCCACCAGAGCTCTGGTGCTCACTATCTCACTGTATGTGTATGTGTGTGTGTATGTATATATGTCTTTCCTTTGTGCATTAAATTTGATGTGAACTTGAATGTTTTATAAATTTGAAGTCCTAATCTGAGTAAATATAATGGATTTGAAGTCATGTAGCTTGATTTGAAATTAGTAATTTAAATTTCCAGCTTCAGGTTATAAAATCAGTTAAAATCTGTGATTTCTTTTGCAAATTTTTCCACACTGTTTTTATCTGTAATCTTCTATAACGTGGAAACAATACCACTTACTCCTAGCTAGTTAATTGCTACTTTTGAAACTCAATCAGAGGATTTGGGTAAAAGGATTTTGAGGGTATCAACATTGGATAATGCAATTTGTCAACCCACAGCAAATGCGTTTCCAGAATGGAATGTGTTACAAATAAAAACATTCTTTATAAAGGCATTTCTTAGAAAGTTGAGTGCAGGGATAAAGGAAAAGGCTGTTGGAGTAAATGTCTTGCATCTGGATTGATTCCATCTTTGCTTTCTTTTTCCTCCTTGTGCGGTTGTTCCCATTGGGGGGCATTCTTTCCCAACCCAACTCCAACAGAGAGGGAGCATAGCAAAGAAAATGAGAGCCCCCCAATTCAATCTTCATGGCTACACAATATGAGTCCTGGTTAGAGAGTCAGTGGAGAAATGATTACTGTTTAATTGATTACTGATTAATTACTGTTTGAAAATGATATGTGCCATGTGGGGATCTCATTGTAATATGATTTTTACAAAGGAAAGGGAAAAAGTGCTTCAAGGTTTTCATCTTCCTAATTCCTTTTTCCAGCAATATTTCCACCCAATAAAAAAACTCTTTCAACCTTGAGTATGTCTTCCAGTACAGATAATGACAACTACTTAAACTACATTTAAAAAGTGCTGAGTAGTTGATCCCAGTATCTAATGATGTTACTCATCTTGTCAGAGTCTGATTGACACTAAAAACAATAAATTAGAACAGAAAATGATTTTACAGGATCTGGGGGTTGACAGGCAGGCTAAATGTAATATCTTCCATTATACTTGTCATTGAATTCTATATGGCTCAGGTTTGAACTACAAAGACAGGATGGTACTATGATTTCATGATTTTTATCTTTAATCGTCTCATTTTCAAACATATAAAACTAATTTGCCTACTTACAAATATAAATTGAGGCAACGAAAACTGAGAAGAAAAAAAAAATCTCTTTATGTGGTGATGGAAACTTTATTGTGGGCATCCTCTTGCACCAACAAGAGTGAAATAATAAATTTAAAACTGTCATTTCTGGGTTATCTAGTATATAACCTCTGTAGCACCTATTTCCTTCATCTTAGCCAGTAAATTCATAAATTCAGAATCAATAGCTACAATTTCAGAATCACTGGGATTCATTTGGGAAATAATTTTAGAAATGCTATACTTGAAAGCATCACTTATAAGACAAGCCAAAGGTTTGCTTTCAGCAGTTATTAAACCAAAATTAATTCCTACATTATTTACAAGACAGTAAGATGATTAAATTTATATCTCAGGTTTTTGGTTTTTGTTTTTATATTTCAGTAAACCATGGTATATTTGTTCTTTGAATTAGAGGGAAAAAAAAGCCCATAAAGTTCAGAGGAAAGAAGTTTAAAATATTCTTACTTTTCATTTTAAGTAATGTCTGTGAATCATTGTGGATGACTTTTAATTTTGATTCATTCAATGAGCTCTCCTAATGCAATGATTTTCTCCATGAAAGTCCTTAACCACAGTGGCCATTTGCAGCTGATGATTTTTTTATATAAATAATTTATAAAGCCGCTATACACTTATACTTTTACACTGGAAGAGAGAGAGAAAGAACAGAATTGCATCTTAAACTCTATTTACAAATTTACCTTGGCAGGCCCTCTTACTGCCAATAGGAAACGATGTTGCATATTTAATTTGCTCTTTTGTTACAACGGGGCTTAGGTTAGTTGATTTCAATTTTCGATTTCAAAAGCTATCAAATATGGCTCAGATGAGAAATCAATTTTTCTCAGCTGCCTCTGTTTTTGTGATGGGAGTCTTCTCATTGGCTGAAGGTGAGCCATGTGACATGGCAAGAGATTAGTTCACCAGACCCCGTGTTGCTGCCACCTCAATTACTGCCTGCCTCTTGTAATTTAGCCTTATAACACCTAATTTCAAGACAGAACTCATATTTAATTCATGAAAGCTTCCACAAGAGTAATTGTGAAATAAATTGCCATAGAAGATATCCATTTGTGACTCATTTTAATTTTGTATGCTAGTAGCATGCTATTTACTCTACTTGTTTAACACTTTAGCACAAACATTTTTTTAATATTGAACTTTATGCACTGATAGCGACATACTTTGCACCATTTTTCAATATTGCATCATCACTTTTGCTGGGATTTCCTTTCTCAAAACTTCCGCCCAGTAGCAGTCCCAAAGGTTGTTCAAATCAAAAACTTACAATCTCCTAATTATTGAATGTGTTGTTATGATATGCACAGAACTTTAAAACTAGCAACTAAAATCACAAATAATAGCAGATAAATGGTAGTTAGATGACAAGGATCATTCAAAAGGCCAAGAAATAAATAAAGTTTAATTTAAATAATATTTTAAACAAAGGCATTCATTACACATATTGACATTTCATTTCAACATTGGTATATATTTTAAAATTCTTGAACCAAAACATATATATTTCCTGTGTATACACATTATTTTGTCCTTTTCCTCCCTGTTGCTATGCCAACAAGGTGGGTGAGGCCTTCTCAACTGCCAAACTCAGCTGTCATCCCTTCACCCTAAAAGCCTTATAATTGCTTTTATTTGCATACGACAATTAGGCAGGATGGCTCACAGCGAGAAAAACCAACCTTTCTCTCCCCAAGTGCACACAACGCCAGCCTGTAATTTATAAAAGATACGCGCCATGTGGTGGAGCACTAAAATAGAGTGATGAGTCCTTTCATCTGATTGTAAGCCATTAACAAAAGAAAACATCCCCTTTCAGGCTATAAAAAATGCCTATCTGGTGTGAACCTGCAAAATCACAAAGTCCCCCCCCACCTCCCCCTACATAGACCCTTCACATTCATTATCACATTGAACTCAAAAAGAGTTCTAGTGAAAGAGTTACATTTGGGTGTTTATGAGTATTGGGGTGCAAATAAAATCCACATTTGGCTAAAATTGCATCCAGAGTAGTTGGTGTTTTTTGGTAGTTCTCTTTTTTCCTTCTGCTTTTAAAAAAAAAAAAAAACTTATTTTGCATCACGTTGTATGTTGAAATGTCATATTAATATAGTCATTATTACCCTTTTTCTTCAGGGAAACCATGACAGGATTTTCCAATCAGCCTTCAGGTCTGTGAAAGCTCAAGTCAGGAGGAATGTGAATGGTTTAAATCATCCTCTGTTTCGGTTTTCAAAAGGTCTTCAAAAATTAGTGTCTAGTGTAAAAGGTCAAAACATGGTTGGAAATCATTTTGATGATTTATTGTCATTATTTTTTCTGGTGACTTTAATTCTAATTATAAAGATATTTTAATTTTTATTCGATGTTGCACAGAAAACGAGGATCAAATTTTAAACAGATTACTTTTAAGTAATATTTTAAATAACCAATTAGGCTTGGGATTTTTCCAGCCTTTTCTTGGAGTTTGTGCTCTGAGAAGACTTTATTTGCAGGAAGAGCTTCGAGTTTGAATTTCATTTCTTCTAAATTGTCCCCGCTTGTGACCTATCTTCTTTTTCTCCAAAAATCATGAAAAAGGCAGTTGGCATCCATGTTTGTTCACCATCTAGAGTAAATATTGATCATATAGGGAATTTAAGTCCAAGATCCTTAAATGAATATAACTAATCACAAAACACACAGTTTTATGTTTATTTCTGTTCTTCATAGGGGACTGTAGTTGCAAGAACATCTTGAAATGTTTTATATAGATTCAACTCTGTAACTGAGTTTTCATTCGAATACTCACAAATAATTTAAGATGAAGAGGAATTTGCTAAAATAACAACACATAAAAGTAAAGAGAGATGCAGCAGTCACTACAAAAAGCACCAATGACATTAAAACCACCAAAACTTTATCTGGTAAAAAAAGTCAAATGATTTTAGAAAATTATGAAAACATAGGTTTATATAAAATTGGGAGACATAATAAACTCAAAGAAGGGGGCACGATAAATTCACGATAAAGAGATTATAATGCAGTTTGATATTTTTAAAAAATGCTGAAGTCACCAATAAGAAAAGAAACACAAGTTAAAAAGACTGCAATCCAAGATTTTATCTATCTAAATACAAACATGAAAACTACATGATAATGCCCTGTATTGGTAAAGATATGGAGTAACAAACTTTTTAGTGCACAGCTCATTAATATATAGTTACTGCCTTCCTAGAGGACAGTTGGGCAATATGCAATTTTCACTGTGCAAGCTTTTTATTTAACCCAAAGAACTGTATTTCCAAAAATTTAATCTTAACAGTAATAATCAGAGAAGAGTGAAAAGATGTATGCAAGCGTCTTTTTGTATGCTAGTTGCTAATTTATTAATACCAAAATTTTAAAACAAGTTAAATATGCCTTAAATAAGTTATACTATTTAGCCCTATGATGAAATATCTGTCAATCATAAAAAAAGATAATATAGGTAACTCTTTTACATAGATACTACCTATTCATACATATATAAATGTGTATGTATATACCCACATATATATATATATATATATATATATATAATGTATGTTTGCATACATAAATATGCATATTCATTTATTAAAGTGAAAAAGAATAAAGTACAACTTACAAATTCCATTCATGTAACTACGCATACAAAGATCTGACCTATTAGAAATGGTATTGTGGAGAGGTGAGTAGAACTAAAGAGGAGACAGTACATTTCCCTGTATTGCTTAAATTCACTGTAAGCACAATTTTCACAGAAATGATATAGCAGTGAGTAGACTTTCAATGAGTAGTGCTTTATTTTTAGGGCAAAATGTATCGAAACTTTCCCAGCACTGTTGTTCCATTTTCCCCCCTTCTAGAACCAGTTTACTTTCTTACTCTCCTCCCAAACCCTATCTATCTCTAACCTGCTATTCCCTCATCTTTTGTCTACAGTACCAAACTCTTACTGTAATAGAATTTATCAATATTTTAAAGATTCATCCAGGAAGGATAAGATGATGCTATAAGGATCTTGAATTTAACTTGTACTTTCCTACCAAAGTTACTGATATTAATTCAGGAATAAGGAAAAAATGGGATATTTCCCTTTCCTGGGGGAGGGTTTGCCATGTGAAAAGAAGCAACAAATCCAAAGAACAGGAAACTTGCATGAAAGTTTGGCTCTACTTCTGTCCTACTGAGTAATAATGTCTATTTACTCTTGGGCTTCTCTACAGTGATCATAGATGCTGAAAAATACTTGGCAAATCAGTAAGATGAACCTGAAAACATTGCAGTCAATCAAGAAACTTCACAGCTTACACTATTCTATTCATGCTGGTATAGAATACTTTCACTGTGGTCAAAGTATGGGCAGCCTTTAAGAATTAAGCTAGTAGTTACCATTTACAGCAAAGCAAAGGGGAAAATGCAACTATTTTTCTGGATAAATCAGCATGTAATTATGTGACCTTTTACATAGAAACATTGAGATGTTTGAAGCAAATGTATTTTCTAAAAGATTGGTTAGGTTTCTGGTCTTTTGTGTGTGTGTGTGGACTTACCTAAATAATTTTTTTCTCTACTTCACTTTGCTAGTTAGAACTTGCTTTGAGACTACAAACTTTTAGAACGCCAAAATAAAAGAATGCAAAGAGAACTAGTATATGGGAATTCACTCTTCTTGGAAATATGAAATCAAAGATTCAACACTATTAATGCTTGAAAAATGCATTCTGCATTGCACTACCACACATATTATACATAAATGAAATTCCTTAAAATCAAAGAAAGCCTAATATCTTGATTCATTTAAAATGTATATGGCTTTTAAGATCTTTTTTCTCACAGATAAAAAATTAATTTTTCTGAGCTATTAATTTTGAAGGTCATACAGAATATGATAGATAAGTTGTTAGAAAGATAGGGTCAGATGAAAAGTTTTTTTAGAAAATAGCTGTGATGTCTAGAGTATACACGTTTGTTGAAAGAAAACACAAAACACAGGAAATCGGGGCAGGGGGGGAGGACATGTAAGATAAAGTTTCCTAAGCGTATCCCTAGCTTACACTTTGATGATTCAATAGATTTATGCTACTCTCCACACTGTTGTTCCATTAAAAATAATAATAACAACAACATATACATCTTAAGAACAGTGCCTGGTTCACTCCAGTTCTATTATGCAATTCAGAAACAAGGTAATGTTCTTCTTGGAAGATACTAAGAAATATAACAAATACCTTTTGGATATATTTGGAGAAAAAGCAAAGTTCTTTATCTGCATGCAATATAGATTATTATTTCTTTTAAAAGGAATTTTCTAAATTATGAGTATTATTTTAAGAAACAATACACAAATTTTGTAATTTCCCTTATATATCAAATATTGTTCTTGAGATGAAAAATACAAATGGGAGCTCATCATGAGAAAAATGCTCCATGGGGCAACTGAATTGTGTCTATTGTCTGTTTCTTCTAAGCTGCTTTTCATTAGTTGCTGGGGCAGAGGAGGGTGGCAACAGTGACTCAATGAACGTTCACTGCCTTGGAAACATAAAAATCTGATCACTTTCCATCCATGGACTTGTCCATACCCACTTTGTATCATTAGGTATTCTATTTCTAGGAGAGATATACAAAATCTATCCCAGGATAGTGACTGCAAAATTACAAGCAACTATTATGCATTATCATTTTTCGTTATTACTGTGGTTCCAATCAGATCATATCAAGATAGAAATAGCTTATTTTCTTTTTCAAGGATGGACTTTAACTCATTATCTGATGAGATTTCTGCTGCAGCATGTGTTGGGTGAAAGCCCTACTTGAATCATGATGCCTCTGGAAAAACTATCCAGGCGGAGCCTTGTACCTTTTGGCTGTACTGTCTTTGCAGGGTTTTCTTTCTTATCTCTTTTTTATTTTCTCCCCACATCTGTAATAAAAAGGAATACACAGGCAAGAACTCTAAGTCTTAAATGAAACCTTGTATGGAGTGAATATTTGTGAGACATTAATAATAAATTTGGAGATGGGTAAGCCTAGGCTGATTCTTAGCTTCCTTTTGTACCTCAGTCCCTGTGCCTTGAACCGCAGAGTTGACACTGACACTTTTAGGGAACAAAGTGTCTACAGCACTACCTCCCCGCCCCCCTCAATTCAAACCTCATCTGAGAACTCCTGAAATGAAGCTGTCACTCAGGGCTGCTTGGGGACCTGTCAGCAAAACATTGAGCCTTTTCATTTTGATGGGTCAGTCTGCAATCCCCTTGAAAGAGAAGTCCGTGCCACCGTGGTTTTTCTTTCCACAGGAATTCTGAATTCTAATGAAACTCCAAATCGCTCAATAAAGGCAGGGGCACGAGGAAGTAATCCAACGCAGATCTGAGTGAAATTTGTATTTTATCTTTTTTTTCCCAGCCCATTATTCTAATCACTTAGGTGGTTCACAAAGGGTTGGTTTGCAGGGCAGACACAAGAGGAATGAGGTGTCCTTTGTCTTGATGCTACACTGAGATTAGGTAGCAGCTCTCTGAAAATGAAAGGCCATGGCTCAAATTTCCTTGGGTAAATATCCGTCCACCTACTGTGGTTTGCACCTACAGTGCCACACATATATTTCTAATGTGTACTGGGCAGACAGAGAAGAGAGAACTTAACATTAACATTATTTGTATTTTTATGTACCCATTAAACTCTTTCTAAAACATCATATGAACCTCTTTCGATAACATGAAGAAAATAGCATTGCTCCTCTCTACTTTGTGATCAGAAAGCAAGCATGCCTGACAAATAGATTCTGAGTAGCGATATGCAAATTATGATTTTCATTATGGTCTTTTAACAATGTTCACATATTTGAGACACTTATGCTGAATGTCATATACTCTTCAACCACTGTCTTTAAAAAAAAAAAGATTTGTAAAACTTCTACAAAGAAGTCTAATGTGATTGCCCACTGAACTCTTTTTCTTAGTCTATTTTCATAATACATGCAAGAATTATTTTATTAATTCACATGGAAAGGCAATTCCTCAGAAGTTCACCAATGAAAGTTTTTCTACTCCACTCCCAGTATATTTATATAGAGGATATAATGCATTCCTACTCATTTAGAAAGGATATATATACATATGTATAAATAATAAAACTACTATACAATGAAATTATATATATAATAAAACTACTCTATGGCTTTCTATTAAGTTACACTACAGTTAACCTTTGTTTTATTGCTTAAGCTTCATGAATAACTAACAAGCAATATTTTTAAAATGTTGCCATATCCTTACAACTCCTACGACTCTAGGATTGTATTATATTACTTAAAACCTAAGAACCACTCGTCCATATTGTCTTCTTCTCCTCTGACATATCACCCGAAAGATGTCAACTTCCTGTACTTTAATTGTCCAAAGAACATCTGTTATAACTCCAGGTGCTGGTGTGTCCAGAGGCTGGTTGTAATTTTGTTCCCAGTTGACACAGAGAATGCAACAGACCATTACATATAAAACAATTCCTCCACACTCAACCTGGTTGGTTTTTGTTTTTTTATTAAGAGGAATATTTAAAGAAGTCAAAATTAAATTTATTTTGATTATTTACATGGTGTATTTTATTCATTATACATGTACTATTAGAAAGCAGTGGAATGCCCTACTAAGGAGGGAGAAAGAGAAAGTGCAAGAGAAAAAAAGAAGTGAAAAGAGGAAGGAGGGAAGGAAGGGAGGGAGGGAGGGAAGAAAGAAGGAAGGAAAGAAGGAAGGGAAGGGACAGAAAGGGAAGGGAGGAAGGGAGGGGAAGAAAGGAGAAAGAAAGAGATGGTGAGCTACAACTTGTTTCTCTTTCCCATTCTTCATCTAATATTTGGAAATATTAGAATGATCTTCAAACCCAGAGGTGGTCTGAATTGTAAACGCTTTGTTTGGATCAGATTGAATTAGACCATCAACTTTCTCTTGTGTTTTGTATATTTCTTGCTTTTTATTTTTAATTGACTGCTAAATGTTTATACATACTTTCTCGCATACACAACTGCATCACCTTTTCTCTTGAATGAGATTAAAAAGCCTATCAACTGTAGACACACACACACATGCACACAAACTGAGGCTGTGAGAGAACTTTTTAATTAAACACTTTAGAGCTTTTAAAACTCTCTGGAATAATAAATATTATTCTTTGTAAAACTGCATACGTTGTTAACATTGCTTGAGGCTTCATTTATTTATTTGTATATAATTTATTTTGTTTTTGTTGTTTGGCTGAGAAGATGCAGAACAGAACATTCACCAATTCAATAATTTCTACACATACACTCAAGTGACATTGATTATATTATTCAAGTTGTGCGACCATTCTTACTTTCCATTCTGACTTGTTCTTCCCCCATTGACATAAACTCACTGGCTCCTAAGTTTAGTACTTAATCTTTCAAATTGCTGTTGTCAGGTTAATTCCATACTGATGTTTCTTTAAAAAGCACAATATACAATGCAAACATTCATTACCAGTTATGTCAAACTATTGTTTGGTTTTAAGAAGACTTCAGGGAACATTTTTGATCACTGAAGATCATCTTCCCTGAAACTATTTTCTGGGGCTTTATTTTATTATTTGGTGATATTCTCTAATTATGAAGTCTAAGGACCCAGTTGGGAAGTTTGTATTATGCTTTAAGGTGGTTTTTTTTGTTTGTTTTTTTTGGAGGTTTTTTTGTGGCTAAAAGAGAGGTTTAGAATGCCTATGCTTCTCAATCCATTTTAATACTCTACTTCGCTTACTGGTGAGAGAAATTATAAGCTGTTTTTCTTCATTTTAAGGACAAATTATTATTTTTAAAAGCTAGAAAGTAAAACCTGACTAGCAGCAGTTGGTTAGCCATAACCACTGCTATATCTAGTTCCACTCTTGTATTGTTATCTCTCTTCAGTATTGAGGTAAATTGGATTGTCTGTTTTAATTCTTACTTGTTGCAGCAGAGACAGGTAAAATATGGAAAAATTATTTTTGAACACAAGGTAAAGTATAAAAGCAGTTTACTTCAAACACTGACAAATTACATCTGTGTTTACTTGTACAGAAGATGTATAAGCACCTCAACTTCCACAGCTCGTTGAGAAAATTCATTGTGCACCACCTAGGAATTCATTTCTGAAGCTTTTCAAACGTTTCAGACACAGAGAAACATTGCCAGTTACTGGTGCAAAATTAAAGCAATCAATAAAACAGTATTGGTATGCAACTACATCTTTGTTCAAGTTGTTAATTCTTTGAATCAGTATTTAAATAGACAGTGGCTTAAATAACCCAAGTACAGGCTACTCCAAAAATAAACTTTATTAGAAAAAAAACTTGATATCCACAAACCTGCTTGCTTCTGTGTTTCTATTTGATCACAGAGCTGAAATTTCTTATCTTCCTCCCTAACGGTAAATTTCATTATACCAATCAAGTTAGACTTCCAGTTCAGATTTTAGGCCAGCAAAGCCTGGTTCCATGTTTGAATTCTATTTGTACTGTTGGGGTATAGGACAGTGGTGGTTCAGTGGTAGAATTCTCACCTTCCATGCAGAAGACCAGGGTTCGATTCCCAGCCAATGCACCTCATGTACAGCCACTATTCATCTATCACTGGAGTCTTGTATGTTGGTAGGATGTTGAACAAGTTTCAATGGAACTTTCGGACTAATAATGACAATGAAGAAAGGCTTGGCAATCTACTTTCTAAAATCAGCCAATGTAAACCTATGAGTCACAATTTTTGATCTGTTGAAAACTTTTTCTTTTGTTGTACATGGGGTCATTATGTGTCAGAGGCCAATCACAAGACAGCTAGCAACTGTTGGTATAAATCATCTTATTTCACAGGAGTAAGTTCCAGGTCTGCTAAAATGTTCCATGAAATTCATTCATTGAGACAAAAATATGCCTATGGGCAGGTTGGTAGCAAAGGAGCCAGTGTTGTTGTAAAAGTGTCTACCATTATCAGACTAGTTTGTACACTAGGTAAATATGTGTCCAAGATCTGAAAATGTTGTATTCTGTGTCTTCAGCAGGTTCATTGCTTTAGTTACTCTCTCCCTACTACACATTGATCCCTTGTTCTCCTCACTACCCTTCTACATTCAGTGAATCAGTCAAAATTGCTTTGAGTTTTGAATGAGTGATCCAACTCAAAGACAACCCAGCAATGAACTAGAGTTACACATATTTCACCTTGAGGAGATCTTCAGTGTATGTTCTGCCTTCTGTGCCCTAAAGAACAGGGCAGGGTGAACTCTCTACCTCAGTTTCCTACCCATGAAATAAACACACCCATGTGATGCTCAACATACACCCTAGTAATAAGAAATGAGAAGTGTTCTGAAGTTGGAGACAGAAGATGCCATGTAAGTAAACAGTAATTTTATTAATTGCCTCAAAATAGAAAATGTTGAGTTTAAATCAATGCTACTTTCTTTGGAGTAAACACTAAATATAACATCCAAAGCGATATGGTTAAAATTAACTTGCAGTTGCTTTTCAAGCTGGTGAGATACAATTAAAAATGGGTGATATTGCCAAATCTCATTTACTGCTTTCTTTCTTGTGAATAATATCTGTATATTCAGGTCTTCATTATACTTCTCAATGGCATAGGAATCTCATTGTATCTACTGATTCTTGATTTTTATCAATGGAAAAAAAAAATCATTAAATTCCCATGCAACATTAAGTACCAAGATCATACTCACCAGACCTGCTGCAGCAACCAAGAACCCCGCCACCTTCTTCTTCCTGTGTTCACCCTCCCCGCACCTCCACCTGTGTGTGTGTGTGTGTGTGTTTCTCCCTCTCTGGCTCTAGTGTGCAATCTGGTTGTCACTGACTGCTCACAGTATGCCAAACAGCACTGAATGGGTTAATTGGCATTTTAAAAAGGTAATTGTAAAGTGTAACCTGCAGGGTTATCGCCAGAATTGGGAGGTGGAATGTAGGTCTCCCACCCACTGGAGCCTCTTACATCTTGAAGAGCAGGGCTGAAGACAAAAGCAATGCTACTGCTGTTTCTTGATTTTCCCTTTCAGCTGCAACTGCTAACCCCAAATGCTCTCTTTTGAATTTACTGTATCAAGTCAGTAGTTACAAGAGTGGAGTATGGACTCTGTCCTAACTATAGAATTACCTTGGGATTTGATTGTAGAATAAATATGCAGGGAATCATTATATGTGTGGGGTTTTTTAATCATGCATAATGAATATGCACAAGATTTGTTTGGAAAAGGACTACAAAATGAATGGAGTCGCCAAGAGACCAATATATTTTCAGACATTTCCATGACTTTTGGTGTGGAATCTTAAATTTTTAAATGGGTTTTCAAACAGGTGATTGTAAAACATACATAAATGCCATTTACCTCAGATCATGATTGCCACAAGCTAGAGATACAATCATCATGGTGAGTGAGGGCAGCTGGCACCCAGCACAATATCTTGGTTTAACTTGGAAAAGGAAGTGTTTCAATTGGCAGTGATAGCATCTTCCATACATTTAAGTGAAAAAAAAAAAAAAACAGGAAGGGTAGCTTAACAGGATTTCTGAATGGTCTGGTAAGCTAAAGGGACAACAGAACAACATAGTTTCTACATGTCTTAGAACATGCTTCATAGTTTGTCTCATAACAGGATTAGGTGTGTGTTTGTCCAAGTTCACACACACACACACACACACACACACACACTCAACTAGGAGGACTTATAGCCCCCTAAAAATAAGAACTGTATCTTATTCATGTTTCTACCCCTTGCAGTGCCCAGCTAAGTGTTATAATAGGTGTTCAGTAAGCATTGTTGAATTCAATGACCTTTCAAGATAGAACAGAATTGAAAAAAAATAAAAAGTCACTTTACTTAAAATATTAAGGATTATGAACATCAACCACACTGGAGTAGACTAACAAATAGATTTTGGCTTAAAACAAAAAAAGAAAGAAAAAGAAAAAGTCCAAATCTAGAAAAATAAAATTAAATATATAGTAAGAACAACATTTGCTTATGATGATAGTTTTCTGTCAATGTCCCTATTCTTTTCTTGATATAGAAGAAAGGGGCACTATAAAGATATATGAAACTCTCAAACATAATGGATCTTTACTATAATGAGAAGAGAGTATATCAATCTACCTACTTTCTCACCTCTCTCACATACACCCTGTTCATTTATTCTATCTGCCCTTTGCCCAAGAGCACTAAGATTCTTGGCTCAGGGACACTCCATGACCCTAAGTGTTGCTTAAGTAGAAAAGAGAGGCAAAAGGACAGGCAGAGACTTGGCACAATGCGACTAGAGCCATGTGGTGTCAGTCAGAGCTCTGGAATCTGGGCAATGCCATGTACTCACACACATACAACATATACACACAAGCACACATGCCATCCCATTGGGAAACCCTGAATTGGCTCTCCTGCTCTGCAGCAGCCTGCAACAGCACAGGAAAACATACCAGCTCCAGCCTTCTCTCCTGCAGGCAACTTCCTTCCATCTCAGGAGAAACAAAGTAGGGGGGATTGCAAAGGATCAATACCTCTTCTGGTGCAAACAGAAGGGTAAACAGAGCTGTATCCATTTTGGAGTACAAAAATTGCTCTTTTTTACCTCCTCCTCCTTGCTATTTATAAAAGAAATCTCAATTAATACTCAATTAGTGTAATTAGCACCAATTTACAGTGACTTTAATAACTTGGGATAATTTCATTTAATCTATTTCATATCCATAGCCAATATTGCAACAATAAACAGTTGCATCCTTTTTTTTTTTTTTTTTTCGGACTGATACAGACTTATTTAAGGAGCCTTTGTGACATACTGGTTAAGTTCTCGGCTGGTAATCAAAGAATCAGCAGTTTGAACTCACCAGCCACTCTATGTGAGAAAGATGTGACAGTCTGCTTCCATAAAGATTACAGCCTTAGAAACCCCATGGGGCAGTTCTTGTCTGTCCTCTACGGTTTCTGGAAGTCAGAATCAACATGATGACAATGGGTTTGAATTTTTGGTTTTGGTAGAATTATTTACCCACTTGGCTTAATAGAAATTCATTTCCAAGCACTGCCTTCTGTCCCCTTAACAGGTATTCATTTAAATGGCTTCCAGTGGAATTCTTCTGTCAGCACTTGGACTGCTGCTTCCCCTTTCGCCTTCTGCATCTTTACTTACTTGTGCCCAGGCCTAATGCAGTATAATTGAAACAATTTTATTGTCTGGAGCTATTCATTCTAATGTTTCAATGACAGAAAATACTGGTCAATTTGACAAGTTAATATGACTTCAGTGGTCATTTGAACTCCTTTAAGCCATTGGATGCTAAAATTGCTTGTCACCTCCCTTCACCTGCAAACGGAACTCAACCAGTATGTGAGGTTGCAACAAGGGGGGGAGGATATGGGGAAAGTTTTTCTGAAGAGCAGCTCTGTAAGGAGTAATAGTAAGTTTTGATAATTGATTGGACTCTGCTCCTTTATACCATGACGGGATTCTTCTCGAAAGCAACACAATTCTTCTGTTCACCACCTACATTGAAAGCCCCTAAATTTTGTTTGTGTCTTAGTGCCTAAAGCACTTGACTGATAACCAGAAGGTTGGCGGTTCAAACCCACCAGCCACTCCTCGGAAGGAAGATGGGGCAATCTACTTCCGGTAGTGATACTGCCTCAGAAACCCAAGGAGGAGTGGCTATGAGTCAAGTCCGACTGGAGGGCACATAACAACAACACCACCTCATATTCTAAAGGATGACCAGTTTCATCTCCACCTTTCTGAATATCTGAAACACTGTCCTTCAATATATTGACTTAATCACTAAGGAATCAAATAATATGAGAAAAAATGTTTAAAGTTCTCTCAAGCCCACCAGCCACTCCGTAGAAGGAAGATGGGGCAATCTACTTCCATAAAGATTTACTGCCTTGGAAACTCAATGGGTGTGACTATGAGTCAGAATTGACTGGATGGCAGTAAGCTTAAACTTCTTTTAAAAAAAAAACAAAAAACTGAAACAGCCCATGTTTCCTAGCAGCTCTGAGAGTGGTGGTGTAATACACTCCCCTACCACAAAAAGTGGAGTCCTAGATTTCAATAGTAACTGCTTTACAGGTAAACTAGGATAAATTTTAAATATTTTTTTTCACCTATCTCTGAGCCATTTCTCTGTGAACTTAGAACTGTTTGATTTAAATGGAGTATTTAAAATCAGTTTAAAAATGTAGCAAATATCTACTTCTTCAAATAAATAACTTATGAGCTAATTTTGTCTAAATAGAGTTAGAACCACACTGTAAGACCCACCGTCACTCTTTCTACAGCTTTCCAAGAGAACTCTTGATTCTAATGACCTTCAGGAGTCTAATGACCTTCAACCGTATATGTTGACCTCCTCTTACAATGATAAAACTTACCGTATAATTCTGGGAATGATCTTGTCTTGGAAAATATCTTGAAAAATATTTGATCTTCTCTTGGAGGAATTGAATTTAACTTTGTATTCTTAATTGTCTGGCATCCTCAGTTCCTTTAAATACACTGACTCTAATTTTAGGCTAGGAGCTCTGGTGGCGTCATGCCTAAGGCATTTGACTGCTAACCGGAAGACTGGTGGTTCAAACCTACCAACCGCTCCTCCAAAGGAAGGTTGGGCAATCTACTTCCATAGTGATACCTCCTTGGAAACCCAAGGAGGGGTCGCTGTGAGTCAGGTCGACTCCTCAGCAGTAAGTTGGCTTTTTTTGTTGTTGTTTTTTTTTTATTCTAGTCTAGTGTGACCACGAATAGGACAGCCATTTCCTCTATTCTGCTGTCCAGGAGCTCAAGTTGGCTGGACATGGCTCAGCACTTTGTATTTAATCTCCTTACTTTGATTTTTGAAGGATTCACACTCTTGTGCTTTGCAAAATACCCTACTTCACAGGATCAACACATGCACTTTTGCCCCCTTAGAACAAAAGCATGTAGCTAAGTCATGAAAAGCATGATATTGAACTTGAAAAGCCAAAGCAATTCATAAAATTTTAAATTTTTATTTTCATCTCTGATGTTCTGAAAAGATCAAATCCAATTCAAATTTCTACAAAGAAATATGTATAATAGATTTGCCCCCAACACTCCTCCTCGAAAAAATAGCTAAAATCATATATTTGAGAATGTATATTTAAGATTTTTTATTAAAACAATTTCGTTACTTAGACCATGATGCTGTCTAGACCTGGATAGAGGTGATTATTTTTCCCTTTACTATTTTTTGCTTTTTGTAGTGCTCAGACCTTCAACAGGGCAGTATGTATGCCAAAAAAAAAAAAAAAAGTGGTTCCTCATAACAGAAACAAACCAAAAAACCAAACTCATTGCCATTGAGTCAGATCTAACTCATAAGGAGTCCCTCCTTGTTTCTGAAACAGTAACTCTATGGAAGTAAATTGCCCAATCTTCCTTCCAAGGATTGGCTGGTGGGTTTGAACCACCAGCCTTCTGGTTAGTAAGCAAATCCTTAGGCACTATGCCACCAGAGCTCCCAGAATAGAAGCTGGCCTAATTATCCAAAGAAATGGCCTTCCTGCCTGTGATGATCTGTCTATTTGTATATAAATCCTGCAACTGTGGAGGGGCTCATGCGCTGCAGAAGGGAATACAGGGGAAAAGGGGGAAAAAAATCAAAGTATTCAGTCAAGGTACGTCAGAGAGGCTAGGCTAAAAGGGAAGCCTAGTTTTAGAGCCCCAAGAATTCTTGACCAAAGAAGTTGTTAGTCCCAGGCTGATATCAAAAGAAAGCCATGTTTTGTATCACTGCTAGGCTTCACTGTGAAGTTTTGCCCTGAGTCTCAAAATAACCAAAAGTCAAGTTAAGGGAGTGGGGGGGGGGATCTATCTCCTTCTATCCCTTTAAAATTAGATCATCGCTTTGTATTAATATGCAGCATGAGTTGTCAATTGACCAAGCAACAAATGTACTTCCTCCTATCCTCATTTTCACTTCTATCTATGAATATTTTAAAACCCTAATGTGCACTTGGCCATTTGGGTTTTAAGTGAAGACTTATCACAGTGTAAAACCCTTCATTTTTATCCCTTAGCTGAGGGCTTCTTTTTCCCTTTTCCAGGGTGTCATTAAAAATCTGATGCCAAGAGCCGGGACTTGGCAAGGTTTGCAATATAATTTGCAATCTGCAGTGTTTGCTGGCTAGCCCCCACCTGCCCCCCCCCCTTTTTTTATTTTTTATTTTTTTTTCCCCTTACCAGCCTGCCTGCTAGAGTCAATAGGGGGCATCGCTCATCTGTCTAAAAGAAAAATAGCAGCATACTAATTAGAATTCTATTTGCCAGAAGCCTTGGAGTTGCTGTGCTTATAGATTTCAAGCTTCTTTTGTTTGAATTAAATTGCCAACTTTTTTTTTTTTTTTTTTAAACCATCGTTCTTTGCAGTGCCTGAGAGAGCGGGTGCCTTATTTGATTGAAGGGGGTAGGGGGAGGTTGCGCGCGGGAAGAGCCTTAGCTATGGAAATGCTGAGGAAATGTCAGGGTTGTGTTTAAAAATGCCTGGTATGCTTTTCAGGGGCTGACTTCTGTCTTTTGCAGAGTTGTTTTGGGGAAACTGGTGGGAAGGTGGAGAAGTTCAAAAGGCGGAGGCTGAAGCTCGAGCCAAGGCCCCCAGCCCGCTGCCCTGGCCTGACGCTGAAATTCTGGGGGAAAGCTGACACACACTTCCACCCGCGCAAAGCCAGATGGTTCGTCTGGAATAAAATCCTTGGGATGGGATCACAAAGCCAGTTCATAAGGGAGAAGACAGTCTCTCTGTTGCTCTGTTAGATATTTCTGCTAAGGGTGAGGGAAAATGGAGTAGACAAGAGTGAGTTGCAAAAAGACAGGGCCATATTTAATATTAATTTGTTTTTTATGATCCTTTAATAAAGTTCTTATGGTTCCTTATTAAAATGTCAAAATTTCCCACAAAGAATCTGAAAATAATATCCATGTTCTATTTCAAGAATAACACACACCAGAAAATATTCGGTTCCAGAAAAGTACCAAAATGGTTTCCTGAGGAGTCTGCAATAATTCAGCATAATCTCATTGTCAGGAGTTGCCATGTAAATCAGATTTTTATCCCTGAATCCTATAAAGTCCTCAGACTAACCAAAAGAAAGGCTAAACCTATGAATCCAACCTCACAGATACTTAGCAATTTGCCTCTGAACTAAGCTAATTTAAAGGCCCACAGCAGCTCATTATTGAGTTAATTGTGCTTTGAAACCTAAGAAACAAGAAACATAAGCCCTACTGGGTACTTCTGTAAATGGCAATGAAATTTACAGTACAAATGCAATTGTCTGCAAAATAAGGAGGTATTTTATATATGAAGGGATAAAGGTAAAGTTATATATAATAAAATTGTATTGACTCTTCCAATGTAAAGAGATTGGGGAGCCTGTTTTCAAGTAAATTTTATTATGTGAAAATACTTTGCTATAAAGTAAAATAGTTCATTTTCGCACATTTCAGCACAGAAACTGGGTCAGGCAATGGAGAGCTTTATCCACTCCACCCCATCCCCAACTAAGTATGTCTTTTTCCTGCCTGTTTATCAAGGGTGATACACCTTAAAAGTGCTAAAAACCCAAAAGAGATCTTCATGATTCAAAAAATTAATCATATCCTTTATGGTTAGCCCTAGCTTCTTAGCCAGGTAGTGTGTTTCTTCTTTCTTTATTATTCATAGACAGTTTAATTCAAGAGAAAAGATGAAGTCCTCTTTTATCAGACTTTTGTATTACATGGGAACTTGTTCAAAGATAATTATCCCGAGATTTGCTGCACAGAATATCTGCAAGGACTAAATGTGCTTACAGATGTTCGTCAAGCATTCCTTGGGGTTAACATTTTAATTGAAGTAGTTTTCAGGTCTGGTTTGCCTAAGCAATATTTTATATATGATTCTCAAGATGTCAACATTTTAGACTATGGAGAAATAATTACTTCTTATATTTGAAATAAAAATTTTTAATTATGCATATATTCCTTTCCTCTTGTATATATTCCTTTAAATTTCTTAATAGTCCTGAAAGCTGAGAAGCAAAATATTGATGTTTACAGTATCATGTAAAGCCTGAAGCCAACTCTGCTCACATCCCTTTGAATTACTTTTCCAATTCTAAACCTCTAAGAATCTAGTCCTCTTTTATCTCTTCTTGTTATAAAAAGTGGCAGGAGGCAGAGTGGCAGAATGACCCACAAGATGGCACCTGTCACCAGGGGCTTTCTCTGCATTCTGCAGGCCAAATTTTGTTTGAACTGGCTGTGGCCTCTGTCATATCCTCAATTTCCCTCCACTCTTGGCTCCACTTCTTAATCCCCTTCGTGCAGGCAGAGGCTGTTTACCCGGCCTCTGAAACCTTTTCCTTCCAGAAGCCAAAGTAAAACTTTAATTTGAAATCTGGGCTCAGAATTAAGCAGCCGGAGCAGTGACAGGCTGTTGGACGGGTGGGCTGCAACAGCAGTGTTCTTGGACTTGGAGTCAGGGATGGAAATTATTGCTTTAAGATTTTTATTTTCCCTGTGGCACTGCCCTGTCTCTCACAGACTCTGGGCCTAACGATGGGGGAGCTGATTGGAACACTAGTGAAGTTGTGTGTATGGGTATATGATTGTGATTTATTTTAAGGCAACTGCATGACAAATTGGCTGAAATGCAAGTGTCCTTAGCCTGGCCTGGTACATTTTAACCTCAAGTGACACACATATCTATGCATATTAAATCCAAGTTCTTAGTTTGCAAAGGAGTCAAAAACTAATAAAAACATAACTAAAAATAATAAAAGAAAAGGGTATTTTTGAACAACCATCAGTTTAGAAAAGAAATAAAGACTCCTCACTGAAGACAAAAAACACTCAAGCAATATTATTATGGGCTTGGCAAGTTAGAAGTGATTTCTGTTGCTCTAACCACTAAAACTGTGAGTTGGAAGAATCTGAATATCCAGGCATTTGTTAAGGAAATTATTTGGTTTCAGTGTATTAAACAATCCATGTGTGCAAAAAGATTCTGAAACAGTGCCGGCCAAAGGTTAGTTTTATTATCAGAACCATGAAGTATCTTTAAATGTTAAAGTCATTAACTTATTAATATGATGATGAGGATGAATATTACTTTATCAATATTCTTTGAAATGAACTCAATTCAAATAATAGAGAATTGGGATTTCCTATTAATTAACAGTATCATTCAAAATAATTAAAAGTCTGGCTGGAACAGGGGACATTATTCAGATAGGACCTGGGAGAAGCTTATCTTTACTGGAGCAGTGGCTGCATCTTGTCCAGGTGATGGCCAGGGACACTGACAACTTCTCTGGACTGGCAGCCTTAGCCTCCCTCCACCTCTTTCTGCATCCCTGCCTTGCAGAGTCAGGCGATTGAGGAAGCCTGCCACTGGCAAGGCACAGTGACCCATTGTGTGATCAGATACAGCGACAAGCCCCTGCCTCTACCCTTCAGCCCCTCGAGTGGGGACTCTGGGCCTGCCCATCACCAGTCTCCTCCATGGAGTTCACTCAGCATTTCAGCAGTGGTGCTAAAAAGGGGCTTGAAGCATTGTAATTAAACTCATCTACAGCTGGTGTAATGAAACAAATAAGAGAAATGATGCATTGCATGTCAAGGACAGCTACTGTCTGTGCTTTTTTTTAATCCTTTCTTTTTTAAAATCACTATTGTTTCCCTGTGTGAGCACCATTTCTTCTGCCTCTTTTAACTACCATCCTGCTCACTTGGGAATCATTTTTAAGGTTAGCCAGTATACATTAATCCTGCCTCAAGTAAAAATTTACTCCTCATGACAGAAATGACAGGCCTGTACAATAACACATGAAAAAAGTCATTCATTATTTACTTTTTAAAAAGCAAAAGTAATGGGCCATCTTTTTGTACATTCACACGCATGCAGTAAGAAAACTCTAATGTGTGTGTGTGTGCGTGTGTGTGGATGCGCACGTGTGTGTGTGTGTATGTGTATTATCATACAAATATTATCTCCTACAATGTGTCCTTTTGTTTTTAATTATTTTAGACTTTCTGGAATGGAATAATAAAAAAAAAATATAGCATTTTCACAGTACTCAGATGGAATAACGTTGAAATTTTTCTTCAAATTTGCCTCCTGCTTACTTCTCGTATTTGATGCTGTTCATCTTCCAATGGATGAGTCTTTTCTTTTCTTCCTCGAGACATTGAGCCTTGCAGGAAAGGGGAGGGGCAGCAGCAGACAGAAGCAGGCAGGAGAAGCTGAGATCTTTACTGTGTGTGCATTTATCTGTCTCTAAGTAGGACTTGAATATAATTCTGTGCGGCACTCCTCTCCGTTTTGAGCTAGGCACAAAAACAAGCTCATGAAATCAAACAAGAGGGCAAGAGCTTATCTTCCCCCAACAAATTTATCAAGAGAGAGTTTGTGGTGGGCTTACGAAACTGTCATAGAGGGACAAGGTAAGGATCAAACGTACTGTTGAGTAAGGAAACGAAGCACAAACTTTGCCCAGAGCTTGGGGACAATGATGCTCAAAGATTAACCCACCCTCTCAATTAACACCTCACATGAAAATCCCCACAAGGTCATGGGATCCGTGCTTCGGTGCGGTCAATCAGCGCCGCCTGCCTCCATACAAACCGAGATCGAATGCAGAATTAACACGGGTCCCCAAGCCCTCGCTCACAGACTCACGTCAGATTAAGCCCTTGCACAGAGAAGATATGAAAAGCATTTCTAATTAGGGTCTGAGGTTACTGGTTAAAATGCAGTCGAGCAGTCTACCAACCATTCTTCTCCTTTTTTATAATTTTAATTAAACTCAGATACTATTTAATTCCTACCTGCATAGATTTAGTGCTACTTGAATGCAAACCTGATAAAGAATACTCCTGATCCCCACTTAGCTGCCACAAGAACTTATTAAAGAGGGGGTGACTGCCTCCAAGATCTTCCAGGAGTCCCTTTACAATAATTACTTTTCTATCAAATGAAAAGCATAATATTTTTCTGTAAATAGATTTTTTTACCCGTGAAACTTTGACTTCTCTACTATCTTGACAAAATTGTAATTATAACTTCACTGTAGGGGTTTCTTTACCATCAGGCTAGCCATTAAGAAGCTTTCTCTTGCATACCGAAGCCCTGTTTCTTCATGGCTTATAGAAACTTGAGATGCCCACAAAAGAATTTTTTTTTCATACAAATGTATCACTAATTACATGTAGATGTGTTGCTTCTGTATTTTAAAATGTGATTAGCCAGACCCTATTTGAATTATTAGAAATTCTACAGTGTGTGGGTCCTTTTGCCGTTGTCTAATTAATAGTCCAGAGATTTGGTGCCAATTTTTTAATATCTGTAGTAACTCTGAGAGCCTTAAATAACACCTTCAGCATACTAAAGCCTTGTTGCTCCGAAGGTAAGGTGTGAAGAATTCAGCATCTGTAATGGCAGTTTTGCTCTTATAGACGAATCTTGGAATTCCAGAATCCATATACTGTTTTCCTTTTTACGGCCTATTTCATTATTCTCCCAATGATGGCTTCAAATAATCATTGCTTCAAAAATAGGGTTCATATATCTTGTTGGAATGATATCAATATCAGCAAATTACCCAAATAAATTCCCATTTTACATAATTGTAGTCGCACAACTGCTAAACCCAACAACAGCATCTTGCAGCCCTAAATCAACCTTTCAACTGAGATGTTAAAATATATTTTCACATTTGACTTCGGAGAGGGAAAAAAAAGAAGTGTATTTGTCATCTTTAACAAAGACACTAACACAGAAAACAGAACAGAATGTGCTATTATTTGACAATCTATTTTACATTTAAGGAAAGATATATTGAATAAAAGATGGGATGAGGAAATGTGCTTCAGATTTTAACTGATCTGATGTCAATCTAAATAGAATATTTGTAAAAGTTTGGAATGTTGAAATTTTAAAAGCTTGATTTCCTGTTACCATGGAGTCAATGCTAACTCATAGAGTCCTTGTGTGTGTCAAAGTAGAACTGTGTTCCTTATGCTTCTCAATGGCTGAGTTTTCAGAAGCAGATCTCCAGGCCTTTCTTGCCAAGTTAAGTGCCTTTGGGTAAACTCAAACCTTCAGTCTTTCAGTTAGCAGCTGAGCAACTTAACCATTTACACTACTCAAGGACTCCACAGCTCTTTACTTACCACGCACTGCCATCAAGGCAGGTCCAACCCATAGTGACACCTCCTTGGGTTTCCGAGGTTGTTTCACTACAGAAGTAGATTGCCCAATCTTCCTTCTGAGGAGTGGCTGGTGGGTTTGAACCGCTAGCCTTCTGGTTAGCAGCCAAATGCCTTGGGAGCTTCACCACCAGAGCTCCTCCACAGATCTTTAGGGATCAGGAAATCTAAAATTTTAAGTGATTACATTAATGTGTCCTAGCAAGACTGGGACTAGAACTCTTGACCCTTTCATTCCTCATAAGCCACTAGCTCTTAACACAGAAGTACCCAGAAAAGGCTGCACTATCAAGTAGTCAACTTGATACTCTGGCACTATGGTGATAACATGGGTATGTTTGGTGCTCTTTACAGAAACATGCAGGAAGTTTCTTTGGACTATGCTATATAGGGCTAAATCTTAGACCAAGCAGTTATTTTGTCTGCAACTTAAGCATATTTGGTTTTGATCCTCATCTGGACAGCAAGCACAAACACATTTTGCAGGGCAAGAAAAGATCACTGTGGTCGTGAAACACTCAATTTTTCTAATTGCATCTTTTCTTGGTCCCTTCTTTTCTGTCTTCATTGCCATAGGTCTGTGTCCCTCTTTCCCTACCTACCACCTATGTTATTGCAAG
Source organism: Orycteropus afer afer (assembly GCF_000298275.1). Taxonomy (NCBI): domain Eukaryota; kingdom Metazoa; phylum Chordata; class Mammalia; order Tubulidentata; family Orycteropodidae; genus Orycteropus; species Orycteropus afer. Next base: position 12,032,188 of record NW_006921606.1, read on the forward strand.
AGACATATAATTGACCTCTTCCCTTTTAATATCTTTCTCTTCCATTACATTCCTTACTCAGTTGAAGTGGTTTCTCCCTAAAATATAGATTTTTGTCTGTTCATGACTACTCATAGTGTCCATTTCCCACAGAATAATTTTACATTTGTTTCTTATCAACTTTTTTTTAACTATATATGTTATAAACACCCATGAAGTTATCTTCTAGTCCTTCTAACACAGGCATAGAAACTTGAATATACCCTGCATTTTCCTACCTTGAGAGTTTGAGAAACAGCATAGTAATGTGATAAAGAACAGACTAGCATCCTCATCACCCCACTTCTAAACACTAAGGTACTTAGTTCTCTGTAAAATAGAGACAGTATCCGTAACAACCTCATAGATTGAATGCAACAGGAAAGTGGGTTGCATGTTGTTGTAGTTAAGTTCGTGTATCAACTTGGCTGGGCCTGGTTGAGTGGCTGGGCAGCTAGATGTAATATGCGCATGAGGAGACTGGTAATCAACTCGATGGTGGAATCTACTATGAACAGCTGAGTAGCTGCCTTAGTGAGCATGGTCTCTGCTTCCTGTATATAAGCAGATGACTTGGAGAATGGTCTCTAGCTTATGGCAGGCTTGGACCCTGCGTGTAGCTGTGTCATTGTTCAGGAGCCTGCCATGCTCTGCTGACCTTGGGACTTACAGTGGACTTGAATCAATGACCTGCCATGTGGTTTGGTAACATCAGAACTGTGCCATTTTGTCGACCTTGGGCTTGTTAGTCTCAGCAGCCAGTAGCTGTCTGAGTGAAGAAATGCCTCTAGCTTCAGTGGGCCAGGAGTAAGTGGCAGAGCTGACGCCAAAAGTCTAGAGGCTTTCACCCAGCTCCTAGAGCCTGGCACTTTGTACGTGGACTTAAAGCCTCCAAACTGTGAGAGAATAAACTCCTGTTTGTTAAGGCCATCCCATTTGTGGTATATTCCTGTCAGAGTGGCACTAGGTAATCAGAACACGTGTAAATACAATACATGTAAAAAGATCTGAACAATGTAAGGCTCAAAATAAGCAGTTCATTATTGTTATTTTCAGTACTGCTCAAATCACTCTTCCCAGTAGTATCTGCTTTGAAGACCCAGTGTTCCTCTAGGGCCCACTTTTGCCAAGAAAATTCCAAATTTGAACAATGAAAAAGGTTGATAGAGGAAGAATTGATGCATTTGAGCTGTGACATTAATTACAAATGCTGCATATACCTTGAACTGCTAGAAGAACAACCAATCAGTATTAGAAGAAATACGATTGGAATGTTCTTTAGAAGTGAAATAACAATGTAGCAAGAGTTATCTTGCTTGTTTTGGACATGTCTTCAGGAAAGACTAAATCACTAGAAAAGGACATCATGTTGGGCAAAGTAGAGGGCCATTACAATCAAGGAAAACCCTCAATGAGATGGATTGACACAATAATCACAACAATGGATTCAAACATACCAATGATCATGAAGATGACATAGGATCAGACAATAGCTTGTTCTGTTATGTACAAGGTTGCTATGAATTGGAACCAAGTGAACACCAACATCCAAAAAACAAAGAAAACAAACCTACTGTGACTGAGTCAATTTTGACTTATAGCAGCGACCCCCTTTGGGTTTCCATGGTGGTAAATCTTTACAGAAGTAGATTGCCCTGTCTTCCTTCCACACAGTGGCAGGTGAGTTTGAACCACCAAACTTCTGGTTAGCAGTCAAATGCCTTAGGCACTATGCCACCAGAGCTCCTTGAACACTAACATACAACAGCAATGTTCCAGTCAGAAATGGGGAACTCTTTCTCTCTGTGTGTTCCTTCGAGCACCTAAAACATTCTGGCATGATCTCAGTTGTCTACATAGTTCAGTGATCTTCCAGCCATATGTCATGAACCCTCAGTGGTTTCCTCAAATTTAAATCTATGGGTAAAATATTCTTCAGCTACAACCAAAGATACATGTCATAGGACAGACCCAGAGCAGGAGCTCCTGGAGGGCAGCCTGCAACCGTTTCATCTTTGTATCTCATATAACTCCAAGCACAAGACCTCAAGCAAAGCACATGCTTAGTAAATGTTTGTTAAATTGAATCTCAGGCAATTTGCTTCAATTTACTTAGAACTCCCTGGGTAAGTAATCAGTTCCTATACCATTCAATGAGTTTTTAATGGCATTTACATTGGATTTGCTGTATAGGTTAATCAGAACCAGCTCTCCTTCCTCCCTGGCTTTAGACACATAGATTTCAGACAAGCAGACTCAGGTCAGCATCTTCGCCCATCTTAAAGAAAGCTGAAACTGAATAGGGGATGTTCTAACTCCACGTATTTCTCTCCCATCTTTAAAAGAGACTTTGTAAAAAGAAATTCATTTGACAGACCAATTCTCTCAATTATTTGATTTAAATGGGATCATTTTTCCAATGAATGATTAGTTCTCTAAATTGATTAAATGAACTGGATTCATTGAAAATGTTCAAATAGTCAAATATGATAAGGGAGAAAGTTAGGGGTAAACAGCTTAGAGTGAGCAAAATAAGGAATAAGATCTTAAATGATGACTAAATATACAAAAAATATTTTTTGAGGATTACATGCTGCCAAGGGGATCCTAGAAAGTCATTATATGTATGGATTTTTCCCCCTACTTATTTTGTTTGAAATATATATTTCTTAGCTTCCTTGGTTGAAATTAATATGTATTGGATTAGCAAATGTTGATTAAATCTGACTTAGAAAACAAAAAAATACGTAAACATAATCAATTCCTTTCTAATATAAAGCTGTGAATTAAAATTAATGTTGGAGAAACACTTACTGTATGCCATGTTCTTGCTTGTTTTATCTCATTTAATTTTCACAAGGGCCTCCAAAATTAACCAATCATGTAATATGCATTAAAATAATTAAATGGGTTAACTTTCCATACAAGAGTATTAGCTACAAGGAGCTCTTACAATTATGTACCATAGTTAAGACTCTCATTTTATATATAAGAAAACTGAAGTTCAAAGAGAAGCAACATAATCATGGGTGCATGGTTAGAAAACAAGAGTGATCAGATTAAAACCTGAGCATCTTTGAACTGAAGTCCAAATGCTTCCCCCCACAGGTGTGTGATCCTTTCCTCTAGGAGTATTCCATATGCTCATATATTCTTTCAGCCAACATAATTGCTATCTATAGGAGCTCTGGTAGCATATTGCCTAAGGCACTTGACTGCTCACCAGAAGGCTGGCAGTTCAAACCCACCAGCTACTCCTTGGAAGGAAGATGGGGCAATCTACTTCCATAGTGATACTGCCTCGGAAACCCAAGGAGGGGTCTGACTCAACGGTACATAACAACAACAACAACATAAGACAGACATTTTTTTCTAGACTCTAGGAATACACAGCAAACAAAATTAAGTCCTACCCTCCCTGAGTTTATGTTCTAGCAGAAGAAGCAAATGGTATGTTTATTAGCAGGCAGCAACAGCAGCTATGAGAAAAAATGTATAAGGGCATGGGCCTCAAGCCCAATGGAGTGGAGGGAAGTCTATTTCCAATAAATGACTGAGAGGTACTCTTTGTTCATCTGCCACTAGAGCAGATAACTTAAGAAAATAAGCCATATTCACCAATTCCCTCCATACATACACAAGAAATTAAACATAAGTTGAAGATGATGTTAAAGTGCTTCTTAGAAAGAAATACTGTTGCTGTTGTTGTTATGTGCCATGGAGTCAGACCTGACTCATAGCGATCCCTCCTTGGGTTTCCGAGGTGGTATTACTACGGAAGTAGATTGCCCAATCTTCCTTCCGAGGTACGAGACAAAGGGAAATTAACCATGACAGCTTGGCTTGCATATTAAATGCATACCTATAGATAGTTCTGATACATACAGTGTAAAGTAATTTGATGTAGTTATTTTCAGAGACTTGAGCTGAATAATCATTCTTAGGATGTCTACACCCAGTGTCCTCTGCATTCCACACAGAGTAAAATTTAAATTCCTTTTCCATTAGGGAGAGCTCTGGTGGTGTGGTGCCTAAGCCATTTGACTGCTAACCAGAAAGCTGGCAGTTCAAACCCACCAGCCACACCTGGGAAGGAAGACTGGGCAATCTACTTCCATAGAGATACTGCATTGGAAACCCAAGGAGGGGTAGCTGTGTGTCACAATTGACTCCATGGCAGTGAGTTTGGTTTTTGTTTGGTTTGGTTTGTTTGCTGGTTTTCCTTAGAATGCTGGTAGAAGACCACTACGAACTGGGCAGTTTTGTACACCTCCTTCACCATGGTATGGAGTTGCTTCATTTGCACAAGTGTGTCCCCCTCAGCCTCAGACCCCTAACGGTAGAGCCCATGTCTCATGCTCCTAATTTAACTACCTGTCACTCACGATGCATAAGTGAGAAGTTGTAGAATGTTTGTTGAACAAAACCATGAATTAATGACCATGGACACATTTAATGTAGCCAAATATTCAGGACAGAAATGAGTAATATTTAAAAAAAAAATGTTGTACATACATTGTACATGTAATGATACTATAATCTGCTATTACCAACCCCCATTTTTACATAAGTGACAATGGAGACTGGGAGGAGTCAGAGAGCAGAGGTGGTAGAGATGGAGACAGGCTAGATATTTTTTACCCCATTGTCACTTTGCTTCTCTGACACCCTCTGCGGTTGGTATTGAACCTTGAAGTCATAAAAGCAAGCCTTTTTGCCTTTTATTACATAAGAAGTAGAGAAATAAGCATTTGCATATGATCATTACTGAACTGACACATATTTTCCAAAATATCATCTAACATAGTTTTTACATTTGTCCTAACAGCTTCTAACGCAGAAGCATTTGTAATAGCAGAATTTGTAAATGAGACTCTAGACATGAATATCAGAAAGACATGTGAAACCTGAGTCTATAGTACTTTCTGCCTTTATGTAAATGTTTACCAATGATTAACTTAACCAAGAGCATGCCTCAAATGGATGCTCCACATATTTTCTATCCAGGCATCCATTTGACTCAAGGACACATGCTACATGCTCAACATTTCAGATTAATGACTATAGGCTCACAGCAAAGCCAGGTTAATATGTTTCCTAGTTGCTGAATCTGATAGTCTCCATCAGCTATATCATGCATTAATGTCTCAGAAAGCTTAACTTGTTTAATAGAGTAAATATGAAAATCATCAGATTTTCTTTCTCATAAAGGCTCTATAAAGCAAAATCTGCATAAATCAATATTCAGAAACATAACAACAATAATTATAATATAATAGTGATAGGCAATGCTCTATCAAATAAGTAATTAATATTTTAATTATTTTTCTCTGAAATACCTGTATCCCACTGTGCAAAACAACTGGCTCTCATAATTTTCAAAGATGACAAGATTACTGCTATTAATGTTCTAGGGTACATATATTTATTTTTTAATGTTATTAATGCCACTAATGGTGATGAATATGAGAGTCATTGTGTGGTAAGGAGGTAGATGGTTCAGTTGATTCCACTTGGGTCCCTAGAATTTAACATTCCATATTGATTAATAATTTATCTGTGTCTAAAGCTGAGTATTTGTGCATTCCAGTTATATAGCCACATGTATATTTATGTCTACTAAACTATTTTAAAGAGCTTTGAAAATAATTGGCCTATTATCTCACATTGACTTTTTTTATTATCTCACATAGATAGTTTTGATTGAGGTGGAGAGAATTTTAGAAATCATAAATGTCAGAGGGCTTGTTTACAAGTACTTTTTTTTTTCCCCCTGGGAAAAGGTTGCTTTTACTGGCAGAGAAATTTTTAAACCTCCAGCTTCTAAGCCCCAGACCTCAGGGATATCATCTGTAAAATTTATGGAACATTTTTAAATAGTACAATTTCAAAACATTTTAGGTGAGATGCACTATCCAATAGGAGAGCCAGTTGCCACATGTGACTGCCAAGCCCTTGAAATATGACTAGTCCAAATAAAGAGGTGTTATGTGACCTCTGGTGGCCCAGTGCCTAAGACATTTGATGGCTAACTAGAAGGCTGGCAGTTCAAACCCACCAGCCACTCTGCAGAACAAAGATGGGGCAATCTACTTCTGTAAAGATTTACCACCTGGGAAACCCAGTGGGGTTCACTATGAGTCAGACTTGACTCCATAGCAGTAGTTATAAGTATAAAGTTCCTTTTGAATTTTGGAAGCTTACTACCAAAAAAAAAAAAAAAAAAAAAACCTGATTTCATTAATAATGATTTTATATTGAAAATTATATTTTTGACATATTGGGCTGGATAAATTATATTATTAAAATTTCACATCTTTTAACCTTTTAAATATAGCTACTAAAAACTACACAAGGATCATATAAATTTTAAATGAAATATTATTTTGGACAATGCTGCCAGATCTCGAGTTCAACTTTCGTAACAGATTATCCAACTATTTCACAGATGAGAAAACTGAGTTTGTACAGATAGTGATAGAATGATAGAGTGACAGAATTCAGGCCTCTTGATTCTAGAAGCCAAGTGTTTAATCCCTAGATTATATCCCCTTAGAAATAAGGTCCTGATCCCCCAGAGTTTCATCTTCTTCCCTATGAATGTCTTGAGGCTCATGGCTAATTAAAGAAGGCCAGGATCGTCAGTGCCTCAGCACCTGAAGAAATATCACAAACAGGCTCAAACAATTTCAAGATAGGGCAGCTGGCGCCTTTGTTACCTAAAAAAATATTCTTAAGCGCAAAGTAGGCATTGTCCATACATGAGAATAGGGGCCAACTTTTGCTGAGTTAATTCTGCAGGAAAGGCAGGAACTATCATCATGCTACTCAGCCCGATATTTGCATTGGTGACTGGCACTCTATTAGGATTGGTATCAAGGGGGTGGGATTCTGGTTTCTCTGGATTTGGGCCTTTCACGCCTTCTGATTGATGGCTTCTACTTGTAAAGCGGTCACCCGCACAGCTGTCTCCTGCTCCTGTCCGCCTTTCCTCCGCAATTGATGCAATTCTGGTTTCATTCATCAGCCCCCTTTAATAGCAACATCCTCCAGTTGGAGGAAAACCTGCAGTCCCCGGGCAGGGCGCACATTTGCATGCATGCGCTGTCCTGCCCGGCACTCCATTGCACCGCGTCTGCCAACTGACAGGCAGCCCTGTGGATCCCATCCCTGATAAGTTTTCTAGTTTCTCAAATTATCTGTGTTTTACTTAGCTTTCATGCTCAAAGCATAACAAATTTCTTTGATATGTTTCTCTGTGCTGCGGAATGCCAATGGCATCAATTGAACTGTGCCTTGCTGTAGAAAAAGCTGTTGTGCAGATCCTCAATTGGCCATAAGCTATAAATATCTGCTTTTCATGATGTCTTTGATTACTACATAAACTCTGATCATTAAACATTGATCAAAGATAGCTTGGGATCCAATGACATTACGCTGTGATGATATGGATGCAATAGGCAAAGGTCAGAATTAGGTGTTCTGCATATGCCCAGGCCCTCATTGTGGACTAGCTAACTGGACTCAAATGTCAGCTTTTGTCTTCATGGTGATTTTAGTGAAATGCTTGGTTAGAATTTTCATGGCTTCTAATATATTTCTTTGGAAACTTGAATTTTTATGTGACTATTTCTTCTGCTTTTTAGGAATGTAGAAAGATAAAAATTTGAAAAAATAACCAATAAATAGCTAAACAGACACAATCAAATAAACACACACATTTTTCTATATAATGCAGCCACATAAATAATATACACATATAACATGCATAGCACTCATAGGAAACTAACTAACATGTGAAGGGGTTATGTAGTTTGCAAAAAACATACAGTGTGCATTATTTGTATAAAAATGTGAGGTGAATTTGTATATATAGGGAGAAAGCCCCAGTGACACAAGGATTAAGCTCTCGGCTACTGATGAATAGATCAGCTATTTGAACCCACAGCTACTCCATAGGAGAAAAGATCTGCTCCCATAAAGATGACAGCCTAGGAAAACCTTTGGAGTAGTTCTACTCTGTCATATAGGGTCTCTATGAGTTAAAAATCAACTTAACAACAACAATCAACCTAACAACAACATATGTATAGATAGATAGAGATAGATAGATAGATATGAATATACATACACACACACACACACATATATATATATGTATATATATATACATGAAAAGCTCTGGTGGTGTAGTGGTTAAAACATTTGGCTGTCAACCAAAAGGTTAGTGGTTCGATCCCATCAGCTGCTTCCTGGAAGAAAGATGGTATGGTTTGATTCTGTAAAGATTTACAGCCTTGGAAACCCAATGGTGGTCTCTGCAAGTTGCAATTGACTTGATGGCAGTGAGTTTGGTTTTGATACACACACACACACACACACACACATCTACGTATGTTGCCTTCTGTAATTTTAAATAACATTTTTATTAATTTTTCATTTGTAAGTGATATTTATTGAATATAAAAAATTGGGAAAATATATGGAAAAATTATCCAAGTATAGTAACTAGAAATAATTCAACAACAATTTTATTTGCATATTTTTTTATTTTTTGCTATGCACAAATATTCTTTTCCAAAAAGATGGAAGGCATTGTCCATACCATGCAGCTTCTAATACTTACTTTTTCAACTTAGATACTTATTCTGAGCATTTCTTTCTGTCATTAAATATACACCTGTAACAAACCAAAACCAAAAACAAACTCGCTGCCATCGAGTCGTTCCCAACTCATAGCAACCCCTCCTTGGGTTTCCAAGGTGGTACCTGTAACACCTGCATGATATATCATGCATGTATCATAATTAATTTAGCTAATCCTTTGCTGTTGGACATAAATATATTTCTTTTCTCTTTATCTCTGTTAACTGTCTAGCACCTTAGGGATCTCTGAACTGAATACAGAAAAACAGACCAATCTAAATTAAGTAAGCAGTCTAAAATCAATCTAACTATAGGACAGCATTTATAATCAAATCTAACATTGTAAATAAAACCAAAATTTCTAAGCATGTTAAAATTTGTTGAAGTTTTTATAATGCATTTTTTGCTCTAATTTAGGCAAACAAAGTCACATCTCCAGACAGAAATATCTCTCCCACGTGCAATTGAGCTCTCCCCAACATATCCTGCCTTCCATCCTCCCAGCTTACAGCCCAGACATCAAGACCCAGAGTAAAATTTTTCATTTCTAGTAATTTCAATTTGTATACCTGATCATTAACAAAGATATCAAAGAACTGATCAGACTGTAAATGTGCTACAAAATCAGAGTATTACAATCATTTACGTTTCAACTTCTATGATTTCCAGTCCACCGAATCAACACAACTGGTTACATTAGTATTGTCCTGAAAGCAAAGTAAATGACATTCAGCCTAATGAAGGAAATATTGCATGATAAGTTAGTTCTTTCTTCTGAAAAGAAGAAAACTTAGCTAGATGATTTTTCTGCCTCTGAAATGGAATGATCCATTGGTACTTCAATCCTTCATTCTCAAACCAGATTCTGTATCAGACATTGGGCATATCAAATAGGCTTCTCGTACAAAATAAGGACCACATTATATACATATGTGTGTGTGTGTGTAAATATATGTATAAATATATGTATATATACAGATATATTTACTTCAGCAACTCCCCTCTGTGGACCCCACCTCTCGATATTTATGCCCATAAGTACTCCTCCTCCCTTAAAAATTTGCTGGCCCTGTGACCTGGTTTACACCATAAAATATGACCTCAGTGATGCTGCCTGAAGGATATTTCATACCTAAGTATTAACAAGTCCTAGAGTTTACTGTGTTTTTATTTTTTCCACTCTTAGAAGCAAGCTTCCATGTAAGACATCTGATTACACTTAAATTTCCAGGCTAAGAGGAAGCCCAAGCAGCCATGTGAAAGGACTCATATGGAGGACAAATGAGGTCCAGTCACTGCTCCCAGGTGAACTCCCAGCTAAGGTAGTATCAATAGCCAACCCCTTGAGTGAGGCCATTTTGGAACTTTCAGTCACCTCACTACTGCAGGTAACACTAAGTGAAAAAGAAATGCTTGGTTAACCCACAAAATCATTAGAAAAAAAATAAATAATTGTTATTTTAAACCCCTAAGTTATGGAAGCTATCCTTCTCTATGGACTGGTCTCTTCTGACAAAATGACTAAAGTATGTGAGATGAAGTCTGTCCATTCTCACTTCTAAAGAGCATTCCTGGGTTGCTATGTGCAGAACTAAGTTGACAGCATTAACAACAACAATAACTTTTGGGATAGTTTGTTACACAGCAATGGAAAACAATATATATTAATTTCTTTTGGTATACAAAATAGAATAAGATGTAATATTTCATATTTACATGATGATTGGCATATGCTATATATGTGTGTATATATGTGTGTATATGTATATATATGTATGTACATATATAAGCATAAACAACTTACAAATACATGTATGTGCATGTAATTACACATATATATATTTGTAAATCACAGTTTCAGCATGATAACAAAGCCACATGATTCAGCTTGAAAACAAAATCACAGAAGTTGATTTAAGATAAATTTTTGTACTCTTTATTATTGGGGCAATTAAGAGTTATTAAATTCTTGGATTAATTTGAGAAATATTTGGTTCATGTTGATCCTGTGATAGATTCAAGTCAGAGGATTCATGAATACACTTTTCCTTCTAGGTCAGGAGAAATTGTATTTCAAAGTAACACAGTTAAATTGAGTGGAATTTGTGCTCACCAAGTTCCGAGGTACATAATACATGTGATAAAAGTGTCTGATTCCTCACTGATTTGACAGGACTACTGCATGGAAATAAACCTGCTGGCTTCTGCCACACAGAAGAACAATAGATATTTATATTCCTGCAACCAACCTTCAGCCTGTCTTCAAAGCAGATGTATCTTATTTTGGAAATGGGTAGTGATGACGGTATCACACCATGGTCACTGTAATTAATGTTACTTAATTGTACACATAAAAGCAGTTTAAAATGGAAAACTTTCCATTGCATATATTTTACCACAATTTTTTTTTTTTTTTTTTTGGTTTAAAACAGATGTATCTGATTTTGAATATGGGCAGGGACTTCCTCTGAAAATGGTAGTAGAATAAGGCACATCCCAGACCCTGTCTCTTCCTACACCTAACCACATGTACACAATAAACAAAATAGTATCCACCATAAATTCCACCAGGAGCAACAAAACAAAGAGAGGTCTACCTTTTTGCACACGCTTCCTAACATAGTAGCCAAAGAAGGAAAGAAACTTCCCAGCTCTGAGTGGTGTAGCACCAACTTACCCTCAGTTTCCTGAACTGTTGCTGCGGAATACTAGGAGAAACAGAACTCTGAGATTTCCAATCAATATCCTCCCTAATTTAAAAGAAGCAGACAGTAGGAGTGGACAAGATGTCTGAGGAAAAGAAAAAGATAAACCATTAAGAATAGAAACCTCTGCATGCAACATAGCTACTCAGAAGAATGGGGATCCAACCAGGACATTTTTCATGGCTCTGTGAAAAAATAGGTCTAAGGGTCTATCTCAGGCTGAACATGAGCTAGGCGATTGAACTTGAAGCCAGGCGACAACAACAACAACAAAATAATAATAATAATTTGAGAGAGCAGAACCCAGAGCCTCCTTCCAAGGATACTCCACTCCCCACTGAGCTTCTCATCCCCTCTCCCTCCTCAGACCTCAAAATAGAGAGAAAAAGAACAGAAGTATAGAAGAAAAGAAAATATAAAAAATATGGAAGTGTATCCTTCCACAACTTGAAAGAAAAGACCAGGATTATCCAATTAAATGGAAAGAATTCACTTACACCAAATCGGAACAAACAGAAGATGTGGGCAATGCTTCCTCAGTTGGTTTGTGCAATATTGAAACTTCAAAGAAATGGCATTTTGTACAAGGTAACAAAGGCACTTTGTATGCTACATTGGTTAACTATTGCTCTATTACAAACCACAGTAGCACTCAGTGGCATAAAAGAACAATATTTATTGTTTTTTACACATCTAGGGCTTGGCTAAAGTCAGATGCCGTAAGATGGACTCAGCTAGGTCAGCTCTGCTTCTCAAGTTTCTCATCCTCCCCTGAAATCTATGAGTCATACCCAAAATGTTCTTCTCACAGTGGCAACAAAGGTGTATGAAGACAGGTAGAAACACACAAGGACTGTTAAGGCCAAGACTTGTAACTGACACACCATCATTTCTGTTGGCTTCTATTTACCAAAGCAAAACCCACTGCCAAATCCAAAGTACAAATATAGAGAAATAGACTCTATCCCCTTAGAGAAAATGCAAAGTCCCGTAACAAAGAGCACAGATGGAGTCTGGGAGAAAGAATTAGGACCAATAAAGCAAACCTCTACATGTGTAAAGGTAAAATCCCAGTCTGGAAGAAAATTTATACAAGGAACAAAACGAAAACAAAATTCTCCACATCTTTTATACTATATAAAATACTATAATAACTTCAATTTAATAAAACAAATTATTAAAGACACAAAGAAAAACAAAAGAATGTAATGAAAAGGCAGATAGTGGAGTTTGGGGGAAAATTGAGGATGGACCATCATGGTTATAGCTAATAAATACATTAAATGTTGCTGAAAGTCAAATTACTGAGATGGAGGAAATCTTTGGGATATCACACTGAATGCAGACAGAGAAGGCAACCCAATGTCCTTGGGTTTCCGAGGCAGTATCACTACGGAAGTAGATTACCCAACCTTCCTTGCAAGGAGTGGCTGGTGGGTTTGAACCACCAGCCTTCTGTTTAGCAGTCAAGTGCCTTAGGCACCAGAGCTCCTTGTCCCAAAGTTAGGGAGGAATAAAAAAGAAGGAAAAGACCATAGCCCTCTCATTTAGGGTATTTTTGCATATGTCACTGCACTTACATCCTATTGGAAATCCAAAATGTATGGTCATACCCAACTGCAAGAGAGTGTGGGTCATGCAGTCTTAATTCCACAAGCTATATATTCATTACTGAGGTTCAAGTGGAGGAAGAAATTGAAGAACAAGCAGGAATCTCTGCCACATGTGATGAGAAAGAGGCAACATTAAACTGATGTGACAAAGGGGTATTCCCACTAAACATGGTCTGTCTTCCTCTCTATTTTAACAGCAATTTCATTTTCAAAATCAACACCAACTCTCTCCTGGTCAGTGCACAGATAAATTTCACAGATTGAACCTGCAACACCTCTTCTTTCTCTGCCTTGTCCTCTGTTTGCTAGAAACTTCCATCAGTAAAACCTCACCTGCTGCCATGTTACAATTCTCGAGAAAATAGCTCATTTGATATGTTTTGTTTTTGGTAGCTTTTTATAGATTCAATAAAAGAACCACCCTAGTTTTAACAAGTAGGCAGTTTTGAAAGCACAGAGTTGGTTGGATTAAAACATATCCACATGGACAGTGGTTGTCGTTGCCAGGTCCTCCAACTCATGGTGACCCTATGTGCAACTGAATGAAACACTGCCCTATCTTGTGCCATCCTCACAATCTCTGCTATACTTGACCCCATCATTGCAGCCACTGTGTCAATCCATCTTGTTGAGGGTCTTCCCTTTTTTCGCTGACACTCCACTTTACCAAGAATGATATCCTTCTCCAGGGAAGGGTCCCTTCTGATAACACGACCAAAGTTGGTGAGACAAAGTCTGGCTCTTCTCGCTTCCATGGAGCATTTGGATGCACTTCCCCAAGGACAGATTTGTTCATTCTTCTTGCAGTCCATGGTATTTGCAGTTGTCCACAATTCAAAGGCATCAGTGCTTCTTCAGTCTTCCTTGTTCATTGTCCAGCTTTCATATGAATATGAGGTGATTAAAAACGCCATGGTTTGGGAGCTCTGGTGGTGTAGTGCCTAAGGCATTTGACTGCTAACCAGAAGGCTGGCAGTTCAAACCCACCAGCCACACCTTGGAAGGAAGATTGGACACTCTACTTCCATAGAGATACTGCCCCAGAAACCTGAGGAAGTGTCACTATGAGTTGGAATCAACGTGATGGCAGTGAATTTGGTTTTTGGTTTGAGTTTTCAAAGTCACATTTGCTTCAAAAGACCTCTTTAAAGTACTGAAGAGGAAGGACCCACATGGATAGAGCACTAATTTTGCAGAAGATATGAAGCTGTCTTTATGCTTCAACTGGGAATAGGACAGAGGAGTTCATTACACCTTTAAAGGTCTGCTATTTGCTGACAAATTGCTCTATGTATTAGCTTAAAAAAAAAAAAAAAAAAAAACCTCACTGCTGTACACTTGGTCCTGACTCATGGGTTTCCAAGGTGGTATCTCTGTGTAAGTAGATTGCTAAATCTTCCTTCCAAGCAGTGGCTGGTGGGTTTGAACCACCAGCTTTCTGGTTAGTAGTCAAGTGCCTTAGGTGCTACGCTACCAGAGCTTTCCTCAGAGATTATTGTTCTGTAGCCTTTGCTCCACCAGACCTTTCTCTGATAGGCCAGGTTCTGACCTTTATTTCTTCATTTCCCTTGGTAAATGGGCTTGATCCCAAAGAGCAAGTTTAGATTGTCTATTTTATTCAGGTATCTCACCTCTGACCCTGAGTCCCCACAAATCTGGATAGGCCAAACTGATCCTCCCAGTCAACTCACAATCTATAGAACTCCTTCATCCTCAGAGATCAGATAAATATCCAAATGTCCCAAGATGGTACCAACCTATGCCAGCCAGCCTTGAGGAACACAGAGTTGAAATCTAATATCCCACAGTGGGCCATCTAACTATTTGTACAAACTTCTACTTCCTGTTTTGGATTACTAGTTCAAGGGAGAGAGAGAGAGAGCAATGAGGGGAGGTGAAGCAGAAGAGAAATAATAGGAATTGTCTGGTGCATAATGATAGAAGGATATCCAGTAGTTAGGATAGAAAAGTATACACAATGAGTGAGTGATCTTAAAACTACATTTTCTGTGCATCAGTAATACCATACTATTCACTCACTCACTCACTGACATCAAGTCAGACTCAACTCATAGCAATCACTCCTTGGGTTTCCGAGGCAGTATCACTATGGAAGTAGATTGCCCAATCTTCCTTCTGAGTAGTGGCTGGTGGTTTCGAAACAACACTTCACTGATAGGATCTCAATTGATTGATTACATTGCATTATATTGCATTATGGAAGATAATTACATTATATTGCATTACATTACATCCACAGGTATAGGAATTATTATTTCAACACATATTTTTGGGGAACACAATTCAATCCATAATATATGTTAAGTGTAATACTCAACTCATAGCAATCTCTCCTTGGGTTTCCAAGGCACTATCCCTACGGAAGTAGATTGTCCCATCTTCCTTCTGAGGAGTGGATGGTGAATTTGAACTGCCAGCCTTGTGCTTAGAAGTCAAACGCTTTAGGCACTATGCCACCAGAGCTCCT
>NW_006921606.1:12047757-12050343 GCF_000298275.1 Orycteropus afer afer
GGGTTTGAACCACCAGCCTTCTGGTTAGCAGTCAAATGCCTTAGGCACCACCCCACCAGAGTCAATTCCTTTTGTTGTTGTTGTTATACATGGGACCCTATGATCAATCTACAAGAAAACAAAAATCCTCCTGATTTAGGACTGAGATCAATCTGGTTCATTTTTGAAGGTCCACTGGCTAAAATAGTGCCTGGCATTTAGTAGCATAAATATTTATTGATTGATTGCCTAATGGTTTCTGTAAGTCGGGTATATATTCCTCAAATTCAATTTAAAATTAATATGCACAAGCTTCTAATAAATAAAGGAATTTTCAACTCACTGGATAAATAGGCAATGCCTGTTTACCCCTTGCCACTGTTTACACCAGCTGGGTATGAAAAGCTTCCATTTCCCTGCAGAATTTTGTGTGAACAAACTGCAGGACTGCAAAATTGTGTGTGGGTGTGGGTGTGTGTGCCCGTAAGGTGTTAAGAAGTTATTTATAGAAGATAGATTTTCACTTTCGATTCTAGGGGACCAGAGTCAGGGAACAGCACAGTCTGTTTCTGTGTCTGTTCCCAGGAGTCATCAATAAGTAAGAATTTTATAAGTCAAGAGATATTGACATACAACATAAGCTCCTTGTAAAAGAATCCTCATGGTTAATGATTTTGGAATGGAAGCAAAAACCAAACTCACTGCCATCAAGTTGATTCTGAATTAAACTTCTTCCAAAGATTGAAATTTTTAATATCAGATATTCTTAAAGAGGATTAACCTACTTGCATAACTCAGTTTTAAATAATTTATTTTTATCATAAACAAGCATTGTTTATACATATTTCCATATAAGACTATTTTTAAATCATGAAATAATCTTCTTGAAAGTTAGGCATTGATATATATAAAACTTCAGGATTCTTGCCAGTTTTAAACACTACATTGTATTTCTAAACTTTGTTAGATAATTGCACAGATAAGAAAAGCATTTTCTTACTTCCAGTAACATTAATAATTCTTTTTTAACAAAATTATTTCTCTTTTATGTTAAGTTAAAAAAAAGTTAGATTTTTATATTAGCCAATGCAGATGAAAACTGAGTCAAAATCTTGAGAATTCCTCCAACCTATTTTATTTATTTATTTATTTATTTTCAATCACCAGGGGTATTTAAAAACAATGTCAGTCGTACAGGAACAGGAAATAGTGAAACAGAAGCTTTGGGCATAGTATTTCAAGACTCACTATAATGACCCATCTTTCTCCACCTGTTCTGCCATATTTTTCTGAAACTCCTACCAAAAGAGTTGCTATTTAGAGTGAAGACAGTGTCTGTTGTTGACAACAACAACAACAACTCATGGCATAGTGCCTAAGGCATTTGACTGCTAACCAGAAGGCTGGCTGTTCAAACCCACCAGCCACTCCTCAGGAGGAAGTTTGGGCAATCTATTTCTGTAGTGATACTGCCTCAGAAACCCAAGGAAGGGTCACTATGAGTTGGATCTGACTCGAAGGCAGTCGGTTTCTTGCGGGGTATCAGATTAGCTGACCTACAAGCTTGGACCTAGCCAACCCTAACCTTGAGAATGGCCCATGGAATACATTAGGGTACTGGAATGGCTGGTACACTATTCCAAGTGCAAAACAGATACCTTGGCACATACCAATTGCCATCAAGTCAATTCTAACTCATGGTGACCCCATATGCATCAGTGTAGAACTGTCCTCCTTGGGATTTTCATGGGTGATTTTTTGGAAGTAGATCAACAGGCCTTTCTTTCAAGGCACCTCAATCCTCCAGCCTTTTTTAAAGTAGCCAAATGCATTAACCATTTGCACCACTGGGGTCTCTTGTATGGTATATAATTAGACCTTAACCACTTTTAAAATAATGACTTAGCAAAAACCTATAGATCTAGGTAAGGGCATGACAGTAGGAACATTAAGACCACAGAAGGGCTCTGAGTGCTAGGGAAGAGGTGGTGTGCTGGGCAATGGCTAAGCTATGAAAACAAGGAGATCCTGAAATACAGTGGTTTAAATAGGACAAGTTTTTTTTTTTCTCAAATAACTCTGGTGGTGGGAAGTTTAGTTAATGGACAGATCTTCTCAAAATCATTCATAGCTCAAGTCCCTTTCATCTTGTTGTACCATTGTCTCCTCAGGTGTGGTCTTCCTGTGAGTGGAGAGAACTGCCACAGGCACTGTTCGCATTCTACCTGAGGGAAGAGAAGAAAGAGAATGGAAGGCACATTTTCTTGTTTGATGGTCAAGAGCTGAATGTGGCATACATCACTACCACTTATATCACATTAATCACATCCAACCATCAGGGAGGCTGAAAATTTTAGTCTCAAATGGGAGACTGTGTGCCAACAAAAACCCTATTTCTGTGAAAGAAAAGAATGGATGAGACAAGGAATATATGTTGTTGTCTGCAAAGATCTGCCACAGGCTTTGTTCAAGCCTGTAATCTCTGCTTAAGAGTGAAGGTTAACTCTCTTCCGTCACTTTTCCCTAAAATTTGCCTCCAGTAGGGCCATGAGGAGGAGCTCTGGTAGCATAGTGCCTAAGGCACTTGACTGCTAACCAGAAGGCTGG
>NW_006921606.1:12050443-12052027 GCF_000298275.1 Orycteropus afer afer
GGGGTCGCTATGAGTCGGGGCCGACTCGACGGCAAATAACAACAACAACAAGATGGCCATGAGGTATCTGGTTTGAAAAGCATGTTGGCCATGGTCTTTGTGATCTAAGGACCCACTGACAATTCCTGCTGTTTCAGAGAAAAACTCTACATGTTACTACTACCATCACAAGTAGCCATCAAGTTGATTTCAACTCACTGTGACCCTATGTGTGTCCGAGTAGAATTGTGCTCCATAGAGTTTTTAGTGGCTGATTGTTCAGAAGTAAGTCACCAGCATTTTCTTCCAAGGTGACTCTGGATGGGCTGGAAACTCCAAATTTTCAGTTAGCACTCAAGCATGTTTAAATCTTTGCACCATCCACGGATGTGTGTTGGTACCACATCCATTTAATTGAAGGTGAATATTCCTGAGACGTGACGGTATTGTTTCAAACTTCAGCACTCTTTCTACAACTTTTTTTTGGAGGAGGGGGGGCTTTTGAGGAAATAGTCTTGACATTTGAATTCTGTAAATGAAGTAAATATTCTGGTCAGTTCTTTTCCATTTACTTACATTTGGGAGAGTTGGCTGCCAAGGGAAAAAGCACTAATGTATTCTCCTAACTCCAAATACATCAAAGAAAGAATGAAAAGCTATTGCAAGTAAAGTTTCAAAGCTTTGTCTCTTTTTTTTCTTCCTTTTTTCAAGCTAACTATTTAATGGAAATGGCTACTATTAGCCCATAGATTATCTTTATTAAAAAAAAGAGGGAAATACATTTGATGTTTTGTAAAGAGTCACTTTGTGACTTCTAAGTACTTTTAATCCAGGTGGTTCATAAAGGTGATACTCTAGGTTATTGTTTTTAAGACAAGAGGTCCACACTCAAGTGTGGAAAATGCCATAATGCCACAACGTAACTACTGCTGAGGATCTACTGAGAAAATGTCTTAACCTTAATGGCCAACATGGCCATTATCACTTTCATCTTTTTCATACATCCCAATTCTAAATTTGACTATATTTTGGAGAAAGTTTCTCTTCATATTGGGAATACTATCTACACAGTATTTTTATCCACGAAGGTTTCTTTCCACAGTTTTCCAAAGGCCGGCATTCACTCCTACCCAAGTGATGCATTTGCCACTTTGTCAAACAGCTAAGAGATATCTGCTTTCTTCCTGATGGATTGCTGAAAGCCTGCCATGGTCAAACTGAAGATGCAAAATAAAATGAGGAGTTTCCAGCTGGCTTTAGGGTCCACTTCAGGGTCCCTTTGTTTGCCTGGAGACAAAAACCTCATACACAAAGTGTTTGAGAGGATGGAAGATGATCAGAATATTCTCCTCCCCCTCAGGACTTTGTGAGCTTTAAAATCACAGTCAGATGGAGTCTGAAAGGGTGTATTAGTTTTCTGTTGTTGACATAATAAATTACCACAAACATCAAGGCTTAAAACAAACAAATTTATTAACCTGGTTTTGTAGGTCAGAAGTCCACATAGGAGTTCCGGCAAGATGGTGAACTAGGCACAAGGACTGCACAGACGCTCTTCAACAAAGAAAAGGGAAACCAATTAACACAGACACAGAAGATAATCTT
>NW_006921606.1:12055645-12070133 GCF_000298275.1 Orycteropus afer afer
CAGGAAGCTAAAGGGCCAACAATGTTTGTTCATGCCTGGAAGATGCAAGAATGCCAAGAAAGCTTGCTGCCTGATGATGTAATGGATTACTAGACACCTAGGTGGTGTGGTGTGGAGGAGACAAACAACTCAGATACCCAGTACAAAATAAAGCATCTGTTTTCCCTAACGAAAAAAAAAAAAGAAGAAGTCCACGTAGACTCAGCTGGTTTCTCTGCCCTGGATCTCACAAAATCAAAGTGGCCATTGGAGGAGGCCCAAAATGAGCAAGGCCTTTATTGGAGGCTCTGAGAAGAATCCAGTGCTAAATTCATTCCAGTTGCTGACAGAATTCAGCTCCTTGCAGTTGTTAGATTGAGGTCTCAGTTTCCTTACCGGCTGTCAGTGGGAGCCACCTTTAGCTGCTAGAGACCTCTCTCTCTCTGGTCTTCCATGTAAGCCCCTGCATCTAAGAGTTACCAGTGGCCTCATGCTGAGATTTTTCTACTTCTTATTCTGCAGCATCCCTCTGACTCCACCCTTTTAAGGGCTCCTGTGATTCAATTGAGCCTACCTGAATAATCCGGTAAAATATCCCTCTTTAAAGATCTGTAACTATAATTACAAGGAGCCCTGGTAGTGCAGTGGTTTAAATGCTTGGCTGCTAAACAAAGAGTTGTTGGTTCAACCCTACCAGTCACTCTAAGGGAGAAAGATGTAGTAGTCTGTTTCAGTAAAGATTTCAGCCTTGGGAAACATATGGGGCAATTCTACTCTGACCTACAGGGTCACTATGAGTTTGAATAGATTCTATTGCAATGGGTTTGGTTTGGGCTTTTTTTTTTTTAAACTTAATTACATTTGTAAAGTCTCTTTTATCATGTAATGTAGTATATTCACAGATTATAAGGATGAGAGCATGGTGTCTTTGGGAGGCTCTTTTGCCTAGCACAGGGGCTCACTAGAAAGAAAGCACAGTAGCATTCTCCTCTAAGTGAGGCCATATTTAGTAATGGCAAGATTTGGGGAGGGACACAGGGTAATGGCAGTCAGACCATCTACCTACATTCAAGGCAAGAGGAGGCCCAGAATGAGCAAGGGTTATTGGTCATGCACAACTGATTAATGATGGTTGGAACATGGACAACACCTTACTTACGTGGATGGCATCAGACTTGCTTCATGGCAGGCCAGGACTCAAATCCTTACATGTAATTTGTTTATTGCTCAGTGTGATGCTTAAACTGTGTGACAGGTATTTCAAATATCAGCGTAGTAGACAGGTTTCAGCAAGATTTTCAGACAAGACAAGGAAGAAGGATGTGGCAGTCCATTTCTGAAAAAATTGGTCACTGAAAACCTTATGAATAACAGCGAAGCATTTTCTGATATGGTACTGGAAAACTTTGTGTATAGCAGTGAAACACTGTCTGATATAGTACCGGAAGATGAGCCTCTCTGGCTCTTGGAAGGCACTCAAAAAATGACTGAGAAAAAGGTGCCTCTTCAAAGTAGAGTCAACCTTAAAGATGTGGATAGAATAAAGCTTTCGAGATCTACCTATACTGATGAGGCATAACTCAAAATGAGAAGAAACAGCTGCAAACAATCATTGATATTTGGAACATAGTATGTACAAAGTATGAATCTGAGACAATTGGAAGTAATCAAAAATGAAATTGATGGCATCAAGATCCTAGGCATTAGTGAGCTGAAATGGACTGGTATTTGAAGCTTTTGATGCAGAAAATTCTGTGGTCTACTATGTCAGGAATGACAAATTGAAGATGAATGATATTACACTCCTTGTCAAAAAGAACATTTCAAGAGCTATCCTGACACACTATGAGGTCAGCAATAGGATAAAATCCATATGCCTACAAGGAAAACCAGTTAATACAACCATAATTTAAATTTATGCACCAATCACTAAAGCAAAAGATGAAGAAATTGAAGATTTTTACCAATTTCTACAGCCTGAAATTTACCCGACTTGAAATCAGGAAGCATTGATACTTAGTGGTACTTGGAATGTGAAAGATAGACACAAAGAAGCATCACTAGTTGAAAAATATAGGCTTGGTAAAAGAAATGATGTGGTGAAAGAGAACACGTAATAGAATTTTTCAAGACCAGCTTTATCTCACCTACTTTGGTCATGTTGTCAGAAGGGAGAAAGATATCATGCTAGTTAAAGTAGAGTGTCATTGCAAAAGGGGAAGACCCTCAATGAAATGGATTGACACAGTGGCTGCAACAATGGGCTCAAGGATAGCAAGGATTGTGAGGATGGTGCAGGACTGGGCAGTGCTTCGTTTTATTGTACATATGGTCAGTTTAAGTTAGAACTGACTCAGCTGCACCTAACAACAACAATATGGTTAACAGTTGCCATCAAGTCAATTCTGACTCATGACAACCCCTTATGTGTCAGAGTAGAACTACGTTCTATAAGGTTTTCAATGGTTGATTTTTTGGAAATAGTTCATCACCATCAGGGCTTTCTTCCTAGATTCCCGAAAAGTGCATTTAAATTACCAATTTTGGGGTTAGCAGCTGAGCACATTAACTGATTTTACCACCCACAGACTTCTACTCAGTAGTTGGCACTCACATTTACCTATAATCCCACATTTTTTTATAAAGAATTGAGGTGGCCTACAATAATTACCACCAGCCACTCCTCAGAAGGAAGGTTGAATCAGACGGGCAATCTACTTCCGTAGTGATACTGCCTCGGAAACCCAAGGAGGGGTCACTATGAGTCAGATCCGACTCCACAGCAGTGGTTGCATTCTTGAAAACAATAATTATATAGAATAAAATACACAAGATAGAAATAATTGTAAATAAAGAAAAGATTTTCTTAGGGATATACAGCTATCATTGAAACATTATCTAATGACACATAAACATAATTTTTATTTAGACTTTTGGGATTAAGTTGAACATAACATCATGGCTTTCCAGTGCTTCATGTTACCAGTAAGAAAGAAAATGTGCAAAAACACAACTTCCAGCAGATGCAAAAGCACAAGGGAATACAGAGGGATTTTGCTGCATAAGAAATGCCTTAAATGATTCATCCTGTAACCCTGCATTGTAGAGCCCACTTAACAGATACCTATGATCTAGTCCAATCTCAGACTCAGGGACAACTGCTACTCATAGATCCAACACCAGTCCCAAGTCAAAAGTCCTCATGGTGAGACCAAGAGAAAAATATCAGTGAAAAGAAGCAGCAAATCTGTCCTGAAGCCCTCTCCTGGTCCCCTTTCCTATTCACGGACACTCTCCAATGCATGTGGTTTATTGGCTGGCAGCACATCTAGCCACCCTCTCTATAGGCAAAGGATCCAGATGTCCACATCCCCTCTCCTGTTCTGCTGACCACACCAAGGTTCTTACCTCTGAAATGAGGGCATTGCTCATGCTAGAGCAGCAGAAAGGTGGTTAGATTTATGCCACGTGCTAGCAGTATCAAGCGGCCAGACAGGAGAGCTGAAGGCCAGCTTGCTCCTGCTGAGCTGATTGTTCCTGCCTCAGGTCCTCCCCATTTCCCAAGCCTGGCTTTCTAGTCTTCCCATTGATGTGGGAGTCATATGGTATCATTCCAATTAATCCTTTTCCTACTTAAGTTAACCAGAATTGGTTTATTTTATTTGAAACTAATAACTTCACCTGCTGTACTGTTTTTTGCTTCTCAATTCTTGCTCAACCATACTGTTACACTCTCAGGGATACATGAATAAATGAAAAGTTCAAACATATTGTAGATGTTGTGTGTTAAATAAAGAACTAAAGGAACTAACTACAATTTCTTTGATGCAAAATCACATAATCTTTAACCCACTGCCATTTAGTCAATTTCAACTAATAGTGACCTTTTAAGACAGAGTAGAACTGCCCCGTAGGGTTTCCAAGGCTGTAAATCTTTATGGAAGCCAGACTGCCTCATCTTCCTCCTGCAGAGCAGCTACTGGGTTTGAACTGTGGACTTTTTGTTTAGCATTCAAATGCTTTAACCCCTACTGCAGCAGAATTCCTACATAATCTCTAGCAGGCAGAATAACAGTAATGAAAAAAAAATAGCCCAGGTATGACAATTGCATGATCAAACAGCCTCTGAACACTGGCAAGACGGGAAAGAGAGAGGAATAGTCACAGTTAAAGCTAGGGAACCCAAGAAAGGGTGGACTTGTAAGTTTCATAACTCCATTCGACAAGTGGCAATGACAGCTTTGCAAAAGATAGGCCTATTGTTGCTGTTAGTTGCTAGCAAGTAAACTGCAACTTGTAGCAACCCACATATAAAACAACAAAACATTGTCAGGTCTTGTGCCATCCTCATGATTATTAGCATGTTTGTGTCCAGTGTTTCAGCCATTAGTCCTTTAGTGCTTTCCAACCTAAGGCGATCATCTTCTCACACTATATTAGGCAATATTCTGTTGTGATTCATAAGGTTTTCTTCATCTAATATGAGTCGGGGCCAACTCAACGGCAAATAACAACAACAACAACAACATCTAATTTTCAGAAGTAGATCACCAGCACTTCCTTCTTTTCTCTCTCCCTCTCTCTCTCCTTCTCTCTCTCCCTCTCTCTCTCTCTCTCTCTCTCTTTCCCTCTCTCTTCCCCACCCCTCTCTTAACTTTTATTGTGATTTGGGTGGAAACTCACAGAGCAAATTAAATTCTTCTTCAACATTTCATACACATTTTGTTTCATGACATTTATTGCAATCCCCACAATGAAACAGCGCTCTTCCCACTTCCTCCCTATGTTTTACCACTTCCATTCGACCTGCTTGCCTAAAGTTTCCTGTCTTCTGAGCATTATCCCTGGGCAAATGTTGACCTTTCGATCTTATGTGGTTGATTGTTCTAAGGAATTCATACCTCCCTGGTGTTATTATTCACCTTATGGCTTGTCTATCTTTGGCTCAAATTTGAGCCATGGAGGTAAGTTCAGTTCTCCATCTCAAGGGTGTCTAAGGGACATAGTCCTAGTTTCTATCAGATCCTAAGCTTGGTCTTTTTTTTTTTTTTTTTTTTATGATTTTGAGTTTTTTTCCACATTTTTCACCCACTCTATCCAGGATCTCCTATTGTGATCCTTTTCGGAGCAGTTAGCAGTGGTAGCTGGACACATTCTAGTTCTTCTGGTCTCAGGGTCATGGAGGTTGGGGTTCTTGAGGTTCATTAGTCCTATGGCTCAATTGTTTGCTTGCATATTTGATTTTCTTTAGTGATCTATGCTCAGGACCAGGAGAGACCAATGGTTGCACCCTCAGTAACCACTCACAAGCTTTTAAGACCCATCACTACTCACCAAAGTAGGAGGTAGAACATTGTCTTTGTGGACTATATTTTGCTAATCTGCCCTAGTCTGGAAGGTTCACTGAAACCTGTCTACATGGGTGATCCTTCTGGCAATTGAAATACAAGTGGTTTAGCCTTTAGCACCATAGCAACATGCAAGTCACCAAAGCATGACAAACTGCAGACGAGTGGTAGGCTTGAATCATGTAATTTTGGTTTCCCTGCTTGAAGAGTCCCTTCCATAATCGTCAAAGTAGAGTTATGTGAATTACTAGGTACAATATTCTTTAGATATGCACAATTCATTTCTGAGATTGTTTATTACTGGTGCAGAGTTTCCTCTATATGCATCTATTCTTAGTACCAAAAACCAAACCAAACTCACTGCCATCAAGTCGATTCCAACTCATAATGACCCCTCCTTGGGTTCCGAGGCAGTATCTCTACAGAAGTAGATCGTTCAATCTTCCTTCTGAGGAATGGCTGGTGAATTTGAACTGCCAGCCTTCTGGTTAGCAGTCAAATGCCTTAGGCACTACACCACCAGAGCTCTCTGTAAATAATCAGATATGTTTAGCCTTAAGGAAATGAAAAAGAGACATTGAAAAGAATATTGGAACATCATTTTTTCCTCTAGCTTTTCCTACAATTGAGGACATTAGATAAGTCACTTTAAAAATAAGTAAATAAATACAATGATTCTATAAGCATATTTGTATGATCTGTAAGAGTTCCCAGGTGTATAGTAGAGCTGACAAGGGATGAGGTTGTAGTCATTTCTTGGTCACAGCCAGCTACCCAGAGGCACTAAGTAGTTGAACCGGTGGGCTCAGGACCATATTCGCAGGGGATATCAAGCTCAATTGGCATAATATACTACACAAAACATTGTTCCACCTCCTACTTTGGTGAGTAGCAACTAGGATCTTAGAAGCTTGCAAGCAGCCATCTAGATGCAACGATGGGTCTTCCCTCATCCAGAGCAAAGAAGAATGAAGAAAACTAAAGATTCATGGAAACAATTAGTCCTAGCGACTGGTACACATGCAACCTGCAGCCTATATGACTATGAGACCAGAAGAACTAGATGGTGCCCAGCTACCACTGTCAACCACTCAGAGGGGGATCTAAGTAGGAGATTCTGGATAGAAAAGAACAATGTGGGACAAAACTCAGAATCATTTGGAAGGGAAAAAAAAAGTGGGGGGATGAGGTTTGCTGGTCTGATAGAGCCTGGTGGAACCACTAAGACTATGACCCCTAGCTGCCCTTCAGGTATGGAATTGAACCCACACCTGTGGTTTCCAGCCAAACAAAAGACAGGCATAAAGTTGAACATTTACCTGAGGTAGATACACTCCTTTGAGAGAACAATCATGGGAGAAAGAAGGGTTGTTTATGCACAAGGAAACAGCTTAGGGGACAGGAGTGCATGGAGGGATGAACACAGGGAAGAGGTAACTATTGTGAGGAAGTGGGAGGGGAACTGTTGCATTGAGTTAAATTGTAGTCAATGTCATGAGACAAAGTGTATGTGAACTGCTGCATGGAAAGTGAATTTGTTCTGTAAATTTTCACCCAAATCACAATATAAGTAAATAAAGGAGGCAGACTTGAAGGTTTTCCACTTTCAGACTACTTTCGGATGAGCAAAGACTTCTGCCTTCCTACCATTATAGAACGCATACCCAAAAATGTAGACTAAACTGATATCAATTTTTTGTTTTTGTTTTTGTTTTTCCAAGAGAATCCCAATGTTGGTCAATGATGAGATTTTGGCAAAACATGAAGACACACAGCCTCTTTCCAAACATCATGCTCTTGTGTACTTGACTATATTGAGTCTATTACACCACTCTTAGCAAATTTCACCTTCAGATTTTCAGTCCTCTGCTGTAGACTATGAGGGTAACTTAATTTTTCCCAATTTTATCATCTTCAAAGTTTATGATTTTCTACTAGTTGTTAAATATCACTGATTTCATTCAATGATTTGACAAATCATTGTCAAATTCACTGTTAAATGAAATTAGGTCTTTTTATTCTTCAGGTTTTAGCATCTTTGGGTAGAAAATTATTGGGACAGTAGTATACTCAATTGCAAATCCAGCCCTTTGTCCTAACATCTTACTCAAGTAAGGTGCAGTTGTAAAGAGTGGGTTGGGAGTGCTGCAGCTCATTAAAGTAGGTACAGGTCATGTCTGTGGTGACTCAGATAATGCCTGAGACACAGAGTTAACTCTGGAAGAAATAAAATTACTGATTAATCCTGCTGCAGAGATCTTACATACAATCATGAGCAGAGTGGGTTAGATGAAATACATATGACCCTGCTTAGTACTAATTTCCAAAATATCCAACAACCAGCAAGGAAAAAAACCTCCAGTGTAGTCAAGCAGAGCAAAATTCCTAATTACTTGAACAATCTTGTTTCATTAAGTTACCCATGGAGACCCACCTCATTCTCCTCTGAGCCTCTTCTGTTTTGGCCCAGTGTTTTCAGATTTTCCATTTCTATCCTTGAATAGTGTCAAATTGTGGTTTTCCTCACTTGACCTCCAGCTTAGACTAGTGTCTCTAGGTAATTCCGCTATGAACTTCCCAGGTGGAAAATTTTACTTTTCAATACCTCCATGTAGCTGACCTCCTTTATACTGAACCCAGCTCTTTAGCACTATAACTAAAGTCAAGGAGGCATTTTTAAGGACATGCTCTTAAAAACATTTACCTTGGAGTAAGACCTTCCTGTATATGAAATCTGGGTCTGATTCATATTTCCCACGTCCTTGAGCAGATTACTAATACCTCTCGCTCTCAGTTTATTACTTGTAAAATGGAACTGATAAGAGTCTTACCTCATGGTGTTGTGTGACTTCAATTACACTCTGTATATAAAATAAGTGCTCAAGAAATACCAGACATGTGTATTAACTATTATTTGCAATCACAGATGAGGACCCTTGAAATGCTTTCCCACAATTTCATTATCCCTCAAAGGATGTCTCCCTTACTTCCGTGTACAGGGGAAGAATAAGGACATTATTCTGCCTTCCCCTAAAGCCACATGCTTCAGTGATTGTAGAAAGTGAGAGTGAGGACAGTAAGGCCAAATCATACAAGATCTTACAGGCCATGCTTACAGTGTTTGTCATTATCCAGAGAATAAGAGGACACCACTAAAAGTTTCTAACCAGAAGGTGGCGAGATCAAATG
Organism: Orycteropus afer afer; assembly: GCF_000298275.1. Taxonomy (NCBI): domain Eukaryota; kingdom Metazoa; phylum Chordata; class Mammalia; order Tubulidentata; family Orycteropodidae; genus Orycteropus; species Orycteropus afer. The sequence continues at coordinate 12,064,162 of NW_006921606.1, forward strand.
TGTATTTTCATTTCTTAGGCTGCAATATGAGAAACAAGGAGGCAAGAATGGATGCCACGTCTTTAAAGTAGTCTGGGTAAGAGATGGAGGTGGCTTGGACCAATGGTGATGAAGACATATGGATGAATTCCAAAGATATTTAGAAGATAAGATCAACAGAACTTGTTTTATAGTGTGAATATGAGAAAGGTGAGATAAAAGTTGTCAAGAATGACTCTCAGCTATTTAGATTGAGTAACTAACTGGAAAGGTGATGGTGTCTCATATACTGTAGGAGGACAAGTTTTATTTAGTTTAGTTTTGTATGGGAGGTGGAGTATAGATGGTGTTTTGATTTTGTTGAATTTTATATGCTTTGGGACACACCCAGATGGAGGTGGAATGCAGGAAGTTAGTCTTAATCAGTCTGGAACATAACCATTGGTGAGAGTGATGTAATACTTCCAATGGTAAAATATGAGACTGCTGGTTGCCTCACAATGTCCATTCTCTTTTCCAGTTTTTATCTGGTTGTGACAAATAGCCACAAATTCTTTCTTTCCCATCAAGAATTAGAGTATATTTTTCCAACTTCCAAATCAAGATTGGCAACTTTGGCCAATACAACATTAGCAAATATGACTCAATGCTTGCACACTGGGGCTTGCTCCCTTTTGCAATCCAGACCCCACCATATAAATAGTTCCATGTAGTTGGAGGATAAGAGCCTACATGAAGGTGAACAAATGTGAATCAGATTGCTAACCACCACACATGCGAGTGAAGCTATCCTGTCAGAGGACCATGTATGACACATGAGTGAATTCAACTAAAATCAGTCATGCTGGGCCAGAGCCAACGAATAATCTAGCTGATCCAGAGAACTGTGTGCTAAATAAAATGATAGTTATTTTAAGCCATTGAATATTAGGGTGATTTGTTACACAGAAAAAGCTAACTAATACACAGAGTAATAAAATCTTTAGCTCTCAGCTGGGCACTACTTCTAGGCTCCTTTGCAGATACATCTGACTTTATGACCAAATTCTAGCCAAAAAAATTGTATAATGTAATGTTCTGTAAATTTTTCTTGAAAGTTGGCTGGTATTAGCTTCTGCTCTATTGCCTCTGCCCTACTTCTTTTATCTGTGCTGCCTGAACTGCAGTAGCGATGAACTGAGGCTTTAGCCACCATTCTGGGACTATAGAACAGTGGTACATGCTAGGCATGTAGTATTGTGTGCACATCCTAGGCATGTAGTATTGTGAGTGGGAGGAAGCCTCAGTTCTTAAATATTCCGTGGAGAAGAGCTCTAAACTAATTCTGGACTGCTTGCATCCACACTTTTACATGAGGAAGAATAATTAACATTTTCTTATTTAAACCACTGTTATTTTGGACCCCATTTTATTTACAGGTGAACCTTAAACCTAAGAGTTGTACATTTTATCAAAGTACCAGACATACCAATTTACCATAGACTGTGCCCCTTGGTCTTTGTTTGAACCTGAATTTTCCAAATCACCCATTTTTTGTTCTCATGGGTTGTAGATCACTGTACTAAATTGTCTAGATGCTCTGAATCATTTGTCCTACCTCATCCAAGTCATAACAGTTGTCTGACTATCTGGAAAGTCTATAGTCATCCAAATTAGTTCTTGCTTGTTGTTGAACTATACTTCATTCATCACACCAACATTGCTTGGTCAATCCGAGTATCCTTCCCTTGGGTAATCACTGGAACACCAACAATATGTACTTTGAAATCAGTGACACTTCTTATTTTCACATCCTGATTGCCAAAATAAAATGACAGTGGCCCCATGCTAATACTATTATATTAATATTTAAATAGTGCTTTACTGTATATGGGAGCTCTGGTGGTGTAGTGCCTAAGGCATTTGACTGCTAACCAGAAGGGTGGTAGCTCAAACCCACCAGCCACTCCTGGGAAGGAAAACTGGACAGTCTACTTCTGTCGAGATACCACCTCAGAAACCCAAAGAGGGGTCACTATGAGTTGGAATTGACTTGACTGCAGTGAATTTGGCTCGGTTTCTGGTTTACTATTTATGGTGCTCTTTTACAAGTGTTTCCTATTTTAAAAAGGGGATTATTATTATTATTATTATTATTATTATTATTATTATATAAATGTGGTTCAAACATGTTTGTGAGTCCTAAAACCAAATTATTGGATTGTTGTTAATTGTCATCAAGTCAGCTCCAACTTTTGGCACACTAACTTGAAAGTTGGCTGGTATTAGCTTCTATTATAACACAATGAAACATCACCAGGTCCTGTGCCATCTTCTTGATCATTGGTGTGTTCAAGTCCATTGTTACAGCTATTTTGTCAATCCAGCTCATTAACAGTTTTCCTAACTTTTTGCTTATCTTCTGCTTTACAAATGATGCCTTTTCTAGTGATTCATGTTTCCTAATGTCATGTCCAAAGTAAGTGAGCCAAAGATTCACTATTCTAAATTTTATGGAGCACACTTATTGAATTTCTTATAAAACTATTTTTTTTTTATTATTCTGGCAGTCCATGACATATCACCAAGGCTCCAGGAATTGATGGAATGCCCATTAAGATGTTTCAACAAACAGATGCCTGCTGGAGGAACTCACTCCGCTATGCCAAGATATTTGGAAGAACAGCTACCCAGCCAACTGACTGGAAGAGATCCATATTTGTACCCATTCCAAAGAAAGGTGATTCCACAGAATGTCAAAATTATCAAACAATATCATAAATATTGCATGCAAGTAAAAATCTTACTGAAGATAATTCAAAAATGCTTGCGGCAGTATATTGACAGAAAACTTCCAGAAATGCAAGCTGGATCCAGAAGAGGATGTGGAACGAGGGATATCATGACTGATGTCAGATGGACCTTGGCTCAAAGCAAAGAATACCAGAAAGATGTTTACTTGTGTTTTATTGACTGTGCAAAAGTATTTGATTGTGTGGATCATAACAAATTATGGATAACATTGAGAAGAATGGGAATTCCAGAACATTTCATTCCAGAACATACTCATGAGGAACCTGTACATAGACAAGAAGGCTGTCATTTGAACAGAACAAGGGGACACCGCATGGTTTAAAATCAGGAAGGGAGTGTGTCAGGATTGTATCTTTTCACTGTACTTATTCAATCTGTATGCTGAGCAAATAATCTGAGAAGCTGGACTATATGAAGAAGAATGTGTCATAAGGATTGGAGGAAGACTCATTAACAACCTGCAATACTCAGATGACACAACTTTGCTTGCTGAAAGTGAGGATGACTTGGAACACTTACTGATAAAGATTGAAGACTATAGTCTGCAGTATGGATTATACCTCAACATAAAGAAAACAAAAATCCTCACAACTGGACCAACAAGCAACATCACGATAAATGGAGAAAAGATTGAAGTTGTCAAAGACTTCATATTACTTAGTGCTACAATCAACACCAGTGGAAGCAGCTGTCAAGATACCAGATGACGTATTGCATTGGGCAAATCTGCTGCAAAAGACCTCTTTCAAGTACTGAGAGCAAAGATATCTCCTTAAAGATTAAGGTGCACCTAACACAAGCCATGATATTTTCAATCTCCTCATATGCATGTGAGAACTGGACAATGAATAAGAAAGACCAAAGAAGAGTTCATGCTTTAGAGTTATGGTGTTGGTGAAGAATACTGAAAGTACCATGGACTGCCAGAAGAACTAACAAATTTGTCCTGGAAGAAGTGCAGCTAGAATGCTCCTTGGAAACAAGAATGGCCAGACTTCATCTCACCTGCTTTGGACATGTTATGAGAAGGGACCATTACCTGGAGAAGGATATCATGCTTGGTAAAGTGGAGGGTCAGTGTAAAAGGGGAAGGCCCTCAATGAAATGGATTGACACAGTGAGTATAATGATGGGCTCAGGTATAGCAAGGATTGTGGGGCTGACGCAGGACCAGGCAGTGTTTTGTTCTGCTGTACATGAGGTTGCTATGAGTTGGAGATGATTCGACAGCCACCTAAAAACAACAACAACACCATATCACAATTTAAATTATCATTTCTTCTGTCTTCCTGGTATCGTTTAATGAAATAAGAGGGTGTTGAAGACAACAGAAGAAAATGGTATGTAGTAGAAAATATCTCGGACCATTGTATTCCAAGGTTGGTATTCTATTGTGAAATTGCTGTTTCATTTCATACATAAATGCATGTGTGTAGGCTCAGTCCTCGTGTGAAATGTGTTGTTTAGTTTGTATTATATTCAGGAAAGTCTGAAAACAGTGCTACAGAGGGCATCTGCTATGTTCCCCTATTTATTATCTATCCCCCTTCTTCAGATAATAACATCCCAAATTTCTTTGGGTAAACACCCTCCCTCATTCTCACTTAATGGAAAGAGGTGTGCATATGGCTCAGGTCTGGCCAAGCAACACATCACAACTTCTCACTCATAATAATTGGTTCAGGAAGATGGAGACCCAATATTTTCCAATCAGCTCAGATTTTTGCCAGACAGCAGAGCAATTTTCTTTCTAAGGGATTCTGAGGCAAGGAAAGTGGAATCTTCCAATCCCAGCCCCCATCGGTTCTGTAGTTTTCCATTTCTTGACTGCTAACCCGATGGCTGGAGGTTCAAACCCACCAGCCCCTCCTCAGAAGGAAAATGGGGTAATCCACTTCCATAGTGATACTGCCTCGGAAACCCAAGGAGGGGTCGCTATGAGTCGGGTCCGACTCGGCGGCACATAACAATAACAACAACAAGGGAACACTCACAGAATAGAATCTGAACTTTTAGCCACTGTTGGCAGACATTTACCACCAAGGCAGGACTTGCCTGTTGCTAGGGCCAACCTAGAGGAAAGCTTAGCTGCAAGATGAACGGAGCAAGTATAAGTCCTGGTATGGAGTTCCACTGTGCAGTTCAGCTCAAATTACTCCTTAAGTCACATCTGCTAACATCCCATTGGCCAAATCAAATCCCATAGCCAAGTCCAAACCTAAAAAGTAAAAAAAAAAGTGCACTGCTTTTTGTGGGAGAAACTTCTTTGATAAATGGCTTTAGCATGTGGAATACAAGTTAGAGGAATTAAAAAAAAAGAAAGAAAAATGGTGCCAATAATTTAATCTACTATAGCTACTCACTTCAATTTCTTGGAAAAGAATAGAGTAATGGATATCCAAAACATAGTGGTGGAGGATAGAAAGAAGAGCAAAGTATTTGCTGAACACAGTCTACGTTCATTCTGTCATCACAACACCTTAATGAGATAGCTAGACATTCCTCATTTATAATTCAAGAAACTGAAGCTAAGAGCTTTTCCTGAAGCTTGCCAGAATCCAGATCACTTCTCACCACAACTTGATGATGCTGGACAATGTATAGCTAAGGTCACTGGAGAGGAAGCTTGGGACTAAAACTGGCCTTGAGGAGACAACTCATCTTGATTTCTACCTACATGAGGATGATCTTTATGACTAAATGGCCATATATAAAGGAGTTAGAAGAAATATTAGAAATCATTACCATCCACTCTTTCATTAGATAAGGAAATGAAACTTCTGTTCAGAGAAGTGAGAGTACCAATTGAGTCCATGTTGAAAACCACCTCTAGAAAATCAAGACTTTTTCTACCTTCCCTAATTACCCCTTAGCTTAGGACTTCAAACATTATCCAAATGCAAATTTCTCTGGGAAGAAGCCATCATCAGACCTTGACTTGATGTGTTGCTGGTGGGAAACAAGGTTGAGAAGTATGCTAAGTGCTTGAGAAAAGAATGAAGAGACCGGAGAGGCGGGGCAAGATGGCGGACTAGGCGAAGGATTGCACAGACCCTCTTTAACAAAGAAAAGGGAAACCAATAAATACAGACACAGAAGATAATCTTGCACCCCTGAGCCTTGAAGGAAAGGATGCAGATTTGGACTAAACCCCAACTAGCAGAAGAATTTGCGTGAAAATACCAAAAAAAAGGAGACCT
>NW_006921606.1:12077383-12116699 GCF_000298275.1 Orycteropus afer afer
AAAAAAAAAAAAAAAAGAATGAAGAGACCAACAAAGAAGCAGCTCTGCCCACCTCCCACTAAACATGGTAGCTCTAAATGACAACATAAGTACCTTTATCAGAGCACAAGTCTGAGTTAATTATAGAAAGGTACCCCTGGAAGCATCTTATAAAAATCCTGTAATCAGCACCAGAAGGTTAAAAGTCTTGCCTGAGGTCACACCGCTAATTAGGGACAGAGGGAAGATTAGACCTAGTTTTTCTGATCCTGCAGACAGGATCAGGTTCTTATACTCAGTCAGCTTGTACTTGGACCACACCTTCCCAAATACCCAAGATAGTCACAGCCTTCCTTGTTGAACACACAGACCATGTTTACCTCCAAATGTGTCTTGACAATCAACCATACATGTTCTTAAAAAAGAAATAGACTAAAAAGCCTACTTTGATTCTTACAGCCTTATGATGCTTTGATTTTTGTTCCCAAATTTAATTACATGACAGGAAATATATGACAAAGACCTGACTACTTATGATAACTACATTAATACTAAGATCAGGGAGGTTTCAGTTCACTCTTCTTTTTGATTCCACTTTTACTTCTTGAATAATATCACTGTTCTGTCTCATTTGTACTGTGAAAGCAAATAAATGATAATGTTTAATTGTCTCTGGAAGAAAAGCTCTTTAAAAATGTATTCTGTAATATGTGACATATTTAGAGCTTACGATAAGCAATTTCTTGCAGGAGGAAGTTTTTTCAAGGAAGAAGAAAATGACTCTAAAAGTAATTTCAGCAGCAAAGTAGATTAAATATCCACCATATTAGTCACAGAGCATTAGATGGAATTGAATTGACTGAGCAGAGGTCAAAGATTGGCTGAAGTTTTTAGCCCACCAGAGGAGCAATAAAATCCAACCATACTTAAAATCATTAACTTTAAACCCTTTGATACGAGATCCAAAACCTCATTGCTCATACCAGAAACTTCCAAACACCACACCTGGTAAAAGAATAATCCCATCAAGAGATCTAAATTTCATAAAATAAGTTAAGTGGAGTAGAATGCAATGGAAAGAAAATGCAGTTCCTAGGTTCTTCCAAAGAAAATATATTCCTACATAAGTTATTTTCAAATATAGATATTCTGTTGTGCTGTTCACAACATTCTCAGGAAGAATTGTTTCAACAACTAAATGGGGCATGTCAGAGACTTAAACTTAATGTCTGGGACAAGAGATAGCCCTCAATGCTGGGAACTATCCCGTTTCCATTTGGGTATCTTCAGCAATGTAGTTCACACTCTTTTTGCCATCACATGGAATATCTTGAACTTACACTGGAATATTTGGGTTTCTGAGCTGTTTGGTTTTTGTTTTTAATGAAAAACTGAAGTACACCAAAACAACAAACCCATTGCCACCCAGCTGATTCCAACTTATGGCAAACCCATGTGTTGTAGAGCAGAAATAAGCACTATGTATTTTCTTGGCTATAACCTTTATAGAAGCATACAGCCAGACTTTCCTCTGGCTGGGTGGGTTCAAACCATCAACCTATAGGCCAATACTTGAGTACAAACCCTTTATATCACCTAGGTACTTTAGCTGAAGTATGTTGTTGTTGCATGTGAGTTGTGTTGGACCCGACTCATAGCGACCCCTCCTTGGGTTTCTGAGGCAGTATCTCTATGGAAGTAGATTGTGCAATCTTCCTTCCAAGGAGTGGCTGGTAGGTTTGAACAACCAGCCTTCTGGCTAGCAGTCAAATGCCTTAGGCACTAAGCTACCAGAGCTCCTTTAGCTGAGGTATAGGTCACCAAAAAGTCACACTATAGGAGAAGTGCAAGAACTGAAGTGCTCTTACACATTCAGGTGTATTATAATGCTAAGCAAAAAAAAAAAAAGAAACAACCAAACTCACTGTCATCAAGTCAGATCTGACTCATAGTGACCCATCCTTGGGTTTCCAAGGGGTTATCACTATGGAAGTAGATTGCTCAATCTTTCTTCTGAGGAGTGGCTGGTGGATTTGAACTCCCAGCCTTCTGGTTAGCAGTCAAATGCCTTGGGCATTACACCACCAGAGCTCCTTAAAGCTGAGCAGACAATAAAAATGGAACTTTTGGCTAAATACAACAACAATGCAACACACTGCTGTGGAGTCGAATCAGACTCATAGTGACCCCTCCTTGGGTTTCTGAGGTAGTATCACTACAGAAGTAGATTGTCCCACATTCCTTCTGAGGAGTGGTTGGTGAGTTTGAACCGCCAGCCTTCTAGTTATCATTCAAATCCCTTAGGCACTAAGCCACCAAAGCTCCCTTGGCTAAATGAGGAGGCCCTAAGTCTCTGAACATGGGAGAGTGGGCTGATGAAAAAGGAGTTGTGTGGTTTTAACTGTTCTTTGATGAGCCAGAACACCACCATTGAACCTTGATGTTGAATGGGACCATGTACAACTATTAACTTGGAAAGTACAAACAACTTAATATTCTTATTTGGCTGAGAGTCATCTACAATGAGAAAAATGGTCCTATCAAAGTCAAGTGATCTAAACAAGCACATATATATGATATATAGCTGTGAAGGTGATTCTACAACTTTAGACAGAGGGTTTTAGGAAGAAGGCTCAGTGCTTATGGGCTTCTCTCGTTGTATGAGCTTGAACAAGAGATTTTGCTTTCTCTGTGTCATTTTACCTATATGTTAAATGGGAATGGGAGCTCTGGTAGCATAGTGCCTAAAGGCACTTGACTGCTAACTAGAAGGCTGGTGGTTCAAACCCATCAGCCACTCCTGAGAAGGAAGACGGGGCAATCTACTTCTGTAACGATACTGCCTCAGAAATCCAAGGAGGGGTCACTTAGAGTTGGGTCTGACCCGATGGCACATAACAACAACAACAACAAAATGGGAGTGATAATAACAGTTGCAATCACATATAGTCACTGTAAAGATTCACTGAATTAATGTATGTATGTACTAGAGTAATATTTTAACCACTTAAGTATTACTTTTATAAGTTCTATTTTTTAATAGGTAGTGGTTGCACATGGTACAAATTTCAAAAGGTATAAATCAGTACACAGTAAAAAGTAAGTCCCCTTTCTATCACAATTCTCTAGAATCCCAGATCTTGTAGCAATCATGATAATCAGTTTTTCAAGTAACCTTTTGGAGATATTACATTGTTGTTAGTTCCCTTTGAGTTGACTTTGACTCATGGCAACCATAAATATTCAGAATAAATGAATCTGTCTTTAAGGTAGTTCTATATCAGTCCTTACAGAGATGCCTCACTCCTTTCATTGGCTACATAGTATTTCATTAAATATCAGTCCTAGGATTTACTGAGTAGTCTCCTATTAATATACACATACATTGATTTCAATCTTCTGCTATCACAAACAAAGCTTCATTTATATACATGACTGGTCATCTTTGCACATATGTATGCCTATACCTATAAGAAGAACCCCTAGAAGTGTAATTGTTGTGTCACAAGGCATTTGCATGTTTAATCTTTACAGATCTGTCCAATTGTTGTAAGAAGATCTTCAGATATAAAAGTACTCTATCCAGTTAAAAGTATAGTACAAATGAAAGTTCTCAATTTATAACACAATTTTTGAAGGGAAGAATCAGTCCACCATTCAGTATCTTGTGATACAAAACAACTTGCATTAAAAAAAATAAAATAGCTAGTGATCATGTTTACTAAGTCATTTGTCATCTCCAAAGTTGTACAGCTAACTAACTAACTTTCCTCAGCCTGGCTATCTGTGGTAGGTCATGTGCCTTCAACATTTCACACTGATCACATTATAAAAATGGAATTCAGAACTCGGAAGCCAATTTACAGAGTATCTATTCAACTCTCTTATTTGGCAAATGAGTACACAATAGATGCAAGTTTTGTGATACACCCATGGTTACAGGTGGCATCTGTGGCAGGTAAAGACTTATAATCTAAGGGTACACATTCAGGCTCAGGCTTGTTCCTTCACAGCAGATTGCCTTCCAGCCTAGAACCCAAATTCAAAGAGCAAGAAGCAAAATTTAAAGTTATGCATGTGTAAGTTTTAAAAGTTTACTCTGAAGGGGTTGGCAATGATGGGAAAAGACTGCAGTCTATCTATCTAACTGGCATATTGATGAAATAAATGTATTCCTCCACAAATTATCTTTAACAGCAAGTATTAAGGATATCAAAAGTTGTACCAATAATATTATCAACATTTCTGTGGTTCTTCTTTGATGAAGTATGTAAAACAATATTTTTACCTCTTTTATATTTTAGATATAAATAATATTTAATTAACAAAGAGGTTGTACTTATCATTTCTGAGAAATAAAAGATTTTTCTTAAGCAAAAGGTGAAATGAATATAACAACATTTTTTTTATAACTAAGGATTATTTCGGAGTTAACAACGGAAATTTAAAGTATCTCCTCTCAAATTTAGAAGTTCTCCCTTACAATGACACTTTTCAAGGCATAGTTGTTCACAAGATAGCCAACAGTAGTGAATTGTTTGTATCTCACCAATTTCAATGTTCTACATATACCAAGAGAACACCATTCAAACAGAAAGAAGAATACTGCATGGGTTACAATCAGGACAGGCACATGACTAAGTTGCATCCTTTCACCACACATATTTATTCAATGTGTATGCTTAGCAAATAATACAATAAACTGTATTATAAGAAGAAGAACAAGAGATCATGATTGGAGGAAGACTCATTGACAGTATGTGATGTACAGATGACACAATCTGAAGAAGATTTGAAGCTCTTACTTAGAAAGATCAAAAACTACAGCCTTCAGTATGAATTATACCTCAGCATAAAGAAAATAAACATCCTTACAACTGGACCAAGAAGCAACATCATGCTAAATGGAGAAAATATTGAAGTATCCAAGGATTTATTTTATTTAGATCCACAATCAGCACCCATGGAAGCTGCACTTGACAAATCAAATGATGTATTGCACTGGGGAAATGTGCTGCAAAAGGCGTCTTTAAAGCGTTAAAAAGCAAAAATGTCTAAGGTGCTCCTGACCCAAGCCATGCCATTTTCAATTACCTCATATGTATGCAAAAGCTGAACAATGGATAGGGAAGACTGGACTTCTTGTTGCCTTTGAATTATGATGTTGGTGACAAGTACTGAATATACCATGGACTGCCAGAAAAACAAAAATCTGTCTTGGAAGAAGCGTAACCAGAATGTGCCTTAGAAGGAAGGATGGTGGGACTTCATCCATGTACTTTGGACATATTGGAGGAATCATTCTCTGGAGAAGGACACCATCCTTGGTAAATTAGAGGGTCAATGAAAAAGAGGAAGACCCTCAATGAGATGGATTGACAAAGTGACTGCAAAGATAGGCTCAGACATAATTGTGAGGATAGTACAGGGTCAGGTGGTTTTTTCATTCTGTTGTACGTAGGGTCACTGTGAATTGGAACCAATTCTATAGTATCTAACAACAACAACACATAGAAGACAATTTGCTGTGAGAGTATTCATTATACTTCAAGAAACTAATATTTAAACAAAATTTAAATAACATCGCTCTTTTTAAGTATACTAAACTTAAAAATTTATTTAGAATTTACTAACTTACATAGCATAAATTCATATCTGATGAGAGTAAAAACATAATCAAAACATTCTACAGAATCCCATAAGAGGCTTAAGACAATGTTTAATAAATACGATTTGTGACTACCATAATGAGACGGCAACATCATTTAGTTCCCTGTGATACAGAATTCTCAATAGAACATCTTTTATTTACCCCATACACAAAACACCAAAGTTAGAAGTTGACATGGCCTCAAACAAAATTAGCTCTGCTACAAATCCCAAACCACGTACATGGAGTGACTAATTATTTCTCTGCTTGTTTGGCTGGTATCATTAGAGTACACCTCATTTTACTGTTTTTGTATGTGCTTTTACATGTTTCTCCAATTTGATATTATCTGCTACAAACAGGCAGCTACTTACAGGCTGCTTCCAAAGTGTTTTTATAACAAGCCTGGGCGGGTGCTTAATGAGCCTATTACAAGGGTTGCAGCAAGAAGAGGCTTTTGTGAGCCCCTTTCTGCCCCCTTTTGAGTTTATAAGGTGGGAGAGAAAGCGATTGAGATGAGAGTTTAAATGAGCCTTTGCTGGGCGAGCCACCTGTGAATGGAAATGGTGCGTGTAAATTAGAATGAGAGGACTAAGAGGGAACTGAAGGCTCCAGGGAGCAAATTTTGTGGGGCTGGTAGGGCACCACCTAAGACTCCTGACTATGTCCATTCTAGACTCTGGGCAAATCATTTTTTGCCTTCATATCAGTGTACATTTCTTTTCCAGGTTCTGTGACTAGCACTATTCTTCATTTTGAAAGATAGTATAGCCCCATAAATACTATTTGATAAGGATAATTAACGTCAGGATTACAGTGAAAACTCCCTTGAGAAATGAGTTCAGCCCAACCCTCTATCTAATCCTACTTCTGCCTCTTACCAGCTCTGTGATCTTGAGTAAGTCATTTACTAAGTTTTTTGTGCCTCTGTTGAAAATAGGTTATCAAGAGCTCCTTCAGTATTTTTTTTAATTAATTAATTAAACAAAAGATCCCAAACTGGGGTTCACACAGCAGGGTGTGTATGTGTGTGTGTGTGCTTATGTGTGTATGTATGTTTTAAATTGAATTTGAGAGGCTTTAGACATTCAGATGCTCTCCATATCATGAAAGTCCTTACCTCTCCCTTTTGATTCATACCTAATCTACTTCTTTCATTTATTCTTACTTGCTTGTCCCCAAAAGATTTTCATCTGGCAACCATAGAAGCTCATTGAAGGTATTATGTTACATGTCCAGAAGAGCGAGGGAAGAAAGGAATGTGCTATACAGAAGAACAGAGCAGAAATTTCCTGAGACTGAAAGATGTCAAATGCTAGTGAGAATTCCTATAACAGGAAGACACTGTGTCAAGCACTGCAAAAGTGGCAGAACTTCAAACAGGATGGCTGTGTGGTACACTCTGACAAACAACTCCCAGCCTCAGTCATCGTTCATCTGTGTCTCATACCTGACATAAAAGCCCCAACCCACCTGACTAAAGGACTCCATGACATGAAAGGTCTATAAGTGTCCCTGCATTCATGTGTGACCTGATAACCCATGATGAATGACCAACAGGGCAGTCCCTATGTCTTGGTACAGTGTCATTGGTGTTGTCTCACAATCAGGACCTCAGCAACCATGAAGAACAGAGGAGTTGGAAATAGAGGCCAAAATAATTGAAATTGTCTGACCCCCTATACAGCAGGATGGCAGTTGGAGTCCAAGCAAACTGTTGTTATTGTTGTTAGGTGCCATCAGACAGATTCCCACACATAGTGACCCTATACACAACAGAATGAAACATTGGCCAGTCTTGTGCCATCCTCACGATTGTTGCTATACTTGAGCCCATCAATGCAGCCATTGTGTCAATCCAGCTCATCAAGGTTCTTCTCCTTTTCACTGACCCTCTGCTTTACTAAGCAAGATATCCTTCTCCAGGGACTGGTCCCTTCTGATAATATGATCAACGTACCAGAGAAGAAGTCTAGCCATGCTGCTTCTAAGGACAACTCTGGCTGTACTTCATCCAAGACAGATTTGTTTGTTCTTCTGACAGTTCATGGTATTTTCAGCATTCTTCACCAATATCACAATTCAAATGCATCAATTCTTCTTCTATCTTCCTTATACATTGTCCAGTTTTCACATGCATGTGAGGCCATGGCTTGGGTCAGATTAACTTTAGTCCCCAAATTGACAGTTTTGTTTTTTAACATTTCAAAGAGGTCTTTTGAAGCAGATTTGCCTAATGCAACATGTCATTTGATTTCTTGACAGCTACTTCCATGGGCATTGATTGTGGATGCAAGTAGAATAAAATCCTTGACAATTTCAGTCTTTCCTCCATTTATCATGATATTGTTTACTGGTCCAGTTATGAGTATTTTTGTTTTCTTTACATTGAAGTGTAATCCACGTTGAAAGGTATAATCTTTGATATTCATAGATCAGTGCTTCAAGCCTTCTTCACTTCACCAAGCAATGTTGTGCCACCTGTATATTGCAGGCTGTTGATGAATCTTCCTGCAATCCTGATGCAACATTCTTCTTCATATAATCCAGCTTTTCAGATTATTTGCTCAGCATACAGATTGAATAAGTATGGTGAAATTGTACACCTCTGACACACATCTTTCTTGACTTTAAATCATGCAATACTCCCTTGTTCTGCTTGAATGACTGCCTCTTGGTCTATGCAAAGGTTCCTCATGAGGAAAATTAAGTGTTCTGGAATTGCTGTTCTTCACAATGTTATCCATAATTTGTCATGATCAACACCTTTGAATGCTTTGCATGGCCAATAAAACGCAGATAAACATCTTTATGCCAAGTGAATTAGTGAAAGAATATAAAAGGAATGAGAAATATCTTGTGAAGTTTGTCAACTAGAAGCCATAGTCCACTCAAATGCTCCTTTCTATTGAGAGAATGTTCTAATTATGTTATTACTTTAAGTCCGACTGTATGTGTTAGGAATCTCTGGGTTGAGAAAATGGTTAACACACTCAGGTACTAACTGAAAGGATGGAGAACGGAGTCCATTCAGTTGTGTCTCAGAAGAAGGGCCTGATGATCTACTTTTGAAAAACCAGCCATTGAAAACCCTAGGAAACACAGCACTACTTTGGCATATATGAGGTCCCCATGAGTGAAGGTCAACATAATAGCAACAGGTTTGTTAGGATTACTTTTGTGTGTGTTCGAGACCATTTTACACAAGAAAATCTAGAACTTTGGAAAGACTCATGATTCTTTCTGCCCACAACTGCTGCCCTCTGGCCTAGTTAGGCAGGGACCTTATTTTATTTTAGAACAACAACAGCAAAAATGCACATAAACATGAAGCAAAACATCCGTTCCCCAGTTTGCAGAAGCCTTATATATGTTCCCTACCAACCAATCATGAAAGCGTTTGATTTTCTGGCCATGGTATAGACGCTAAAGGAACAATACAGTCAGCTATCCCAAGTCTTTGTTCAGAACTCCATCTCCTGTATGTTTTCATAGACTAGGTTTTCACTGACTTGGTTCTGAGAGAATCTAAAATAGACATTTCCCTTCACTAGGTAAATGGAATGGGTTAAGTTTATTTGAAAGAGAAATAATCTGTAAAACCAAAGCAGCTTAAAGCCACCATTTGTTTTGTCAGTCTATCCAGTAGATTTTGGTGATTAAATGTTTAACCCTAATTTTGGCATCAAATACATTTTTTCTTTTATTTTTGTCTTCCTTTACTCTTCTTTTCTTGTCTCCCTTTTTCCTTCCTTCCATCATCCCATCTTCCCTCCCTCCATTCCTCCTTTCCTTCCATCTTTCTGTCTTTCCCTCTTTCTGTCTCTTCCTTGAGGAAAGGAAAGTTTTAAATGTTTGGCTCAACTACTGAAATAATCTTACAAAAACATGCACTTGCTAATTATCCAAGTGGCTTAGTGACTGACCAATACAAACCAGACCAGATTCAAATGAAATTTTCATTGCCTGATGATGACTCAACAATTTACCATTAGGCTGCATATTACACTTGAGTGCAAACCACAAAACCTTTTCTATTATGCTGAAAGAGTGTCATTTTGCATTTTCTGTTTTCAAGGTATAGCATCACTGTTTTTTAGGAGATGTTATGCTCCTGCCACCCTTTCCTGGCAGACAAGAGCCAGTCCCACTCCCTGCTCACAAATTCGCCTCCAGGAGTGACCTTTTGAGGCAAAAAGAGAAATCCGTTTCCATGTTCATCCAGGTCTTTGGCCTGTCTACTGAGAATGCCTGCAAGGATGAAAACCGTGCTAATTACATAAGTGATTTAATTTCGATAATGTAATAGCTGACCATTAGATATCAAACCAGATCCAATAGGGATTTGCTCTGCTTCATGATGTCTGAATTCTTCACCATTAAGCTGCTTTGTGCAGACCTTTTTCAGTAGTTGCAAGTATTTGGAAATTATTTCAAAGAAAAGAATCATCAAGAAATCCTAAGAAAGGAAAGTATACCATCATTCTCAGGCTTAGATACATAGGCGACCTCAGAAGAGATGGAATTTGTACCAGACTTTAAAATGTAATTAATAGAGGCTTCTAGAAACCATTGACTTGATTTATTTTCTTCTGATATAAATTTATCATAGAATATATCATCTTCCAATGATAGAGGGTTTAGGTTGGAGTTTTTGTAGGCAATTGGTCCTAGTTATTATGACATAGTTAAGGAGAGAAACTATTTTCAATGTTTGGCATAATTAATTAGAAAATTAGCCACATACTACTGTAGATAAATCTAACCATGTGTAGCAATGTTCTCTTGCTACAAAGATTAGTGTCTTTAAGATATATTGAGTCCCGTATCAAATGTATCTCAATGTTTTCTATTGTAGAACCTTATTAAACACAGAATAATTTTTCAGAACAAAGGCAAAAGGATCAACTGCTTCAGTTCCAAATACACAGCCTTCAAATCTGCCCACCAGAATTTCTTAAGTTTTATGAAAATCCAGAAACATTTACATAGTAACCAATATGAGCTTCCTCAGTTTGACATTATGAACAGAAACCAATAGCACCAGGACATCCTTTTCCCTAATGAGGACAAAGAATTCTTTGTGGTTTGATATTTGGTGACACCAATTGCCAAAGCACATCTCTGTAATAGACTCAAACCCAATGTCATTTTGGCTTCCTATTTTCACCCTTGTAATTCACTCATGGAGTAAAATCGTGGTCATTTCTAATTGTACCCTCAGTTACTTAATTACTAGAGTAATTGGTCGCTTGTGTACTCACAATCAGAATGCCCTGATTGTCCCTGCCAAGAGCAGGTGTCATTATTTGTTAGTAGAATTTCCACCTGAAATTAGAATTCATCACCAAAACTTCAGGTGTGAAAAACAAACTGACCAAATTTTGGGCTGTGTCAATTTCTCACTTTGATAAAGGGAACTAATAACTGAGAGAAAATCAAAAATGAGAATTGTCTCCATGGCCTTACAATAGTTCTACAGGAAAGAGTGAGAGACAAATGAATTGGGGGTGTGAGAAGGGCAGAGAAAAGAAGGAAGGGGGGAAGGAGGAAGAGAAAGAGAGACAGTTCTAGGAAAAAATATACCATCTTACCAAAATGTGCATGCTACTTTATCAAAGCATGCCTAACTTCTGTCATTTAAATTGGAACGACTAGAATGAAGTTCAAGCGATCAGTTTCTTTTCACAGATAACAGTTGAGGAGAATACCTAACATCATAGGACAGTTTTTGTCCTTACAAACCATGTGCTGCATGTCTGAAGACTTTTTCCCCCCTAAAGATGTTGTGGGGCCTGGGGAGCCACTTAAAGTCCCTTGCCATGCTTGCCCAAGAAACACAAAGTGTTAGTGAAGTATAAACAGAGAGTGCTTTTTCTTTGACCCACTCTGCAGTGTGATGGGATAGTGTTGTTAGTTTATGTGAGAGAAAATAGCATAGGCTTTCTGAAAAAAAGTGGAATTGGATTAAGGCCTTTGTGCGTGCCTCAATGCTGAGAGGAATTAGCAAGAGTTGTAGGCACTTAAAGGGGCCCTCATGCTGAAGCTTATCCCAGATTTTGCACAATAAACATTTGAATATCAACAGTGTTTTGCAACTTGCAGCACTAATGTATAAACTTCTCCCTTTTGAAACTCCCAAATCCTTCCAAATGTCTGCAACACCCTCTACATAAACATATAGGAGCTAGAGGGCTAGAAAACACCTAGTCAAAAATGCAAGTCTGCTTTTAAAAAAAAAAAAAAAAAAAAAAAAATCCTCTTTTCTATCTCCGGGATCTAGAATGTTTTATAATGGATAGCTGGTTTAAGTGCTTTAAGATGCTCTATTTAATTTTAATCATTCAATTTTCTTTCAGGCTCTGCATTGTGACACAGGAGTTCCAGAAAAGGACAAGGCTGTGTGGTTAGGTTGAGAATTGTTTTGACGGAGATTTCTGTCATTTTTGTTTTCTAAACATCAGCATCCTAAAGAGTGCTTTGTTTTAGGAGAAGTCTTTATGAAGGCCTCAAAAAAAATCCAACTTTGGAAGAAAGAACTATTTTGTCCATTAAAGCCTGCTGCCGGCCTAATTGGGAATCCACATACGCAATCCAGTTCCCACCCTGAAAACTAATCTGATACCAGTCTTCCTGATTGAAGACAGTAGGTTGATTTTGCAGCAAGAACTCCAACATCAAACAATTATTTGATGTTCCTGACATTAAGCAAGTCCTGTTCTTCTCAAGAATTTCGGACTCTCAAAAGTGAATCAAAATGTTATAAAGGGGTTGGGGAAATGAAAGGGGTTAAGGAGAGTTAATTTCTGTCTTCCAAAATCAATCAGGAGACACACATAATATTTTGTTTCTGAGAACAAGATATTTGGTTTTGGTTGCTGGTATTGTAGAATTCTTCCTTTTCAGTTGTATAATCATTGCAATGGTGTTGCTTTATAAGGTTTGATGTTCTTAATTTTATACTAAAGCAAACACTTGGGATGCAAGCACATTTTTCATCAATGTCTACATCAGCACTTTATGGAACTTAATGAATAAATGGATTCCCCCTTTCTTTGCAGCATTTATTATCTAGAGATGATTCTAAGCAACTCAGCCGAGTGGTAATGTATTCCACTCAATTGAGGAGTTTGCAGGAAAATATATGTACAGTGACCCAATAGAGTAGTAAAACACTTGTTTGAAATTATTTTTGTAACTGTGCTCATTTCATGCCTGAAAAGACGGTGGTAAAAATCTCATTGCACTGGGGAGGGTTGAGGGGGTTTGGAATGAAGACATAACTGTCCTGTCCAGTTCTGAAGCATGTAGAAGCAGTTTGCCTATTGAATTTGATACAATGATGTGTAGATGAATAAAGTTATCTCCGGTTGTGAATAGGATGGTGTCAATGGGAGGGTAAGAAGGGGGGAACTTGGAATCTGAAAAGAATTCTTTTTTTTTTTTTTCTCTTTTTCTTAAAAAAAAAAAAGAACTTGAAGGTCAGAGTCCAGCTGCCAAGCAAGAGTAGAACACAACAAAATGCTGGACAGGCCTAAATAAAGACAACTATAGACACCCAGACACACATATTGCAGAAGTTTCTCGCTTCACGTAACTAATGTATTAACATATATTTCTATAGGCAAAGAGCTATTTTTTTCCCTTTAGGCTGTCTTAGACATTGATGAAAGCATAGGAACATCAAGAGCATCTGTAAAAATTACAGCTTTAATGAAACAGATGAAACAGGCCATCAAAGGTAGGAGAAAAGAAGAAATTCTAATGATTATGGCTTAATTCTAATAGATTATAATTATTATGATTGGTATGAACCAGTTTCTGACTGACATTCCATTTTCCCCCATTTAAGCTTTCATTTAAAAGTGGGGGGGGGGGCAACAGCCACTAATTATTCTGCAGGATTTGCTGCTTAACTCAATACAAGGCCTTTAATCAAATAGAGTAAAGAGATAAAACCTTTAAATGCGAATCATCACATAGATACACAATTTTCTTCATCTTGTTCTTCTCATATTGCTTTGAAAAGTTAACATGTTGATTTCTAATAATTCTAGTTATGTGAAATAAAGAGATAATCTAAAGAATTTGTGGGTGGTCAGATGGATTATAACTAAAAGGTTGAGAAATTCAAGATAAATAAACTTGATCTTCTAATAAATTTTTGTTATCTGTTCTCAATACTGTTGATTGCTTTTATATTTCTATTCAAATGTGGTGATATTTTCCAGGATGTATAATGATTGTTTAGCACTTATTTTGGTCAGTTGATGCTTGTCTGTGTGCTGATAAGTTTCTAGCAGACAGAGAGAATGAGAAAAAGGGAGATGGAAGTAGGACAAGGGCAAACTACAACTTATGCGAAGGATTGGAAAATAATAAGTGGTTTTCTTCCCATGCAGATATGTCTCTGCAAAAAATAATCTCAAAAAAATCTATATTTTAGATTATTTATATGCATATATATTCATTTTTATTTCCATGTTAAGCTATTTTTAAAATTTTTCTCATATCAGATTGATATTAAAGTTGGATGTATGTAGTATGAAAGTATTATTTTTCTGTACTTTGAACTAATTCACTATAGCAAATTAGTGGATTTTGAAGATCCCAAATTATAAAAATTGAAATCTTGTTTCTCTGTATTTGGAATTCAGACTTTTATCAATCCAGAGTAGAAATATGAATTTATGATCATAAATATTGATAGATATATTTTAAAGTATTTTCTGTTAGAAATTAAATTTCATCTTATATTTGCAATAAAGGCAAAATTATCTTACAAATTAAAAAGTACTAAACTTCAATGAAAAATTATTTGCACATTAATAATAATACACAACAAGCTGAATAATCTCACCAGTCCGTATAACAACCTTGTATACATCAATGTTTTAGTGAAGTCAAATTAGCAACTTCTCTTTCTTTCTGTAATGAAAAATCCCGGGAATAATCTACAGACTTAACTGGGTTAATCTACAGGGTGGCAATGTTTTTTAATCATAATGGTTGTTCTGTACTCCCACAAAAAAAAAAAAAAAAAAATTGGATGAGTTTCTGCATTATGTATGTTGCCATTAGGCTATTGACATCCTATTGTGTGATTGAGAGAGGTAAAGTAACCTAGGAGATTATTCAGAATGTGAGATTGTAAATGTTTCTTAAAGATGTCTTTACAGAAATTACAGCTTCTCTGGTGTGGTCTTCTGGGCTACATACAGTGTGCAGCTCTAGAGATGCAGTTGTTAAAGGCAGGATTGGTGGCATGCTGTGTTTAATGCAACTCTAACCAACAACTTTCAGAGATTAGGGGACTGCCAGAATGATGTCAATGGAGGTTTAAGGGCTCTGCTTTCTGAAGTTGTTCTGAGTTAATAATTAATGGATATCTTTCTTTGATGGCACTTTTATATTTGGATGCAGCTGCCTGAAAATCAATCACAAAGGAAACTTGATTTTGTTTGCCATTAATTTTGACTTTACTTCACAAATGTTTTTGTGTAGCCTAGCACCATAGTGTTCTAATTTGGCCTTGGTTAAATATAGAGATAAAATCCTTGATTAACAAGTCTGTTGCTAATTTTCAGGGATTGATTGGTATGGCACTTTTTTATGGAGTTATAGTACATTCTAAGTAGTGTTCAAATCTCTCAGATGGGCTGAATCCAAGTAACAATTCAGTGGTGATGCTAATTTTGAGTTCACAGAGGAGTTCCTGCTCTCATGTGATGCAATTCATTTATTCTTAATTCCTTTAGCATACGCCTACTTACTCTGATATTTTCATCTATGCTATATTTTTTAATGTTAAAGGGAGAATTACATAATTGTCCACAAGAAGCAAATGCTAAATGTCTTCTCTATGCAGTAGTTGTGTCAGATAATGTGCAACAATTTAACCAATTCGATATGGAAGATATTAATTAAGAAAAAACAAAAAACAAGCATTAAAGAATATCCAACCTTGATGATAGTCAAAGAAACTCTTGGCATAGGGTAACTTACCAGGGTTTGTATTTGTACTAAATCCTATCTGTCTCAGAGATCTCAGTATGATCTTATGAATAAAATTATAAGTATAATATTTACATTATGTGCATTGAATATACTTTGATAGAACTATACTTAAAGTCATTTCAAATGTTTTTCACACCAAAACTATTCCTGTTGACTCATTTCCAATTTCTAATTATATGAATAATTATTTCTGAATCCCACAGTTCTCCTAAATAACATCTATTTTAATAATTGCAATTGATACTTCCATCAGTTAATATACTGTCTTGCTTTAGCAAATAACTAAACATCTGCTGGTTGCATTTACTGTCACTGAGTAAATTATTTTATTTAAAAGAAATCATGTAAATTAGAGAGAAGTACATACTACACAATTTTCTTTTTCATTAGCAGAATGGTTTCCTTTCCCTTTAAGAAATGTTTTATATCTAAACAAAATTGCCATTTGCCTTATTCACTTTCTCTGACAAGTTCAGGGAATAAAATTTGATTCTGGAAAATTATATAAAAAATAAATTCTATGTGATTCAGAACATTCCCAAACATTCCAGTTGCTGATGTTTAATTAAGCAACAAAGATAATTGAGAACTTGTGTAGTTGGTGGTAGCACTGGTGATGCGTTTTGCTATGTTACATTTTGTTAAGTTAGATTAGGTTATGCTCTGTTATCTAAACATAGCCTTAGAAGTTAGTGAGACCTTTTCGTCCCTGAATTTCTATTTGCTATGGAAAGGGGAACTACATGCTTTCAACACCGTTTTCCTCATAAAGTGCCCTCCCAAAAGCATTTAAAAGTCTTTTACTCAGCCCCTTCTAATAGCTAAAGATGTCATCTGTTTAAAAAAAAAAAAAAAATTAAAGACGTGGAAGCCTTCCTCGTCATTCCTCTATGCTGGTGCAATCGGTGATCTTCTGTAATTGATAAGAGCATCTCTCGCTTGCTTCTATCTGACAAGTGTCAGACAGGGAAGCCACAAGCACACTGAGGTTATATTTGTTCATGCCCTTACCTGTTTTCATTGAACAGGTTAGAGAAAGAAACTGCCTCTGTCTTCCTGGATGTGTGATTACTAATTAGGCTGGACTTGACAATACTTCAGAACAACGTGTCAAAACGATATGGGGCCACTTATAAAAATTTCCAAACCAAAATGCTAAAAGGTAGTCACATAATGAGCACAAAGAGGGCAGAGAGACTATAGGAAGAATTATTTTTAATCAGTGCAGTCAATCATACTGTTTAAAAAAACAAACCTTTCATTTAAAAGTGGGGGGAGCAGAAGCTTCAAGCTACAGTTTGTATGAAAACGGAGGGTTTTTTTTCCCACAATTCAGCAATTAGATCAATCTTTTGTAGTTAATATGGAAATACTTTTTAAAGAATGGTGACACTTGTTGCAAACATTTTCAGTTGATAGCATCTTGTAATCACACACTAAAAGATAAAGTTTGTCCTCACAGGGGTAATTAGAAGATCAATAGTGCAGGAATGATCATGGCCACATTTTCTGATTGGTTTTGTGGTTCTGGTATTAAGGAATATCAGTACCCTATTTAGAAATACAAAAGAACACTAGTATTAAAATATAGGGATGTATTCATCCCTGGTTTAATTTTGTACCAGAACTTGTTTCAGGTAAAAATGGAAATTGCCCTTCTCACTACTTTTGTGAAGATACATAATTTATTTCATTGTCAGTTTCCAGATTGTCATACATTGTGAAGGCTAGAGAAAAACTTCTTTAAAAGAAATGTTTGACATTCAGGATTGTTCAGATAAAGGGAGCATACTTTTAACAACATGCATGTCTTCTTAAAAAGATTGTGCAGCTGCTTAAGAAATAAAAATGAAAAGCACTATCGAGTTTTTATATTTTTTAATCTTGAGAAAGCATATTATGACATTGCAAATTATTGCTGTTGATTATAAATAACTTCACCTAAAACATACAGAAACCTTTAAAGCATATTACTTCTATATTGGCCAGATCAAAATTCAAATCTGCACCTTATTATCTTAATCTTGAATACACTTTCCCTGGCATAGCACCTAAACAGAAAGTATGCACATTCATGAAAAATGAACGGCTAAACCATATTCACTCCATTAGCTTTAAACCATGACAAGATTATATATTTTTTCCTTAAATTGATTTTATGTATTCCTACTGTTTTTACTGAGTCCTTCACTTTGTACATTGGTTATGTTACCCTTTACTCAGAAGAAGTCCACTGATAGAATATTAGAAAATGGGAGAAAAAGACACCATTGTTCCGATGTAATAGATATTGTTTTAGAATGTTTGTCCTTGAGTTTAAAATAAAAGATATGTTAATAAGTGCCCTATTTAAAACTTTAGTCTCCTACACTAAGACGCTTGTTTTCATTTGATGAAAACTATTAATGCTAAAACAAAAATTGTTTTGAATTCATTTATAAGGGATACGCACCTAGCTCTTCAGTGAAAATCAGTGATCCATTAAGGCTTTCTAGCTTTTTTCCAAGCTGTGAGCATACTGAGTATTTAAGTGTGAATAAGAGTGAAGGTGGGGGGTAGGTTTAGCTAAATAAAAGATTGCTTGATATCTTGGGGTTCTTTGAAGAGTTTTATAGGCTTAGAGTTCCCAGTTTGAATGAAAGACTTTTTTTTCAAACTTTTATATATGGAAGTTTGTTAACCTGCATTTCAATTATTGAATAATTAATTAATTACACTAATTACCTTAGTGAAAAAAAAATTATACTGTGAACAACCTAAGCTTAAATCATAAATTAAAGCTATATACTTGGTATTGAAATAATTAAAATTATCATAGGGTGTCAAAATTTTAATTTTTAGTTTAGAATATCCACTTTATATGAAAAATATTAACATTTTTTCTGGAATATTAGTATTTATCAAATAATATATCTAAAATGATAAAATATCAGTGTAATTCATACAAAAAGACAAGATATTTACATGGTGCAATTCTTTTACTTTTGAAATTTGTAACTGTTCACAACTGAAGAAAATACAATTTTTTTTTTTAAGTAAATTTTTATGAGGAAAACTGATTTTTTATTGCCCAGAAAATAAAATTAAGAAACAGGGAAGAGTCAATGGCACAAAATACACTTTTATTTTCAGAAAATTTATCATCTCAAAAAGCATTTTAATATAATTACTATATACCAAAATTCTATCAATTTAATGAAGAAATATTTCTCATTCTTCATTGAATGTTTACTCTCTATTTTAAAAAATCCTTATATTTTTATTTACCTAAGAATACTTAAATAAGATTTCAAAATCACAAAGCAAATAAAATGAATTGAATCTTGCAGACGTCTGTGAAATACTTTTACTAATGAAAATAAATAGAAGGCAAACAGTACTTATGTCCCAATATTGACACAAACTGATGAGAAACAGAAAATTCACTTTCAGTCAGCTCAGATATTTTCCCCCTCCTACAAAGACATCTCTGCCAAATATTATATTTTAAGAATAACCATGATTAAAATGGCAAACTTTTCACTGGTTTATTTTGTTAACTATGACATTGAATTAGAATTTTAATATAATTACACCTATCAAAAGTATCTTTAAATCTGTCTTTATAGCTAATATGTGTTTGTCTGTAAAATCTGGAGTATTGAAATAAATCCAATAGATAAAATGAGTAAATTAGAAAATTAAAATTGTCACTCAAGATGTTGGTTTATTTTCATTGAATGTATACAGATATTCTTGAGTTGCTTTGCTAAATTTTGTTTTATTTACTATGAAATTATAGAAACTGAAATGATATTTAATTATACTTTCCTGTAATAGATTACATTTTTAAATCATGGATGATTTAAAATTATAAATCATAAAATCAAATTTCAATCACAAATCATTTCTTACTCTATACTTCCCAATAAACCAAAACCAAATCTGTTGCTGTCAAGTTGATTCCAATTAATAATGCCCGCATATAGTTCCTTTTAAAATGACTGCTAAAATATATTTAAGCAAAAGTATTTCTAAAGTATTAAAAGCTAAGTCCCCATTTTTATTGTCTTTGGAATATATATTATTAGTTTTCTTATGTTGAATATGGATTTTTTAAATGATTATAACAGTATGAGAAATCATGTTAATATATTATTCCTAAATATCTCTAATTTATAGACTACGTAAAAATTTTGAAGTCTATATCAGATTAGTTATATTTTTATTGTATTATATTCCACAATCATAGACAAACTTAAGCAAGTATGTTTAAAATGAATCTTCTATAAATATCAAAAAACCAACAGTTGAAAATAAGCTTCATCTATATTAAAATATAGCAAGGCTTTTAACTTCTAATTTCGTAATTTATTTTAATACTATTAAAATACATTTTAAATGTCTAATCAACTGTTTTGGTTTCATTAATTTCAGTAAAATCGTTTAAATGATTCACTGAAACATATACTTATAAAAATGTTAAGCACAATATTCTGAACCCTGTTATATTTCATTAAACAACTTAAAGAAAAAGTATTTCTTTAAAATAAATTTAAATAAAATGAATGTGACATTTAATTTTATATAGGCTTTAATAGAAAATTACTTGGCAGATTCCAATGATGAAGGACAAACCAAACCATAAAATAACTTGTTTTTCTTCCAAAAATTTAAATTATTAAAGTAAAGATTAATTATTTATATTGAAATATTATTATTATTTTAATATTTCAATTTTAAATTGAGAAACAAAAAATACTGTTACCGTATTTTTCATAAATAAAGCATCTTCACATTAAATCAAAAAAATATGTTCTTATGCCAGGTTGAAAATTGAGATTAATTGTTATATATATAAAAAGACTTAAGACCTAGATAACATGATATAATTTAAAGGAAACTATAGATAAATTTTAGTCTTGTTATTTTTTATTATTTGCATACAAATGATAGTATCTGTATCTGTAAAGTTTAATCTTTAAAGAAAATTAACTCGATATTTAAATGAATCCACTCCAATAAAATTTGAAACTATGTTTCTGTTTTTTGGTAGCCTGTGCTGTGTTGATATTAATTTATAAACTTCTGAAATCTTTACAACCTTTCACTTGTACCTGCTATAGATGAAAATATTTCCCAAATTTTGTTTGTGGTACCTGAAAGAAGAGAGTGTCAAGATTGCAATTTTTTTGTTATAATTGATGTTGATTTTATTGTCATGCCTTTTCTGATATATGCATATATCATGCTATTGATTGAAATCATTAAATCACCTTTTATACTAAATTATACATTTTAACAAGCTTTATCAGAGATAGGAATTGCAATATATGAATATTTTTTGACTTGTCAAATGGTAACAATAAATTTCAACCATAAACTAACTGCTTCATTTATTTGCTCAGATTCCAATTGACTACATTTTCAAAAAAATAATGATTTTCTAAACTAACTTTTTCTCACACAAAACAATTTGTATTATAAACTGGTCTGACTGACTTGGTCAAGATAGATTGGATAGTAAAAAATGAGAAGATCCTGGAACCAAAATTTTCTTCCAGAAATAAAAAAAAAAATCTAGCAGAAGTTTTCTGAGATAATAAAGAATAAAAATTCCTTCAATTATGATGTAATTTTTTTTCTAAAATCATTTACTAATATGTTTAGAAATGCTAGGTGATCATATATACAAATATATGGTTATGTGTATGTCCATGTGTGCCTATATGCATAATAGAAACAGTTAAAATCTTTAACCATTTATTTTGTATTGCATATGCAAAAATATTTTACATGTCAACAAAAGTAAGTAAGCCTGGATGAAATAACAAATCTTTTTAAATGACCTCATTTTCCTGCACCTTCCTTTGGAGGACATATGAATAGATAGATTTACAAAGTAAAATTTAAATTGAAAGCACATCATTAGTATAACTGAAAACGTTTCTCATCAGTTTAGTTTAGTGATATTGTAGCCTATTTAACAAAGAGAAAAGTTGGCTGTTTTCAATACTTTGTTGAGGATTATCATCATTTTGATGAGGCCACCCTACTATGAAAGGGCAATGTAATCAGAACATTGAATTAAGTCAAGCTTTAGTCTAAAAAGAATAAACTGCATTCATCAGTAAATATTATTAATGAGAATCTTGAAAATATTTCATTATTCCTAATTTAATTAAGAGGCCTTGAATAGTTAACTATGGGTCCACATTCACACTCAAAACTATATTAGCAGGAAAACTATAAGAAATGGTACACAGGGCCCTGATTTCAACCTTGGCATCTTTTTTTTCTCCCTCCACATGAAAAATAAGCTTGTTAACTTTACACTCATTTTGTATACAGTTTTGAAACTTTCAATGTCATGGATACATATTACCTATAAAACCCTGCTTCAACTAACATCTTAATTAAACATCCATTTATAAATATTTATACTGGATTTATGCTAATAAGAACTTCAATTATATTGGCCCTATATATATATAAATAATGATGCTTGGTGCTTTCAATAAGTGAACCTCAAGATGAATGAATAGCATTTGTGATAGTGTTTATAGACAAATATAGTCTTGCACTGTTTTCTTGTATGTGCAGTATCATTGTATTGGAGGATAATAGAACCCACATCCCAGGTGTGTTTAGCATTAGAGACAATACAATTACACACCTAACACAATGCCTGGCCTATAGTAAGTAGTTCAGAGATGGAGAGAGTTATTAGCAATACTTCTAGAAGATCTCTCTCTCCTAATAATGTCACTTACTCACTCATATATAATTTCAAAGTAACTCCTCATATCAATCACACATTTTATCAGTATAATAGCCATTACCATCTAGGTTTATACATAGCAGTAGAAAAAAACTGATAGACTGAATGTTTTTCAGATAAAACATATGAAAGGCATGGGAGATAATTCTATTAGAAAGCATGTATGTACCACGTAACCAACATCTGAGTCTTAACACAGTCCACAGCCACACTAAACAAATTGCATAAAGTCACTTTAAACTCTCCTTCATTTTGTTTCTTGGTTTGCTTAACTTGATTCACTCTTTCTGGTGCCCTATAATAAAGGGCTAAAGGGGCTCTGGTAGATGTACAGGCAAAGGGTATTGTGCTACAAAATCCATTTGGTACTCTTTCTGATACAATTGCTCTGAGCAATGTGGAGTGAAGGGATGGAGCCATGTGAATGATCTGATGAGCTTGGCTCAACTGGGGGCGGCTCTTCTACACAGCTAAATTAAAAACCTCCCTGCAATTTTTATCTTAATCACCCCCTCTGAGGCTGTAATTGGTGATGGTCACTTAACTCTTTCTCTCCTTCTAGACTCAAATGTGCAGTATCTCTTTCCATCCATGTAGTTTATTAGATCCCTTGAAGAGGATTCAAATAGCATTGACTCCACAGCTTCCTGACAGTATGTTGAGGCAGAGGAGTTTCAGCTACACCAGATCTCACCACTCTAATGCTATGGTTCCTCTTATTTTAAATAAGAGAAAGGAAGTGATGCTTCTGGGGGAAAAAAAAAAAAAAAAAACCATAGACTCTGACTTTTTTCAAGTGTTTATAATAAAAGCTTCTATTTATAAAATAACAAAGGAGTACATTGCATATATTAGACCTAGAATCTGTTGAGTTAATGACATCTTTTAAAATTTGAAGAGAATTTTTTTAAAAAAATTAGAAATCAAGATCACTTTAGAGAAATTCTAATTAAAAATAAAATTAGTAGAAATCCTAATGTCACTTTAATAGAACATTGAATAAAACAGAAGCAAATATATTTGACAACAAATACTGCTTATTCTATTGTTTTCTCTTTTGTATTACTTTTTATAGCCTGGGGGTATAAATTATTAGGAGTTACAGGTGAATCAGAGTGAATATAGAAAATACCCAAATCCCAGTGCAGTATGGAAGATGACTATAAGGGTGCGGTGGTGGGTTAATAAACACTGAGAGGGCTATGGCAACCACCAAAGAAGACATATATGAAAATGAAGCTCTCTCCTTGTCCACAGAAGCTCACTGTCCCATGGGGGAAGGGTGGGCAGCCAAAGGAATATATAACTCAAATGCCATTTTAAGCATGCAATAAGAGAAACATGCACAAGAAACAGGCAAGGGTCACAGAGATGTCCATATTTCACCTAGCAAGAGACCTTAGAAATAAAAGGCAGCCTCTCTCACAGAGCTGTGCTTTAATTGACACAACTGAGACTTATAAAATCACATCCATGACTGAAATAATGACCTCAGTAGGACTGGGCCCTTCCATTGATGGTCACAGTGATATTGTATGTGCATGTTGGTGGAAACCCAAGTGGTGTCACTTTCTTGAACCATGATAACCATATAAGAAAGCATCTGGTTGAAAGGGAAAAGAGATGGAAAGTGGCTGGGAGAAGAGAGAGTTAGTTTCCCTTCCAAGGGAGAACAATTCTCTCTGTCAGTTCAGGCTCACATATTATTCAATAAGCTTATCCTGAATACCAAACCTCAGCTGATTCTGTCACTGGGAGGAAGGAGTGAGAAGGTAATTTTCCAACTCATTTAGAAGACTGTCCTTCAGAGACAAGCCAGTACAACTGGAGGAGGGTTTAGAAATGCACATTCAAGCCTTATAGTCCTGAGCTGGGAACTACAGGAAGGGTTATCGCCATGGCTGGGAGGCTGGGAGCTAACTACCGTAATTACCTTTAACAACTACTGACTTTGTAGAACAAAAGTGTGACCTTACGTCTGCCCATTGCATCTTCTGTGTGAATTTAAATTATCGCTGCTCTTCTCTTCTTTCTCTGGTTTTACAGACCAGGAACTGTGTCAGGCTGAGATATTTACTATTTCACACCAGAACTTGGAGGAGCCTAGTTTAGTGGTAACCTAATCTGCTGAATATTACAGGTGAACAAAACCATAGGGACCCCTCCTTTCATGGCAAAGGTGAGAAAACTATGGCCTAAGTAATAAAGACTTGCCAAAATTACCAGCTTATGATTGGCAAAGGTGAGGCCAGAATGCATATGCCTGGTGCTCTTTCCATAACATAATATTTTCTTGTCATTATGGTAATTTCTAATAATCCATTTACTTAGTCCATTCATGACCAGACACTTTCAAGAGCTATAAGAATTAACATGTAATTCCAGCCCTCAGAGAACATGTAGCCTTGGTGAGGTGACAGAAAAATAAACTAGAATATCTAGCTGTGTGTGGCACTAGATGGGATCTGAATAGACAAAGATAAGAGCAATGCCAATAATCATCATTTCCTAATTTCTGCTCCTTTTCCCACTAAATAATTTGTCTAAAGATCTTAAATAATTAAATGTGTGACCATAGGACTTCTCTACTGACCCAGACAATGGGGAACATGGATTTATAGCATTTTACTAGAAACAGAGGAGGTAGACACAGACACACTTGTCTTTCAGTATAAGAAGAGACCCAAACATGAAAGTTGTATGTAGAATGTTGCTTCAGCACAATGGATAAACACTATTTGTGACCTCACATGTGCTGTTCTGTCATGGAATCAAGATATCCAAGAGCTAGGAATCCTGACATTGAGTATATGTAGAGCTCTGATTTCCTGCTCCTTTCCCGCCACTCTGGATCTCTCGTTCTACAGAGCTATGGGAAATGTAGGACAGAGAACAAGCCACATGGGACAAGAGCCCTGAGCAAAACAGTTTTCTGCTCTCCATCCCAATGCAAAGCACACACTTGAAATTATTGATGCATACTGCTCTCCTCCAGGAATTTTAAATGTCCTCCCACTGAGCACCAAATAATGTAATATCCAGAGTCCTGATGTGAGCAGCATGAGTTTTCTGTGGCTTCGCAAGAGACATATGGAATTGGTGTTATCTCCTTCACAACTTGCAAGTCCAAATGTGTGGACCATTTCTTCCTTAGAATGATGCATGCCTCTTTTTTCAATGGTTGACTTTATGACAGTGATCTTACAAGCTATGAGGCAAGTTGATAAGTTGCTTACAAGGCTCCCCGATGAGGAAAGTGATAATGGGCATTACCCTACAGGATTGTAAAGATGGGATTCTTTTATTCCATACTGGGCAGTAGGCTTTATGTATCCACTTCTCCTCCCCAGGTTAATGTCATGGGCAGGGGGACTGTTTTATGGTGGAAGATTCTTTTTGCCACAGATAGGGTGCCCAGAAGTTGAAGAATTGTGAATAGATGGGGCTTTGTGGATATGGACTGTGATGAGAGTAGTAAATTAGTGAAGGAATTCTAAATAAGTAAAGGACAAAAATAAACGTGTTAGAAGCTAATCATTGCAGGATAAATTTTTTCTCCAAAAGACATATGTTGAAGTCTTAATCTACAGTACTTGTGAACATGACCTTATTTGGGAATAGAGTCTTTGAAGATGCTATCAGTTAAAATAAGATGAGGCAATATCACAGTAGGGTGTGTCCTACTCCAATCTGAGGGCTGTCCTCCCAAAATAAGAGAAAGATAGAGACAGAGGGCAAATGGTTATGTGAGGCTAGAATTAGGTTGTAAGTCAAGGAACATCTTGGGACTACTTGAACCTGGGAGAGGCAAGAACAATCTTCCCCAGAGCCTTCAGAGAGAACATAACTGTGCAGACACCTTGAATTCTGATTAATAGTATCCAAGATTTTTAGACCATAATGTTCTATTTTAATAAGACACCCAGTTTGTCTTATTTTGTTATGGCAGCTGTAGGAAAATAATACATTGATGCTGAACTTCAGAGTTTGGAAGAGGAAATAGCGAGTACCAGGCAAGCAAGGTAACTTCCAATGAGCAAGAAGGAAATTTAATGTGAGGAAACACCTGTGACTGAGGCTTCTGCCTATAGCCACCCTCCAGGATTCTCTGTGGTTTGACACAAGGGAGGCCAAACTGCATCTGAGGGCCAGTAATGAGGGTCAGAAGGTGCTATTTCTTGTTTCTGTAAAGATTTTCTAGAAGAATAGAGAACGAATTTTCACAGGAGTCTCCAGACTACAAAACCTTCAGATGTAGGTTCTAAGAGGGTAGAGAGTGTGGCTGTTTTGTCAACTGTGGCATTCCTGAAACCTAGAGCAGCCTGACAGTCAATAAACTTTAAATAACTATAACTAAACAGGTGCATTTCCTCTTCACTCCCATCCAGGGACATTTGGTCTAAGATCAAGACATCTTCCTTAGACCCTGGTAGCTTAACTTCCAGGCAAGAAGTTGAAGGATATTTTCCCATAGGATACAAACTCCTCTAACATGAAAAGACAGTTACTGGAGGGACAGTAAACTTCACGTAAACTTTCACTAATATTCCCACAGAAATAAAAGATAGCCATGCAACTTTCAGTAGAAAAAAAGAGAGCAGTTATTACATTTTAAGGAACATTGAGAAAATTAGGAAAAAAAAAACTCTTAGAAAGAAATTAAATAGTATAATAGCAGAAAGAAAAGTTAGTAGAAGACTTAGGCATTAAAGTTGAGAAAATCTCCCTTAAAAAAAATAATAATAAAGCAGAGAGACAAAGGAATTAAAAATAGAGAAAATATGTGAATGTAAAAGGCCTATCTACAAGTTTTAAGTTTTTAAGACCTGAGCTTTGAAAACCAAAAGGAAAGAACATGCTCGGCATTTCTCAAGCTGAAAGAACTGAAGAAAAAATTTAAGCCTTGAGTTGCAATATTGAGAGATTCTATGGGCAAAATATTGAATGATGCAGGAAACATCAAGAGAAGATGGCAGGAATACACAGAGTCACTGTACCAAAAAGAACTGGTCGATCTTCATCCATTTCAGGAAGTGGCATATGATCTAGAACTGAAGGAGGAAGTCAAAGCTGCAATGAAAGAACTGGTGAAGAAAAAGGCTCCAGGAATTGACTGAATACCTACTGAGATACTTCACAAACGGATGCCCCATTGGAGACACTCCTTGGTTATGCCAAGAGATTTGGAAGATAGCTACCTGGCCAACTGACTGGAAGAGATCTATATTTGTACCCATTCCAAAGAAAGGTGATCTCACTGAATGTGGAAAATATAGAACAATATCACTAATATCACACACAAGTAAGATCTTACTGAAGATAATTCAAAAATGGTTGCAGCAGTATATTGACAGAGAACTTCCAGAGGTGCAAGCTGGATTCAGAAGAGGATGTGGAACAGGGGATATCATAGCTGTTGTCAGATGGATCTTGGCTCAAGGCAAAGAATACCAGAAAGATATTTACTTGTGTTTTATTGACTATGCAAAGGCATTTGATTGTGTGGATCATGACAAATTATGGATAACATTGAGAAGAATGGAAATTCTTGAACACTTGATTGTACTCATGAGGAACCTGTACCTTGACCAGGAGGTTGCCGTTCGAATGGAACAAGGGGACACTACATGGTTTAAAATCAAGAAGGAAGTGTGTCAGCACTGTATCCTTTTCCCACACTTATTCAATTTATATGCTGAGCAAATAATCCAAGAAGCTGGACTATATGAAGAAAAACGTGACATCAGGATTGGAGAAAGAATCATTAACAACCTGAGATATGCAGATGATACAACTTTGTTTGCTGAAAGTGAGGATGACTTGATGCACTTACTGATGAAGGTTGAAGAATAGTCTGCAGTACGGATTATGTCTCAATAGAAAGAAAACAAAAATCTTCACAACTGGACCAATGAGCAGCATCACAATAAATGGAGAGAAGATTGAGGTTGTCAAAGAATTCACGTTGCTTGGTTCTACAATTGATGCCAATGGAAGCAGCAATCAGGACATTAGACAACGTGTAGCATTGGGAAGGTCAACTGTGAAGGAACAGTTTCAAGCTCTGAGGAGCAAGGCTATCTCCTTGAGGACTAAGGTGCACCTGACACAAGCCATGATATTTCCAATTGCCTCGTATGCATGTGAGAGCTGGACAATGAATAAGGAAGACCGAACAAGAGTTGATGCTTTTGAGTTGTGGTGCTGACGAAGAATGCTGAAAGTACCAGGGACTGCTAAAAGAACTAACAGATCTGTCCTGGAGGAAGTGCAGCCAGAATGCTCCTTGGAAGCAACAATGGCCAGACTTTGTCTCACCTATTTTGGGCATGTTGTCAGAAGGGACCATTCCCTGGAGACGTATGTCATGCCTGGTAGGGTGGAGGGTCAACGAAAGAGGTGGAGGCCTTCAACGAGATGGATTGACATGGTGGCTGTGATGATGGGCTCAAGTATAGCAGGGATCGTGGAGCTGGCACGGGATTTGGCAGTGTTTCATTCTGCTGTGCATGGGTCACTATGAGTCAGAAATGACTCGACGGCACCTAACAACATAACAACACCAGTTTTAAATCAGAATAACAGGAATTACAGAGTGAGCAAATAAATAAATTTTGGGAGAGAAAACCATCAATGAAACTTAAGAGATTTTCTGAGAACTGAAGGACATGACCTTCCAGATAGAAAAGATTCATGGAACATCAAGCATAATGGATGAAAATAGACTCACATTCAGGCATATTATAATGAAATTTCAGAATTCTA
Organism: Orycteropus afer afer; assembly: GCF_000298275.1. NCBI lineage: Eukaryota > Metazoa > Chordata > Mammalia > Tubulidentata > Orycteropodidae > Orycteropus > Orycteropus afer. Next base: position 12,106,555 of record NW_006921606.1, read on the forward strand.
GTGACAAAAATATGGTCCTGTCAGCCAGGAGTGGGGATAATGAGTCACATACAAGAATGAGAGATGAGAATGATTTTAAACTTCTTAATATTAGAAGATAAATGTAAATAGAGCAATGCTTTTAATAACTGAGAGGTAAAAAATTTCATCCTAAAATTCTATTTCTAGTCAAATTTAACAAATAATTATTAGAATAAATATAAACATGCTAGGTTTCAAAAACATTTTTCTTCCTATAGCTTTTCTTGGAAAGCTACTAAAGGATGTGCACCACCAAAACAAAGGAGTAAATTAAAAGAGAAAGATGTAAGAGAGAGAAAACAAGATCCAGCAGCAGAAAAGAGCAGAGAGACTATCAGAGACACAGCTAAAGGTGAAGCCAGGATGATAGCTGAGCATTAGGTGCAAATGGTACTCATACCAGATGAGGGCATCTCCAGAGAAAACATAAAATTAATAAAATACATGATCTATCAGAACATCCTAAAAAGAGTGTTGGCAAGGTTTTAATAAGGTAAATGCTTATATTGGCCTAATCAAAATTTCAAAATAATTATATTGAGTAAATAAAGATATAGGAAAGGAGTGGGTTATCTTAAAACTGAAAAATCAAGACATAACTAGACAAGTATGCCAGTTAGAGATATGGAAAGGTTATCAAAATAATCAGAGAAAATCTGAGGAAGCAATTGCTCTTAAGGAGGGGAAATGTGGCTGGAAGGGCGAATGATCTACTGATTTTCATAACAGGCCTTATAGAAGAGTTTTTACTCTTTTTAACTGTGTGTGCCTATATTACTTTAGGTCCCTGGGTGGCACAAATGGTTTGTGAATCACTAAAAACCAAACTCCAAACTCACTGCCTTTGAGTGGTTCCAACTCATAGCAACACCTCCTTGGGTTTCCGAGGCAGGGAGTTCTGGTAGTGGAGTGCCTAAGACACTTGACTGCTAACCAGAAGGCTGGCAGTTCCAACCCACCAGCCACTCCTCGGAAGGAAGGTTGGGCAGACTACTTCCATAGTGATACCACTTGGGAAAGCCAAGGAGGAGTCACTATGAGTCGGTTCTAATCAACGCCACATAACAACAACATCTCTACAGAAATAGATTGCCCAGTCTTTAATCTTTAGAGAAATGCAAATCAAAACAACAATGAGATATCATCTCACCCCAGCAACAATAGCAATATTCAGCAGGTCAGAAAGTAACAAATGCTGGCAAGGTTGTGGAGAGATTGGAACTCTTGTGCACTGCTGGTGGGATTGTAAAATGGTACAACCATTGTAGCAAATGGTATGGCGTTTCCTTAAAAAAACTGAAAATAGAAGTACCATTTGACCCAGCAATTCCACTACTAGGAATATATCTGAAAGAGGTGAGAGATAGCCCATGAACAGACACATGTATACCTATGTTCATCACAGCATAATTCACCATAGCAAAGCGATGGAACAACCTAAATGCCCATCAACAGATGAGTGGATAACCAAATTATGGTATATCCACACAATGGAAACAATGGAATACTATGCCACATTAAAGAACAATGAGAGATACACGAATCATCTTGGAATGTGGATAAACCTGGAGAACATTATGCTAAGTGAAATAAATCAATCGCAGAAGGACAAGTACTGTATGAGCCCATTATTGTAAAAAGACAGAGAAGGGTTTGCTTAGGAAAGGGAATTCACTTAGTATGTGAGTTGGTATTGGTACAATGATGGACAGGGAAGAGGAGGAATTAATTTCAGGCTAGTCGGGGACTACACACTGACATGGGTAGGGGGAGGGATATATAGGAAGGATTTATGACCACCATGATAACATTAGGAAGTGGGAGGACACCGAATTGTGCACATAAGAGATAGACGACAGATGATAATACCAACCAATGTGTCCACAATACTGCATTGTCATTCACACCAAACACTAGGCTATACAGATAAACATATAAACACCTGAGATGATCAGACAGGGGTCAGTGAACAGAAGTATACTGTAGACCAAGGATAGATTCAGCTGAGACTAATCTAGCACAGACACCAGCAATACAAAATACCTGCAGTCCTTACAGAAACAATAGAAGACAGACATAGAGTAATCTCTCACAGACAACCAGACACTATGAGAGAGAGATCAAATAGATCTACTTTCTCAGGACCATAGTACTGGGGGACACCAGACTCAATTGGCACAACAAAATGCATAAAAGTGTTGCTCCACATCCTATATTGGTGAGTAGCGACTGGGGTCTTAAAAGCTTTCAGTCAACCATTTAAGACACAGCTAATGGTCTCCTAGCAGCGGAAGTGAAGAAGCATACAAAAAAAAAGGGGGGGGGGGCATTTAGAAGCAATCAGCCTTAGGAAAGAGACCAGAAGAACTAGATGGTGCTCAGCTACCAATGCCAACCACTCAGGAAAGGATCAAATATGGAGATCCTGGATAGAGTGGGAGGGAAAACATGGAACAAGATCCAAAAACTCAATAATGACCAGAATTACTTGTCAGATGAAATCTGGCGAGACTCCCAATACTATGGCCCTGGAGTACATTCTGCACCTGGAATAAAACTCACCCCCAGGGGCGGGATCTCAGCCCAATAGTTAACAAGATGTACACACAGACCACTCAACCCAGGATGATGCACCCACATATTCTATAGTAATTCATCCCTTAGAGCAATAGACCATGGGACACCAGAGGACCAACATTCAAATTGAGGAAATGCAGGACAAACAGGAGTGCATAAATATGAGGGGCACAGGGGGAGGTTTACAGGGTAGGGAGGGGAGGAGACTGCATTAGGGTTGGACATGGTGAATGGAGAATGAAACTAAATGTACACGTTACGTTGAATGTAAAACAAGGTCTTAAAATTTAAAAAAAAAAATTAATTTAAAATGTTCAAAAAAAAATCAGCAACTGCTAAAAAAAAAATTGTTTTGGTAAGTCAGGCAGCAAGAGTAGAAGGGGATCAACGAAAAACTGATTTAAATAACCTTAGTATAAACTGAAGTCAGACCTCTGGAAGGCTTTCCTGACCCCCAGGTGATGCATCACAATGCACGATGAATGGAGATCTTTTGGGAAAGAGGGAAAAAAATTACTCATCTCAGATGGCTGTGCTCTCCATCCAAGTCATCTTGTATGGTTTTTGTAGTTTAAAGGAGGCTACTTATTGACTTTTAATTTATGCCTACAGAGTGCTTAATTTACCAGCAGGTGTCCTAACTAAAACATATCCCTGAATCTTCAGAAAGCTCAGAAGATATTAAAGAAAACAATACTCCCAAAATAACATTTTTCTCTGTTGGAGAAAACTTAAAATACATTTTAACTAAATGAGACAACAATCCCCACTGTTCACAGTAAGTAATGTTTCTGCCATAACATAGCCTTCATGGGTCTTCCTAGATGATCCAGCTTACCCTGGCTTATCTCCTCAGCAGCAACCCAGCCACACCACACTACATATATCATAACCCTCAGCATTCCTCATTTGTGAAGGAATCTGCGTTTCTTACACAATGACATCCTCTTACACTTCAACCCCTGTCAAAATCTAAGAATCATAGTAGTCGTGGCATTAATAGGACACTAGTGGTGCTCAGTTAGCATAAAAAAGAAAAACTGTGGTTTGGGTTAGTTCCCTCTACACTTGTTATAGGAGCTCTGGTAGCATAGTGCCTAAGGCACTTGACTGCTAACCAGAAGGCTGGTAGTTCAAACCCACCAGCCACTCCTTGGAAGGAAGGTTGGGCAATCCTACTTCCGTAGTGATACTGCCTCGGAAACCCAAGGAGGGGTCGCTATGAGTCAGGGCCAACTTGACGGCATATAAAAACAACAACAACAACAACACACTTGTTATAACTATACCAAATTTTTCTCCCACTCTGGAAAAGCAATATTAAGAAAGTAAAGAAGTGACAGTGACATTATTATAGAATGACCAATATATTACCCACCAGTTACTAGCCAAACAAATCCAACAATATGGTTGAAAACCTCTAATGTGATGTCATAGAAGTAAAGTCAAATCCTGAGCAGCATTCCTGGATACAACCTTTTAATATTTGAAGTTAGCCCTCCAGTCCCACCTCCAGAATTGTGTATTTTGGGCTAGGTATTCTCTAGAGCCAGGTTGACTTCCAGTTTGCACCTTTATCAAGTATATATTCAGGTTTGTATTATTTTATTTAATATCTGAAATTCTATTTCTTACCCCTAAAGATTTCCCCAGTCATGGCTCCAACAAACAATAGACCATACATGCTTTCCAATACTTCTGCTCCTTTTTGACCTCTAATTCCTCCTTTGATACTTCAGTTGGCTTTGTTGTTGTTATAAGAATAAGCCAAAATTCACATGTTTTCCCTATAGAACATGGCTTTAGAAGATTAAGATCATCATTCCATCCTGTGGTGATCAGTCTTGACATTGACTTTCCAAGTTTTAGATCATGCTTACATTCAATAAGTGTCATGTTTATCTTCACTGATAAAAATGAACATGTTAGTCAAGGACAGAGTCAAGTGGCCAGACACTAAAAATTTCTCTTCAGATGGACCTAGGTGCATTAATCAGCTTTTATGTTTTAAGATCATACTCTACCTTAGTTACAGCAAAGCCAAAAGCCTTACAAAATTAATACGTCAAAGGAACTATGTTCATTTAATTAGTTTCCAGCTAATATTTTATCCAACCATGTTCCTCCCTTCCTTGAACATCACATATCTGAGTCAACCTGTTCTTGTTCTTCTTTTGCAGATTGTTGTATTTTATGACCATATGTTTTAGCTCTTTTCACTCTTGCTCTATTGTCAGAGAGTAACTAAGTACTCTCTTTCCTAATATGGCCACTTTGAATTCATATCCTATTGGTTCATCTTGCAGAACATGAAACTTAAGTATCCCACACCTGTAAACCAATTGATGTTGGCCCTGGCTTGGCTTGACTTTCCCTCTCTTGTGCATACATCTGTCATGGGGAAACAGTGCAGCATGGTGGTTAAGAATGCAAACTTGTAAGCCAATTTTCTGAATGCAAATTCTGCTTTCACCATTTACTGCTTTTGTGACATTGGTCAAGTTTCTTACCCTCTCTGTGCCACAGGAATGTTGTTAGACACAAGTGATTATCTCCTAACTCCTCACTATCATCTCTGAGTGTTTTAGAAGCACTTAGTAAAACATTTTATGGGGTAATGGCAGTCATGGGCCCAAAGGGAATTTGTAGAGCTTTTGCTTCCTCTGCCCCATAATTTCATTATCTTCCCAATCCCACCAAACTAAATTTTCAATGTATGTAAAACTCATATTCTTACCAAGCAAATTCACCTTAAAGGTAGGTCTCCATGCCCTCTCTGCCAGACAGATTCTGCCTCTAAATCCCTCTTATATAGAAATTTGGAAACCACCAATAAGGAGCACAAAGGGTTTTTAAATCAGAGAAAGATGGGTTGAAATCACATCTCTTCATTCAGATCTGCAAATTTTGGAGACCAACATCTTCTTGCAAATGAGGTAGAGAATGATCCAGGATCACATGAAACTTCAAGTGCATAACACCATATATTTCATTTTCCAAAACAAGAATAAAACTGAAAAATTTAGTTGGCTATATGAAAATCATGAGGTATTTCTGAAATTATAGTCAGAGGGGATTAATGCTAGGAGATTATTAGATTAGAGCTCAGTAAGGGGTTCCAGCACTTAAAAACATAGTGCTAATGATTCAGACTTTCAAAACTGGAATTAAGTGAGAAATGTTTTATTGAAAGGCTTGAGCTATGAGAGGTCCAAGAGTTCTATATATAAAATAAAAAGAAGTTATTATTCCAAAGATGTTGAACAGCTGTTTGCCATTTTCCCTAAAAGCAGCAAGAAATTGGCTTTAACTGCAAGGATTTGAGTTAGACATAAGGAAAAAATTCCTGACAGTAGGAGTTGTTAAAACAATGGAACAAGTCAGTAATAACAATGGTGGAATGGGTTACCCAGGGTTCCTTGGACATTGCACCCCATTTGTCTGGAAGGTTTTAATATAACCTTGCCTATTGAAGACCTCCTAGGATCCTTTCCAATTCTCTGGTTCTTAATTAGTTCAGCATGCTTTTGCATTAATAGCATTATAATCCTGGTCACAACTGATTAAAAGACAAAAATCAATTTCCCACTCAAATCCTCTAAACAAGAAGGTATTTTGCTCCCCTGTGTGCAGAAACTAGACAGTCTGCATATTTTCATTCACATGTTTTTAATTTCTTTGTGAAAGTTTTCACACTGAGATTTCCATAAACCAAAGTTTAGCTCAGGAATACATTGAGTTATAAACTGATAGAAATGCTGAATAGAGATGTATAATGGAAACATTAACAGAGCTTTAGTGATGATGGCAATAGCATGTCACTGCAATGCAAGGAAATCGTGTTAAAGTAACTGCTATTGTAGATAAGGGGATGCCGCTCTTAATAGTGGATTGTTCATGCATTACTTCTATGCTTTTAACATTTTTTCTATCGTGAATAGTGACCTTGGAATAATGCTAAGAACCACATTTTATATTTAACCTAAATACTTTCAAATTTAAAGACTTAAATAGATAATACAAAGGGCTTGATTCCATGCTGCTGAAGATTGTGCAAGGTTGTAGACTGCTTCTACCAACTCCTCTGTAATGGAAGTAAATCTTTTTTTATTGAAAATATGCAGCACAAAATTGCTTTCCTCCGAACAAAGCTAGAACTACTTCATAGGAAGGGGAAAAGAAAAGGGAGAGGGAACAGTATGGATAAATAGATACCATGCAGGTACCAAAGAGGGGTGGAAGAGCTTTAGCCTACCCCATCACATCCACAGCCCCCCAAAGCTACCCTAAAATGTTCAATTAGAGCAAAAATAGTATACTTGCTATCAGCACTTCAAGTGAGTTCCCCAAATATTTCTTCCAACCAGGTGTCTGTTCTAAGATCCTCTTCCATTTAACATTAGAACCCCAGTGTGTATCAGGAGAATGAAATAAAATATGTTTAACATACATTTATCCAAGTTCTAGGAAAAGATAAAAATTGTGGGTTCAAAGTTTCTTGCCCCATGCCACTTCCCTGAAAACACTCATCAATCTTCCCCTGGCATCCCATCTTATGGTCCAGGACAGTCATGTCACCATCCATTTGCCTTGGTCTGTCCCTGCTTTGATCCTACTCCTCCCCCCCCACCCATTCCTCTCTCATTACATGTTCTAGTCTCTTTCTCTCAGGATCAAGATACTAAACAGCTGACATAATAACTTTACTGGGCCACTGGTATAAAGGGAAAGGGCTAGGAGAGAGAAAATCACATATTCCGAGCAAGACCACTTGATGTTAAATGTCACATCTCCACCTTCCTAAACACCTTTTCAGCCACTCTATGCTTCCTTTTCTACATCTATACAATGGAGATGATGATAATGCCTATCTCTTAGGATTATTGGAAGATTAAATGACTTAATACACATATCACATAGTCAGCGGCACACAGTAAACACATTGATTTATTAGTTATCTGTTAACTTGTTATCTGGCTTCGGAGAGGTTAAGACTTGGTTTCCCTATGATTTAGAACTACATTGGTAGAATGCCAGGTCATGGCAAGAAAATAAGGTATAATATTGAGACAGTGGATCCTAAAGTATAGGTGAACAATTTCTCTACATGTGAGAAGTGCCTAGGTACAAACATATAATACATGATTCTGTATATATGTAATAAGTTGGAAAGAAGACTTTACCAACAAAATTCACTAGCCAAACTATTCCATAAAAATAGGTTTACTTCCAGCCTCCACCACCTTCTAACTGTATAGCTTTCAGCAAGTCAACTAATTTTATGAACTCCATTTTACTTATTTGTAAAATAGAAACAATTCTCATCTTACAGAGTTTTCAGGTATTCAAAAGAGACAAAATAAGCTAAAGGAGTTGATATCATATCAAAGGAAAATGATAAAGAATGATACAGTTTAGATGTATTACTATATATTTGCTAAATTTTCTCCAAAACTTCCCAGGTTTTCTCATTTGTGTTTCAGGGAAATTGTCTTTTACAAAAATTTCAGCTCAAATATTCCAAACCTTAGTGTTCGCCTCCTAGTCTGTCATCTCTATATTTGCCTCTAGAAAAATCTACCTCTTGTCTCATAAAGTATATGTTGGAAATTCTCTTTTTATCTGCTATCATACCAGAACCTCTAATCTGCCCATTTACTTTGATTTTCACTAGATGACAAGGAGAAACTTCTCCATTTATAAAATTGTTCATATTTCGTTATTGATTTCTTTGTTCTAACTTTATCTGAAGAAATGACTATGAAAGTTTTTCACCTTTTTAATAAAATACTAGTATCATTTCCTAATTTGTCTTAGGCTATACGTTAAAAAATGACTATAATTCCAATTTATGCACCCATTATTAACACCAGAGGAGCTCTGGTAGCCTAGTGCCTAAGTCACTTGACTGCTAACCAGAAGGCTGGTAGTTCAAACCCACCAGCCACTCCTCGGAAGGAAGATGGGGCAATCTACTTCCACAGTGATACTACCTCGGAAACCCAAGGCGGGGTCACTATGAGCTGAGTCCGACTCAATGGCACATAACAACAACAACATTAACACCAGAGATGAAGGAATTGAAGATTTTTACCAACTTCTGCAGTCTGAACTTGATGCAGTAAAGAGGTATTCACGATTACTGGTGATTGGAGTGGAAAAGTTGGAAATAAAGAAGGAATGGTACTTGTAAAATACAGTCTTGGTGATAGAGCTAATGTCAGAGATTGAATGATAGATTTTTTTTTATTTTTATTGTGATTTGGGTGAAAGCTTACAGAATAAACTCATTTTCCATACACCAAATCGCATACACTGTCTCATGACATTGACTGCAATTTCCCACAGTGCAACAGTTAACTCTCTTCTCACTTCTTCCCCATGGTTACCTCCTCCCTGGGTTCTTCCTTCCCATACACTCTTGCCCTCTGAGCTATCTCCCTGTGTATACAAAACCCTACTATTCTCTCATAATTGATCTGTCCAAGGAGTGTATCTACCTAATGTAAATGTTCAGCTCATATGCCTGTTTGGCTGGAAGCCACAGGAGGGGTTCAATTCCAGACCAGAAGGGCAGCTAGGGACCATAGTCTCAGGGATTCCACCAGGCTCAATCAGACCAGCAAAATGGTTCTTTTTTTTTTTTAATGATTTTGAGTTTTGCTCCACATTTTTCTCCCACTCTCTGCAGGATCTCCTACATGGATCCCCATCCAACTGGTTGACGTGGTACCCAGACATCATCTAGTTCTTCTGGACTAATAGTCATATAGGCTGAGGACCACATGGTATACCAGTCCCTTTGACTAGTTCTTTCCATGAACCTTTGGTTTTCTTCATCCTTCTTTGCTCTGGATGAGGAAAAACCCATCATTGCATCTAGAGGCTGTTTGCAAGCTTTTAAGATCCCAGTTGCTACTTGCCAAAGTAAGATGTGGAAAAATGTTTTTGTGTAGTATGTTATACCAATTGAGCTTAATGTCCCATGCAACCTTGGTCCCGAGCTCACAGGTCCAACTATTCACTTGCTCCAGTTGCTGGCTATGGCCAATAAGTGACTACAACCTTGTCCCTTGGCAGCTCTTCTATGTACCTGGAAATTCTTACAGAACATACAAATACATTTGTAGAAACATTGCCTGCCAACCCTATACATGGCCTTGGGCACACTCTCCCCTGGATAGACATGCCTAATTGTTCAGCCTGTTCACCCATCTAACCACCCGGATATCAATGTTTGCCATCACTGACAACACAGTACTGTATGTGCAAAAGCGTTCATCTTTGTGGTCTGTACTGCCCATGAACCTCTCTATGCCTTCCTCTTCCTCAATGCCACTGTGTGGACCATTCACATTTGGTATATTGCCCTTCCCTTCACCAAATCAATACTTGTCTCTACCAATCTAGCAGTGTTCACTCCCCTCCCCTCCCTTGCCTTGTTGTTGTGGTTGTTATGTGCCGTCGAGTCAGACCCGACTCATAGCGACCCCTCCTTGGGTTTCCAAAGCAGTATCACTACGGAAGTAGATTGCCCCATCTTCCTT
>NW_006921606.1:12117796-12118462 GCF_000298275.1 Orycteropus afer afer
TACTTCCGTAGTGATACTGCCTCGGAAACCCAAGGAGGGGTCGCTATGAGTCGGGGCCCACTTGACGGCACACAACAGCAACAACAACAACGGCTAATGATAATGAACATTTCTTCATATGTTTGTTGGCCACCTGAATATCCTCTTTGGTGAAGTGTCTATTCATGTCTTCTGCCCATTTGTTAATTGGATTTTTTGTCTTTTTGTTGTTGAGCTGTTAGAGTTTTCTATAAATTTTAGAGATAAGTCCCTTGTCGTATATGTCATTGCCAAATATTCTTTCCCAAATCTGTAGATTCTCTTTTGACTCTTTTGGAGAGGTCTTTGGAAGCACATAATAGTTTAATTTTTAGAAGGTCCCATTCATCTGGTATATCTTCTGCTGTTTGTGCATTTTGGGTTATGCTTGATAGTCTATTTATGCCATATATAAAGGTCCCTAAATTTGACCCAATATTTTCTTAGAGGAACTTATAGGTTTAGGTTTCTCATTTAAGTCTTTGATCCATCTGGAGTTAGCATTTGTGTATTGTGTGAGATACAGATCTTGTTTCATTTTACTGCAAATGGATATCCAGTTTTGCCAGCACATATATTAAACAATCTCTTCCCCACTTACTGGATTTTGGCTCTTTGTCAAAGATCAGCTGACCATAGGTCGATGGA
>NW_006921606.1:12119377-12149383 GCF_000298275.1 Orycteropus afer afer
TTGGCTGTTGGTTTTGCATATATTCCCTTTATTATGTTGAGGAATGTTCCTTCTATTCCTATTTTGCTGACAGTTTTGATTAGGAGTGGGTGTTGTATTTTATCAAATGTCTTTTCTGCATTGATTGATATGATCATGTGGTTCTTTTGTTTTATTTATATGATGGATGACATTTATTTTTCTAATGTTGAACCATCCTTGCATACCTGATATGAACCCCACTTGGTCATAATGAATTATTTTCTTGATATGTAGTTGGGGTCAATTGGCTAGGATTTTGTTAAAGATTTTTTTATCTATATGCATGAGGGCTATTGGTTTGTAGTTTACCTTTTAGTGATATCTTTGCCTGGTTTTGGTATCAAGGTTATGCTTGCTTCATAAATTGAATTTTGGAAGATTCCATCCTTTTCTATGTTCTGGAATAGTCTGAGTAGGATTGATGTCAGTTCTTTTCTGAATGTTTGGTAGAATTCTCTAGTGAAACCACCTGGGCAGGACTTTTTTTTTTTTGCTGGTCATTTTTTTTATGACCTGTTCAATTTATGGGTCTATTCAACTTTTCCACCTCAGTCTGTATTAGTTAAGGTAAGTAGTGTGTTTCTAGAAATCTGGCCATTTCTTGCAGAGTTTCAAATTTGTTGGAGTACAGTTCTTCATAGTATCCTGGTATTATCTTTTTTTGCTTCAGTTGGTTCTGTTGTGATGTCATCCAATTTATTTCTTATTCATGTTATTTGTATTCTTTCCCTCTTTTTCTCTGTTAAATTCGTCAGTGGTTTGTTAATTTTATTAATCTTTTAAAGAAACCAACTTCTAGTCTTGCTGATTTTTTCTACTGTCTTTTTATTTTCTGTTTCATTGATTTCTGTTTGAATCTTTATTATTTCCTTTCTTCTGGTGACTATAGGCTTTTCTTGCTGTTCTTTTTTCTAATTGTTGTTGTGTTGATTTTGGCTCTTTCTTCTTTTTTGATGTGTGAATTTATTAATATAAGTTGGCCTCTGATCACTGCTTTTGTTGTGTCCCAAAGATTTTGGTATGTTGTATTTTCATTTTTGTTTGATTCAAGGCAGTTTTCTAATTTCATTTTTTATTTCTTCTCTTTTCCAGTCATTTTTGAGGAGGGTGTTGTTCAATTTCCATGTGTTCACTCTTTTTCTGCTGATCTTCCTATTGTTGATTTCTAATTTGATAGCATTGTGATCTGAGAAGATGCTGTGTAGTATTTCAATGTTTTTAATTGTCTTAAAGCTTGCTTTATGACCTAATATATGCTTTGTCATGGAGAATGTTCCATGTGTACTAGAAAAGAATGCATGTTGTGCTGCTGTTGTTTTGTTACTGTTTTGTAGTTGTCCTCCTATGCCAATTGAAGTCTTTGGTTCCCTGTTTACAATCTTTTAAGCTTATTTTACTTTGAATACTTAGATAACTGATTCGGCTTTTGGGTTATGTCATCATGTGTATTAATGGTCTGTTGTTGTTTGCTATTATTGGTTCTCTGCTCAAATGACTTCTTTTAGTATCTTTTGTGAGTTTGGTCTGGTTTTAACAAATTCCTTTAATTTCTGCTTCTCTGGGAATCTCCTGATTTCACCATCATAATTGAGGGACAATTTTGCTGAACATATAATTCTTGGTTGGAAATTTTTCTCTTTTCAAGGTTTTATATATACCATTCCATTGCCTTCTCACCTGTGTGGTTTCTGCTAAGATCAGAGCTTATTCTTATTGGTTGCCCTGCTGTAGGTAACTTTTTGTTTTTCCCATGCTGCTTTCAGGTTCCTTTCTTTGTCTTTGTCTTTGGTAAGTTTAATTATGGCATGTCTTGGTGATTTTCTTTCAGAGTCTATCCTGTTCAGGGTTCATTGGATTTCCTGAATGGATATATTCTCATCTTTCATCTTACCAGGCAAGTTCTCTTCTAAAACATCTTGGACAATTTTCTCCATGATTTTATTTTTCTCTTCCTGTTCTGGAATTCCAATTACATGTAGGTTACTTTTTTTGATGGTATCCCACATGAACCTTAGTCTTTCTTCATTTTGTTTTGATCTATTTTCTGATCAATCCCTTTCCAAAGAAGTATTCAGGAATTTGTCTTCAATCTCATTAATTCTGTCTTTCAGTGGTTCAATTCTACTCCTTTGCCCTTTCAACACATTATCTATTTCTGAAAATTTAGTATTAATCTTATGAATTTTTATCTGCAGGTTTTGTATCATTTCTAATTTTTCATTTATTTTGTCATTTGTTCTTGTGTTTTCTTCTCAAATTGTGCTAGTGTTTTGTCTGTGTTTTCCTTAATTTTGTCAGTGTTTTCCTTGATCTGCCTCTCAATTCACTGAAGGTACCTAAATATCATTCTTTTGAATTCCTTATCAGAAAGCTCCATTGCTGCTTCTTCCTCAGGGATGTGTTTCGGATATGTATTCTGCTCCCATATTTCTGCTGTTTTATCTTGCTTCTTTCTGTGGACTGTGATGGTCTGTTGTCTCCAAGACATTGTGACTTCGTTGTATTTATATTTAATTGGTGATTTTATGTTGGAGTGATTCACCCAAGACTTTTGTTTTCTTTGATTTTTTTTCAGATATATCTGAGTAAGCAGGATACTATGCTCCTCTATTCACTAGTTGGCAGCACTAATGTACTCATCACCTGTCTCCTGGTGGGTGTGATAGAGAATGAGAGTGGTTGCACAGATCTTTGTTAACTGTTTGTGAAGAACAATTAAGGGGGAGTCAAGTTCTTATTGGTGGTGGTGTATCATTGGCTAGTTGGTGCAGAAGGAAGTGGTAGCTCTCACACAGTAAGCAGAGTTGCAGAAGGTGTGAGTGTGGCTGGGTCAAATAGGCATGGTTGCTGTCTCCCACTCCCACTCAGTTAGAAAAAAACAACAATCAAAAATCTATTCAAAAAGTGAAAATTAGGGGACAAAAAAAAAAAACACTTCATAAATACACAGGAACAATTACCAAAAAGAGAAAGAGGGAAAAAAAAGAAAGAGGAAAGGCAGTAAATGAGAGAAAATATTTAAAGAAATGCTTCTGAAAGCCCAAAGAAATATGAATAGAAATAGGGAGGAAAAGAAAAAAAGAACTAGCAATATCGGGGAAAGTGTGAATAAGAGAAAAGAGGTAGAGTAGGAGAATGAAGAAAAATAGGGCAAAAAGAAAAATAAAGAATGGGGAGAACCACAAGAAAGAAAAAAGGGGAACCAGGAAAATGGGAAAAAGAAAAAGCAAAAAACTAGAATCTGGGAAGGGAAGAAGAAAGGATAATAATAAAAAGGATGAAATAATAATAATAATTTTAAAATAGCAAAAAAAAAAAAACTGGAGAAAAAAGAAAGAAAAATCTGGTGGAGGGGGACAGGGCATCCAGGCTCTGTCAGAGCACACAGAATGGAATGGAATTCTTGTCCAGCTAGAAGGGTAGGAGTGAGTGATGGTCACACCTCCATTCACCAAAAGGATGTGGGGTATAAGAGTAACAAAGGGAAAATCCCACCATTCCAATTCCTACTAGCTGGTATCTCCTTGGGGTCCCTGGCATGTAGAGCCTATTCTCAGGTCCCTGGAATGTGAATGTAAGAGAACACTCTTGCTTTAAATATCCAAAATGGTCTAAATGCTTTTAAACAATTGAAAATGGCTGAGCCCTCCAGACCACCAAAAGTCTACAGTTCAGCCCATCTCTCTCTTCACTGCTTCCCCTTTTATTCACCAGCCACCAGTGCAGTCCTCCATGAAGCCTCTGGCTAGCAGGGCCAATTTTTAGGTTAATTCTTAGGTCCTAACACCACTTGGCAATATCCAAGTTGTCCACACTGTCAGGATTGCTGACAGTCCGCAACTCTATGTGTGTCTCTTTTTTCAGTGTTTTCATGCGAGTTCTTCCACTAGCTGGGGTTTAGTCCACTTCTGTATCCTTCCTTTCAAAACTCAGGGCTCCAGGATTATGTTCTGTATCTGTGTTAATTGACTCCTCTTTTCTTTGTTGAAGAGGGTCCGTGTAGTTTGTCTGACTATTCTTCCATCTTATATGAACTCCCCCTTCGTGCTTTTTGAACTTCGTTTCTTTGCAAATGTTGCCCTTTTGGTATTACATGATTGATTGTTATAAGGATTGTCCCTCATGGGGGTTACTGTTCACTTTATCTCACTGCCATGGAGTTGGTCCCTACTCATAGCGACCCCTCCTTGGGTTTCTGAGGTGGTATCTCTACAGAAGTAGATTGCCCAACCTTCCTTCCGAGGAGTGGTTAGTGGGTTTGAACTACCAGTTTCTGGTTAGCAGTCAAATGCCTTAGGCACTATGCCACCAGAGCTCCTTTATAGGCCTGTCAAGTTGACTAAACGGTGAACTTCTGGAGGGGGTTCAGTTCTAGATTTGAAGTGTGTCTAAGGGACATATTCTTGAGGGTTACTCCAGTCTGTATGACACCAGTAAGTTTGGTCTTTTATATGATTTTGTTCTACATTTTTCTCCCACTCTCCAGGATTTTTCAATTGTGGTCTCTACCACAGAACCATGATATTTTGCTAAAGAGGATTCCAAAACAGTTGCAGCAGTACAATGACAAGAAACTGTCAGGAAATTCAAGCCAGATTCAGAAGAGAATGTGGAACAAGGAACATAATAGCTGATATCAGATGGATGTTGGTTGAAAACAGAGGATACCAGAAAAATATTTGCCTGTATTTCATTGGCTATGTAAAAGCATTTGACTGTGCAGATCATAACAAATGATAGATAGCATTGAGAAGAACGAGAATTCCAGAGCTCTTAATTGTGCTTTTACAGAACCTATACACAGATCAAGAGGAAGTCATTTGAGCACCATAAAGAGAAAAACTGAGGTTTAAAATCAAGAAGGCATGTGTCAGAGCTGTATCCTAAACCATACTTATTCAATATGCTGAGAAAATAATCTCAGAAGTTCAATTGCAAGAAGAAAAATGTGACATCGTGATTGGAGGAAGACTCACTAACAACTTGCAATATGTAGATTGTTAAGACACAACCTTGTTTATGGAAAGCAAAGAGTATTTGAAGAACTTACTGATGAAATCAAGGACTACAGCTTTCAGTATGGATTATGGAGAAAAGATCAGAGGTGTCAAGGATCTCATTTTACTTTAATCCACACTCAACACCCAAGAAAGCTGTTGTTGTTGTTGTTGCTGCTGTTGTTATGTACCATTGAGTAGGACCCAACTCATAGTGACCCCTCCTTGGGTTTCTGAAGCAGTAGCACTACAGAAGTAGATTGCTCAACCTTGCTTCCAAGGAGTGACTGGTGGGTTTGAACCACCAACCTTCTGGTTAGTAATCAAGTACCTTAGACACTACACTACCAAATGACACATTGCATTGGGTAAATCTACTGCAAAAGATCTCTTTATTTTTTTCTTAAATTTTATTATGATTTGAGTGAAAGATTACAGAGCATATTGGCTTTCCATTCAACAATTCACACACATTTTGTTTTGTGATATTGATTGCAATCCCCACAATATAACAACACTCTTTCCACTTCCTCCCTGTTTTTACCATTTCCATTCTTCCTTCTTTCCTATGCCTTCCTGCCTTTTAGCTTTATTCCTGGAAATTTTGCTTTTTTTTTTTTTTTTTTTTCTTATATGGTTGATTGTTCTAAGGAGTGTTATTATTCACCTTATAGACCTGTTTATCATTTGGCTGGAAGTTGAGCTATGAGGGTGAGTTCAGTTCTAGGACTGAATAGTGGCTAAGGGCCTTAGTCTCAGGAGTTCCAACAGTCTTCATCAGTAAGCCTGGCCTTTTATTATTATTATTATTATTATCATTATCATTGCTGTCATTATTATTATTATTTTGAGTTTTGTTCCACATTTTTCTCCCACTCCATCCTGGACCTTATATTTTGATTCCTTTCAGTGCAGTCCACACTGCTGGCCAGACACCATCTACTTCTTCTGGTCTCAGAGTCATGGAGACTGGAGTTCACATGATCCACTAGGCCTTTGGACTAATTATTTCCTTAATTTTAATTTTATTTTATTTTATTTTATTTTATTTTATTTCACTCTTCTTTGCTCCAGACTGGAAGAGAACAATAGTTGCACCTTAGATTGGTCACTTGCAAACTTTTAAGACCCTCATCACTACTCATCAAAGTCTTTGTGGACCATGTTATGCCTTGGTGTCTCCCAAGACTATGGTCTTGAGCCCATTCCTTCAAGGTGTTTGGTTATGGCTAGCAAGTTTTCATAACTTTGCCTGCTATATGTGCTCTACTATATTCATGGATGAATATGGAGAGTCAGCAAAAAAGACAAAGACCCTCAATGAGATGGATTGACACAATGACTGCAATGATGGGCTCAGGTATAGCAAGGATTGTGAGGCTGGCACAGGACTGGGTAGTGCTTCATTCTCTTAGGGTCACAATGAGTCAGAGCTGTCTCAATGGCTTCTAAAATCAGCAGCATATTCATGGATATATTTGCAGCACATATAAATACTACATAGAAATATCCTCTGTCAAACCTATATATGTTCCTAGGTGTAGTCCTATTTTCTTTCCCACCTCTGTTCAGCTTCAGTGTATATCTATGTATCCACTCTCATAGATTAAGACCTCTGGTGGCGTAGTGCCTAAGGCATATGACTGCTAATCAGAAGGCTGATGGTTCAAACCCACCAGCCACTCCTTGGAAGAAAGGTTGGACAATCTACTTACATAGCAATACCACCTTGGAAACCCGAGGAGGGGTCGCTATGAGTCAGATCTGACTTGATGGCAGTGCATGCATACTCATAAATTATATTACTGTTGTTGCAGGATTGGATATAGAAAAGTATTTACCTTTGTTGCCTTTAACTTTGTGCTTCTCTCAGTGTTTTCCTTCACCTTAATCATTTTGTGCTGACCTTCACCTTGTTACATATTGCCTTTCCCTTCAACTAAATTAGTAGCTTCTAGTTTTGCACCACTCATCTGTCAATTTGTCATACTGTGGTGGCTTGCATATTGCTGTGATCCTGGAAGCTATGCCACAGTTATTTCAAATACCAGCACTGTCACCCATGGTGGACAGGTTTCAGAAGAGCTTCCAGACTAAGACAGACTAGGAAGAAGGATATAGCCAGATCCACTTCTGGAAAAAAAAAAAAAAAAGAAAGAAAGAAAGAAAGAAACTAGCCACTGAGAATGTTATGAACAGTAGTTAAACATTATCTGATGCAGTGTTTGAAGATGAGCCCCTCAGCTTGTAAGGCATTCAAAATATCATTGGGGAAGAGCTGCCTTTTCAAAAGAGAGTTGGCCTTTAGGATGTGGATGGAGTAAAGTTTTGGGGACCTTCATTTGCTAATGTGGCACAACTCAAAATGAGAAGCTATAGACATTCTTAATAATCATAATGTGAAATGTGTGGAGTATGAAGCTAGGAAATTAGAAGTTGTAAAAAATGAAATGGAATGCATAACAATCAATATCCTAGGTATTAGTGAGCTGAAATGGACTGGTATTGACAGTCATATGGTCTCCTATGCCAGGAATGACAAATTGAAGGGGAATGGTGTCACATTCATCACCAAAAAGAACATTGCAAGATTTATCTTGACATACAGTGCTGTCAGTGATAGGATGATATCCATACACCTACAAGGAAGATGACTTTATACTGCTTTTATTCAAATTTATGCACCAACTACTAAAGCCAAAGATGAAGAAATTAAAGATTTTTACCAGCATCTACATTCTGAAATTGACTAAATATGCAATCAAAATGTATTGATAATTACTGGTGATTGGAATGTGAAAGTTGGAAATGAAGAAGCTTGGTAGTTGGGGAAAAAAAAAATGACATTGGTGATAGAAATGACACCATGATTGCATGACAGAATTTTGCATGCTCAATAACTTATTCATTGCAAATATCTTTTTTAAACAATATAAATATAAACTGGACCTCACCAGATGGAATACATAAGAATCAAATTAACTACATCTGTCTGAAGAGACAATAGGGATGCTCAATATCATCAGAGAGAACAAGGCCAGAACCAACTGGAATAGACCATCAATTGCTCATATGCAAGAATAGCCTGAAGCTGAAGAAATTAAAACAAGTCCATGAGAGCAAAGATATAACTTTGAGTATATTCCACTTGAATTTAGAGACCACCTGTAGAACAGATTTGATGCATTGAACAATAGTGACCAAAGACCAGAAAAGCTGTGGGTGACATCAGGGACATCATACATGAAGAAAGCAAAAGGTTATTAAAAAGACAGGAAAGGAGGAGAAGATCAAAATGGTTGTCAGACGAGATCCTGAAACTTGCTCTTGAATGGAGAGTAGCTAAAGCAAATGGGAAAACTGATGAAATAAAAGAGCTTAAGAGGACACAATAAAGTATTATAATGAAATGTGTGGAGACCTGCAGTTGGAAAAGCAAATGGAAAGAACATGCTAGGTATCTCTTAAGCTGAAGGAACTGAAGAAAAAATTCAAGCCTCAAGTTGCAATATTGAAGGATTTTATGGTCAAAATATTGAAGCAAGTATCAAAGAAGATGAAAGGAATACAAAGTCATTGTACAAAAAGAATTGAGTGATGTTCAAACATTTCAAGATGTACCATATGATCAAGAACCAACGATGTTATTGAAGGAAGTAGTTCGAGCTGCACTGAAGGAATTGACAAAAACAAAGCTCTAGGAATTGACAGAATACCAATTGAAATGTTTCAACAGATGGATGCAACATTGGAAGTGCTCACTCATTTATGCCAAGTTTTTGAAGACAGCTACCTGGCCAACCAGCTGGAAGAAATCCATATTTGTGTTCATTTCAAAGAGAGGTTATACAACAGAATGCAAAAATTATCAAGCAATATCATTAAAATCACAAAAGTAAAACTTTGTTGAAACTAATTATAAAAGTGGCTGTAGCAGTACAATGACAGGGAACAGCCAGAAATTCAAGCCAGATTCAGAAGAGGACATGGGATGAGGGACACCATTGATAATGTCAGTTGTATCTTGGCTAAAAACAAAGAATACCAGAAAGATGTTTACTTATGCTTTATGGAGTCTGCGATGGCATTCAACTGCGTGGATCATAATAATTTTTGGATAACATTGCAAAGAATGGGAGTTCCAGAACACATAATTGTGCTCATGAAAAACCTGTACAGAGAGCAAGAGGCAGTCATTTGAACAGAACAAGGAGATACTGCATGGTTTAAAGTCAGGAAAGTATGTAGTTTTTATCTCTTCACTGTACTTATGCAATCTGTATGCTAAGCAAATAATCTCAGAATTTGGATTATATGAAGAAGACTGCAGCAGCAGGATTGGAGGGAGACTAATTAACAACCTACCATATGCAGATGATACAACCTTGCTTGCTGAAAGTGCAGATGACTTGAAGCACTTACTGATGAAGATCAAAGACGACACCCTCCTGTAATGATTGCACTCAATACAAACAAAACAAAAATCCTCACAACTGGACCAATAAGCAACATAGTGATAAACAGAGAAAAAATTGAAGTGGTCAGGGATTTCATTTTACTTGGATCTACAATCAATATTTATAGAAGCAGTAGTTGAGAAATCAAATGATGTATCGCATTGGGCAAATCTGCTGCAAAAAAACCTCTTTAAAGTGTTAGAGCAAAGATATCGCTTTGACGACTAAGGTGAACCTAGCCCAAGTCATCATATTTTCAATCGCCTCATATGCATGTGAGACCTGGACAATGAATAAGGAAGACGAAAAAAGAGTTAATGCCTTTGAATTATGGTGTTGGTGAAGAATATTGAACATATTATGGACAGCTAGAAAAATGATGCACTGCTAGAAAAACTAAAAAATTGGTGTCAGAAGTACAGTCAACTCAACTCTGTAGCATATGGAGTCTCTCCAGATGATCACAAAAATAAACAAATGCTTCAAAAAGAGAAGCTTTTGATACAGTTGGTTTAAAAACTTTTTTATTTTGATTCTTCTCCTCTGCCTATAGAGGGAAGATAATCACAAATTCTCCTTTTGACGTGCCCTAAATTGAGTCATAGTATGTTTTTTTTATTTATGCACTTTGTTAAACATGCTTCAGGAAGCATCAAACTAAGTGCTCAGTATAATGACGCTATGTATCAAGACCTCTCATGCTTCCAAAAGTCACTTGCTTCTGTAATATTTCTTTGTTCATGCTCTATACAAGAAAATGGAAACCCAGCAAGACTATAATCAAATACAGCCCAGACACTAAGTATGTGGCTTTGGTCAAGTTCCTTGGTTTCCTCATTTCTAAAAATGGGTTTAAGCCACCAGGTCATCGAAAGGGTTACATGAAATGCTATGTACAAAGTCCTAAGTATATGATGTTGTTGTTGTTATGTGCCGTTGAGTCCGACCCAACTAATAGTGACCCCTCCTTGGGTTTCCGAGGCAGTATCACTACGGAAGTAGATTGCCCTATCTTCCTTCCAAGGAGTGGCTGGTGGATTTGAACCGCCAGCCTTCTGGTTAGCAGTCAAGTGCCTTAGCCACTATGCTACCAGAGCATTAGACATTAAATAAAAAAATCTACTCAATCACTTCACAGTGTTGAGATTTAAAGTAGATATTTGCATTCTCTATCTATGTCCAGTACTTTTCCAACTCTGAATTTTCTCTACATAGAGGTTCTACTCTCTATATTCAAATTCAACCGATGCTTCTAGGTTTATCCCAAACACCAACTCCTCCATGAAATGCTTCTCTGCTGGACTTCCAGTATTTTACCATCAGGCATGGCCAGGACCCTCTCTCTGTCCCTAGTCATACCACAGGATACCTCAGGGCAGTCATAATGCCAATGTGCCAATTTCCAATCAAAATCTGCCACATCATCACCCACTCTTCATTTCTATTCTTGACCTCCACATTCTCACAAGTAATTTATTTGCCCTGTTTTAATCATTTTCTTGTGCTCAAAACATTGATGCCCAGATCTTTATCTTATTTTCCTTTGTATTTTCAAAATCCTGGATAAATATGAAATCATAGGGAATTGAAGGCTGATGAGTTTGCCTGCACCACTTTCTTTCCTTATCATCTCCAAATGTTTTTCTACTTCTCTATTTTCCTTCCTTTAGAAGATGTTGGAATTTTGTTCATAGCAAACTCAGGGTGTTCTAGCACCCTATACCAATACAGATTTTCATGTAAGCCTAACATAAAAACCAGAAAAGGGAAGAGCTTATATGTTCCTTAACATCTGCTAACTGATCTTGATTCACTTCTAGACACCTTTTCCATTGTTACTTGTTTATTTTGGGCTCAATTAGGTTACTGGGAATAATAAGGTAAAGATAATCGATACAAAGTCCAGTGCCTGGGAATTCGTATGAGATTAGGATGCTAAACAGTGGATTTCAGAGATTTTTCATATCCTTAGAACTTAAATGATTAACATAGGTTATTATTAGATACCCATTACCCATCAGTTAGTTTGTTGTACTGTGCTACCTGGCATGTTGCTATGATGCTGAAATTTATGCCAAATATTTCAAATACAGCAGGATCAACCATGGCAGACAGGTTTCAACAGAGCTTCCAGACATGACAGATAAGGAAAAAGGCCTGGAGATCTACATCCAAATAGGAGCGAAGGAAAACCTTATGGAGCACAACAAAACATTTTCTAATGCACTTACTTTGGACTTGTCATCAGGAAGGCTCAATTACTGCAGGAGAACATCATGTTTGGTGAAGTAGGAACAGTGAGGGCAAGGGAGACCCTCAGTGAGATAGATTAGTACAATATCCACAAAAATGGACTCAAACATGCCTGTGATCATGAAGATGACACAAGACCAGGCAATATTCATTCTATTGCACATAATAAGGCCACCATGAGTCAGAGCCAACTCACTAGCAGCAATCTATGTACTATTAGATATAGATATAAGTGTAGATGTAATGTAGATGTAACTGTAAACACAGATATATATATATGGATCCCAGAACTTTATTTCCTTACCTATTGCCTCGCACAGTTCAGGAAACTATTGGTGGTTATTCTACCAACAAAGCCCGTTAAGCCCAGGTATTACTTTGTACCTAATTGCTTCCCTCCCTTTCAGAGGCCTGCATGGCATTAGAGTCTGCTTTGACTATAAGGAAAGGTCGAGGGGCAAAGTGGTTACAGTGTTAATGTAGGTGTCATATAAACGCATTAGCTCAGTGGACCAAATAAGGGGAAATATTTTGATGAGAAAATAGCATTTAGAAGCATTAGTGCATTGAAAATATTTTCCCAGTATGGTTACATTAGCAGAACCTAAACAATCAAGGGCCAGGTGGTGGTGTTGCAGGGATCATGAGTTAAAAAATTTACCCTTTTTCTGACACCTATTAGTAATCATCTTTGGAGAATTATAAAGCACAGTGAAAAGAGATTTGTTTGGCTTTGCCCCTGCAAATATTCCGTAACTGTGACTCATACAGACAAAAAAGAATTATACATGGCATGATATATATTTATTCTCTGTTGAATAAGAGGCTTTTGGCACTAAGAAATCTATTGTATGTAATTCTAAGTGCCACTAGCACTTGGGCTCTTTTTCTGACATTTCCCACTTGGAAAGCAGATTGGTTACAAATGCACAGTATTCATCTGTAGAATTCAGAATGTACAGGCTTGTCCAGCTTTGAAGGGAGTTTTGCTACCAAGGCTAAAGGAAACTTCAACATGTGAGAAAAAGAGAACTTTTCTCATCTAAAACCTTTTGATTCAACTGCCTCCTGCAGGGGGTTCTGGAAATGACTCCATTCTGCTGTCTTACAAAACAGAAAACCAAACTCACTGCCATTGAGTTGGTCCAACTCATAGTGACCCCTCCTTGGGTTTCTGAGACATTACTGACTACTTAATTTTTTCACTGGAGGAGGAAGAAGGTGATTTGAGATGGAAAGATCTCAGGTAGTGTTGACACTTAAAGCTGTTTAATAAAATGCCAAACCTGGCTTTTTTGACAGAGTAAACATACAAGATCATGCTATATAATGAGAAACAACCAAAAAAGTAACTCACTGCCATGAAGTCGATTCCAACTCATAGTGACCCAGTGTTCCAAAGCAGTAAATCTTTATAGAAATAGATTGCCCCATCTTCCTATAGCGGAACGGCTTTGAACTGCCAACCTTCTGCCTAGCAGTCAAATGTCTTAGATACCGCACCACCCAAGCTCTTTTCGCCGTGAGTAAGGCATTTGACTGTTCACCAAAATGTTGACGGTTCAAACCCACCATCTGCTCTGTGGAAGGAAGATGGGGCAATCTACTTTCTTAAAAGTTTACCACCTTGGAAACCCATGGGAGTTGCTTTGAGTTTGAGTCAACTCTATGGCAGTGAGTTTTCTGTAAAATGAGAAGCTATAATCAACCTCCCATTTCCAATGGTATCACTAATTTAGGCGCCTTAAGATTTCCTACACATGAAGTTGCCATGAGTTGGAACAGACTTGAGGGTAAGTATTTTTTGTTTTGCTTTGTTTTTTAGATTTTTTTTAAAAAAACTTTATGTTGAGCTTAAACATCAGGTTGAGGACCTCCATGGCTTTTGCTTTAGTCAGTTCCTAAAAAGTCAAAATTTAAATCAAGGCCCTCTCCTCCATCTGTAGCATCAGCACTGGATGCATTAAGCTTCTTTGGCAGAGTTCAGATACTAACTATAGACCCTTGCACTTACCTCTGGGCAGCTGTAAAGTTTAAACAAAAAGGGATATTCCCTTTGGGCAAGCCAATATGCGCTGTGATGAGCTAGTTGGAGTTTCAAGTGTTTCAGAAAGACTCAAAAGGGATTATAAAGAAGAAAAGACCTCAGTGTAAGTTCAGCTTGATACCATCATCTGTGCCTGACATAGGCTCCATCTGGGAAGAAAGTCAATTGTAGAGGGAGACTCAGGTCAAGGGAGACTCTGGGTCATAGGATGTGGGTCCTGTATGAGATGAATGTCTGATAAACACAGGCAACAATGGAGCTACCTTGGTTTTTAGTGCATGGCAAGAGTTATTTCCTTATAACTAAATAACAAACTAAGGCCCAGAATCATAAAATCATAAGAGTTCAGAAATGGAAAGGATTGTAGAGGTTGTGCTATCCAGTCCTCTGTCTCTATGGATACTTAGATGTCCAGCACATCATCACCAATGTCAATACCTTCATCTTCAGCACCATTGCCATGTGCAGAGCCTCAAGCTCTTTTCCATTTGTTCTTCCAATCAATCCTTTGATTTCAGTATGTTCAACCCATTTTGCACATTGGGAGATAAAAAACTGAGAAACAGGAGGAGTTGGGATCTGAATACTAAATCCTGGGCACTTAACCAGAGTGTTCTATTATTTCTCCAATTAGTCAACCAATATCAACTTAAATACTATTAGCAAAAGTGAGTTCACTACTGACTACTAGAGTAGTCATCTCTATTTTAAGACAATTCTCTTTGAGAATCTGTAAAATGAACTGAAATTGTGCCCTTTGATTAAAATTCTATCTACTGAAGTCTGGTAGAAAAAATATAATCTATCTTTTATAAGAAAATGCTGAAACCATCTGGAGACAGCAATTGAGACTCTTATGTTTAAGTTTTCTTTCCTTCAAGCCAAGTCCCCATTTTCTTTTTCACCTCCTGTAAGTGTTTGGTTGGTATATATTGCTTGGTTCCACAATAAATACCAATGGAAGCAGCAGTCAAGAAATCAGACAAAGTATTGCATTGGGCAAATTTGTTGCAAAAGACCTCTTTAGAGTGCTGAAGACCAAAAATATCTCTTTGAAAACTAAAGTGCACCTAACCCAAGGCATGGTGTTTTCAATCACTTCATGCACATGTGAAAGCTGGACAATGAATAAGGAAGACCAAAAAAGAGTTGATGCTTTTGAGTTGTGGTGTTACCAAAGTATACTGAAAGTACCATGAAATGCCAGAAGAACTAACAAATCTGTTCTGAATGAAGTGCAGCCAGAATGCTCCTTGGCAGCAAGAATGACCAGACTTTGTCTCACTTACTTTGGGCATGTTGTCATAAGGGACCATTCCCTGGAGAAAGATACCAT
The DNA here is from genome assembly GCF_000298275.1 of Orycteropus afer afer. Taxonomy (NCBI): domain Eukaryota; kingdom Metazoa; phylum Chordata; class Mammalia; order Tubulidentata; family Orycteropodidae; genus Orycteropus; species Orycteropus afer. The sequence continues at coordinate 12,134,489 of NW_006921606.1, forward strand.
GCTCGTTAAAGTGGAGGGTCAACAAAAGAAGGGAAGACCCTCAAAGAGATGGATTGACCCAGTGGCTGCAACAATGGGTTCAGGTATACCAAGTATTGTGAGGCTGGCTCAGGACCAGACAATATTTTGTTCTGTTGTACATAGGGTCTCTATGAGTCTGAGCTGACTCAATGGCATCTAACAACAAAGTGATCATGTGAGAGCCTAGCCATGTAACCTAAGTTTTTCTATAGCAGGTACTGTTTCTTACTCACTACCATGACTCCAGAGCCTAACATTGTGTCTAGCACAAAGTGAGTGTTCTACAAATGCTCACAAGTATAGTAGGAGATCAATAAATTATCAACAGTAGGTGTTTGATAAATGCTGAGCACCGTGGATATTTGTCTTTAAAGTTTGGGTAACTTTTCACAGTTCTTCATATAATATGGAGCCAGAACTAAATGCAATCTCCATGTGTCATCTGAATTTCAAGTTGGGTAAGTGCCTAAGGCATTCAACTGCTAACCAGAAGGCTGATGGTTCAAACCCACCAGCCACTCCTCAGAAGGAAGGTTGGGCAATCTACTTCCATGGTGATACTGCCTTGGAAACCCAAGGAGGGGTAACTATGAGTCTGATCCGACTTGAAAACAGTGAGTTTGATTTGGCTTTTGGAAGAGTAGAAAAACCCTTTTGGGAAATGATATATTTTTCTTAATGAAGCATAAGATGGCACTAGGATTTCAATAGCTTGGTCACCCTGCTGACTCATGCCAAAATGATGGTGAAATAAAGCTCCTATTTATTTTTGTATAGGCTGTTCATAACTTATGTTGCACTGGAGCCCTGGGTTACCAGTCTAGGGCAGGACATTATCATTAGTAAAGCTCTTGCTAAGTCTGTGGTGTAGTCAGCTAAGATGTTTTGGGTTCCTAAAGTAGATCATGGATGGAGACATTCACCAACCTTCCTGACTTTGATTTATCTTTCAATTTGGAAAGTCAGAAATCCATGATCTTAGCCCTGCCATGGAAGGAAAACATTTCATGGCTGTTCTTCCCTTTAGTCCTCTCATCCAACAACAAAGTGAGATCCTCTTGACTCCCCACCACTAGATGCTTCTCATTCCTGCCTCTATAACCAACACTGATCTTTAAAGAGAAGGGATTAAAGGAACTGACAGCACATCAAAGCATGTTGCTAAGGATAATAGTAGAAAGTGGAATTTCTGCTGAACCAAATCAAAAGTGCTGGATGCATGTTCATCATTTCTGATTGGTCTGTTCAGTACTGTGTACATTCCCAAACTTTCTTGAGTGAGATATGCTACTTAGATTGGTCAGGCCTGGGTCAGGTGACATTTTCTGGAGCTGGATGTGAGACTCTACATAAACCACAAGCACCAGTCATATAGAGTTAAGATGAATCTTTAAATAAAAAATATGAGCTATTTCAGAATGTTGGGTGAAAGGATGCTGGCCACAGGCGATGATTGTCCACTAACTATTACTTAACTCTGTGTTAACCAGCTCCCAACAATGGTATTTGATCCCTGCCTGGCCTGACCTTTACCTGCCAATTTCTTTGGACAGCTGACTTGTTCTACCTGTATCACCTGTGAGTGGATCTCCTTGCCAGGACCTGCCCTCCTCTCAGTAAGTTTAGTCCCTGATCAGACAGCTCCATTCTCATCAATATCAACCAAGCCAGGATTGATCTGCTTATCTGTATCCCCATTATGACTCTCTCTCTCTCTCTCTCTCTCTCTCTCTCTCTATCTGTGTGTGTGTGTGTGTGTGTGTGTGTGTGTGTGTGTGTGTGTGAAAGCTATGTCTTACAACTAAAGACCATATTCACAGGGAATAATGGCATTACTTTTTTACACAACACTCTTTGAAAAACAATCAGTCCTTCAGCCCCTGAATTTCACTACTACCAATTCACATTTCTCCATCTTATTTTACAAGAGCCTCTTGAGAAACTACATCAATTGTCTTTCTGAAGTCCCTGCACACTTCATCTTCCTGATTTGAAACCATATCCAAAAGGAAATGAAGTTATTAATCTCACAAGATTTATTTTCCATGAATCTGTCCTGATTTCTAAGACCACTACTTCCTTTTCTCGTGGACTCACAAACCCTCTTCTTAACAATCTGTTATAGAATTTCATTCAGGATTGACATTAAGCTCACAGGTCTATAGTTTGCAAAATCCCCTTTCCCCCTTCTCAAAAGCAAGGGCTGTGCATGTTAGCCTCCTGTCTCTCAGCACCTCCTCTTCTTTACGAGAGGCCCCTAATGGAGGATTTGGCTAATGTCCCTTAATGAGACAGTGCAGAGGCAGGATTCGAAGTCAGCAGACCATGCAAGTTCAGTCTTTCACTTATCCTTTCAGCTGTGATGATTTCCCCACCCCTGTTTGTTACTGAGTTGAGAGCTCACTACCAAACCACCAAGCACAATCTTTCTTGATAGAAGTTGGCCATCTTCTCTTTCCCCTTGATGTGCCCCTCCATGAGCAAAGGGACATAGATTCAGAGATGGATACACAACTGAAATCTGAGACCTCTGTAAACAACCACAATCCTTGCTCTCCCTTGAGGAATAGTCTGTGTTGTTGTTGCTGACACTGATTAATATCACCTCAGTGCAATTCTGAAATGAGTATTATGAAGCAATTTCACCTGATGGTGAAGTTCTCTGAATCTGAATCTAAAAGAATCATGGGGCTTAGGATAGCTTCTGTGCAAGTGGCAGTTTGGAACTGCCCTGAATTTCCACAACCCATGCACCCATAATTATATGAAAATCTGAACAATGTGAGTTGTTCTAATTGGATAGAATAGGCTTCCTTGTACCTTTCTCTCCATTTTTGTATGTAAACAGCTTCACTTTAAGGTAGCAGCCCAATTCCCATTTCACATTTTATATTTTCAACTATTTTAGCATAAGCTAATTAGAAAATCCACATCATGCCACCTTTTAGAGCTCAGTTACACAAAAATCAGAGTGGTGTTAGGCATATGTCTAGGCAAAATGGGTTTCCAAATTGGTGTAAAGTGTACTTAATATTGACAGCTCTGTAATTTCCAGAATAGTTCAGAATCAGAGCAATGTAATTGGATTTTATGTGAAGTTTTTCTTTAGACTTAAAAGTAAAGAGATGGAGGAAATCAATATATTACCTTGCTATGATGTCAAACTAAGTGAATCGCCTATCTGCCTTAATTTATTCCATGAACTCAGGAGAATAATATTCATCTCTCTGGATGATATGTTACATCATGAATAGATACTTGCTAATTTTTAAAGGCTAAGTTCAATATTTCCACAAAACAGAAAGATTGGTTTTAACTCCTGGCTTCCAATATAATTTAATGCAGAAATGACACATAACATATTTAAATAATCATTTATATCATTCTGTACACGTAACACTTCCTTCATTTTGTGCCACTGTGTGGATCTTATGAAAAATAAAAACCTTATAATAAATAAGAGAAACACAGGAAAAATGATAAAATTTCCATCCCTCTTCACATGAAGGAAAAGAGGAAGTACACTTTGTTTAGGAGGGAGGTCTCAAGTTTTGACAGGCCAAGTTGCTTTAAGCCACCAGACAGTAGTATGAGCTGAAGCAACTCATACTGTCTTCAAGGCATGGTTTTATCATGTATAACATGGGGCTCATAACACTCGGCTATGCTGCAGTCCTGCTCTGTGTTATTGTTGTTAGGTGCCACGGAGTTAGTTCCTACTCATAGTGATCCTATGTACAACAGAACAAAAACACTGCCCAGTCCTGAACCATTCCCACAATAGTATGTTTGAGCCCATTGTTGCAGCTGCTGTGCCAATCCATCTCATTGAGAGTCTTACTGGTTTTCACTGACCCTCCACTTTACCAAGCATGATGTCCTTCTCCAGAAAATGATAACATGTCCAAAGTACTTAAGATGAAATCTCGCCATCCTTGCTTCTAAGGAGCATTCTGGCTGTACTTCTCCGAAGATAGCTTTGTCCATCGTTCTGGAAGTCCATGGTACTTTCAATATTCTTTACAAACACCATAATTCAAAACCATCTTTTCTTCTTTGGTCTTCCTTGTTCATTGTTCAGCTTTCACATGCATGCCAGGCTACTCAAAATATGACTTGAGTCAGGCACACTTTAGTCCTCAAAGTGACATCTTTGCTTTTTAACAGTTGTTGTAGTTAAGGTTGTTGTCAACTTGGCTAGGCCTGGTTGAGTGGCTGGGCAGCTGGATGTAGTTATTCCCCATGATGAAGCTGATAATCAACTCCATGGTGAGATCTACTGGAGCAGCTGAGTAGCTGCTTTAAAGATGCGAGCTGCTTCCAGTATATAAGAAGCAACTTTGAGGAAAGTGTCCAACTGATGGCATGCTTAAACTCTGCATATAGCCAAGTCATTGTTCAGCAGCCTGCCATGTTGCCTTTCCAATCTTGGCACTTTTTATGGACATGAATTAATGACCTGCTGTGTGGTTTGGTAATATCAGGACTGTGCCTTTTCACTTGTCACCCTTGGATTTATCAGCCTCAGCAGCTAGCAGCTGCCTGAGTGAAGAGATTCCTCTAGCTTCAGTGGGCCAGGAGCAAGAGGCAGAGCTAAAGCCCAAGGTTGAGGGGCTTTCACAGAACCTGGCACCTGGAACTCGGACTTCTAACTTCCAAAATTGTAAGAGAATAAACTCCCATTTGTTCAAGACTCCCATTTGTGGTATATTTCTGTCATAGAGGCACTAGGTAATCAAAATACACTTTAAAGAAGTCTTGTGCAACAGATTTGCCCAAGGCAATATGTCTTTTATATCTAGACTGCTGTTTCCATGGGTGTTAATTGTGGATCCAAGTAAAATGAAATCAGTGACAACTTCAGTATTTTCTCAGTTTGTCATGATGTTTGTCCAGTTGTGAGGATTTTTTGTTTGTTTTTTTGTTTGTTTTTTATGTTGAGGTGTAATCCATACTGAAGGCTGTGCTCTATAACAAGCCTGAAATCTCAGTGGCTCTCAGCACAATCATTTATGTCACACATCAGTCTACAGTTTGGCTGAGGTTCATCTGATCTCAGCTGGCCTTGGCTGGGCTAGGCTGGACTATGGATTGTGCATCAGGTTTAGGTTTGTTCACTGTAATTCCATTCTGAGATTCAGACTGAAGAAGTAAGGGCTACCTGGAGTACATCTTTTTCATTAAATAAGTCAGAAACTCAAGTAGAGTGAGCAAAAATGCATGATACCACTCACAACCTTAGTTCCTAAGGAAGTGGAACACTTACACTTCTACCAACATTTCATTGACCAAAACAAGTTATTTAACAAAGCTTAACATCAATGGAATGAGGAGTATATTCTTCCCATAGTGAATATAACAACAGAATGAAGATATGAGCATGTTGTTCATTTTATCACACTTCATGTGGCTATAATAAGGAGATTAGAATGAGTTAAGTTATATAAAGCACATAATAGGCATGTTTATTGGCAATCTGATTATGCATTTAAGTTATCTTAAAATTACCAACACATTTTTCAACCCTGATGCTCCTGAGCCCTTACAAACTGACAGTTTTGTCACTTGATACACAACCATAAAGAGTGATGCCTTGCTAAACAAGTATGTTGCCCATTTGAAGTCATATATATCAATCTCTAGATTTAGCCAAGACATAGGCTGTGGAATGTTTCTGGAATTGACATAGGTTGATTACAAGTGGAATAAACCTGCTTTAGTAAAAGCCATTATCTGGACAAATGTAAACATGCAGCCACCTTCTCCTTCATCTCCCAATTTGAGAAGGAATTGGGTTAGGCTCACAGAATTTTTAATCTTGAAGAGATGACAAAAATTTTCTAAGCCAACCCTCTTACTTTACTTTAAGAAGAGGAAGGAACAGAGAGATTAAGAAATGTACTTATGGGAACAACCAGAAAACTGCTACAAGCTGCATTGCTAAATAAAGGAATTGAAGCAAATATTTATATTTTTAGGAGTTTCTGACAGATTTAGCAATAATAGACATTTCAAAAGATTCAGAACTTCTTTTATATGAGTTGCTATTTCTCAATGTGTTTATTTTTTATTTTTTAAATTTTTTTTTTGCTTTCAGAGAAAGGAATATTTTAGGAAATATGTATTTAGTGTTTAGGGGGGAAAAAAAGGAAATTCTGGTCAAGAAAAATCAGCCCTGAGATCCTGCCCAATTTGGACTCATTACTCCCACAAGTACATTTCTTAGTATCTCTGCACCTCTCTCTCCTCAACTGTAAAGTTAGAGTGTTGGCTTAGAAAACTTTTGTCATTTCTTCAGGATCAAAAATTCTAAGACCTTAACCTAAGTCCTGGAGCTCTGGTAGCATAGTGCCTAAGGCACTTGACTGCTAACCAGAAGGCTGGAGGTTCAAACCCACCAGCCACTCCTCGGAAGGAAGGTTGGGCAATCTACTTCCATAGTGATACCACCTCGGAAACCCAAGGAGGGGTCGTTATGAGTCAGGTCTGACTTGAGGGCACATAACAACAACAACAACAACAACCTAAGTCCTACTCAAATGGGAAAAATCACCAAGAGAAATTTGGCCCAGGTGCTGAGGAAATGTCAGTGGTGAGTGACACTAGTTGGCATCCTTGGTTTAAGGGACACTCACAGAGAAAATCTTGGTGAAGCCCCAAATTCAAAGGGTCTTTCTGAGCTAAACCCCTGAGTCACCCTTAATTCTTCCCTATTTTATACTATTAAAATTCAACTTCCAACACATATTCTAAATCAATGGAGACTCTCCACTAGTCCAAGCTCAACCTCTGCAAAGAAACACTGCAGAGACTCCTCCCTAGCCTCCCTGATTCCAATCTTGCCCTGTCCAATCTATTCCCCAACCAGCAGCCAGAATACTGTTTGTAAAACCAAAAGAAGATCATTCCTGGCGTACATCTGGACAGATTCAATCTCCAACATTTTAATTAGCAGCCAACCTGCTTACCTGTGTGTACCACAAGTCAGAATCAAATTAATAACAACAGATTAGGTTTGCAACTGGCAATAAACTGTTGGCTTATCACTATGTGGAATGGTCCTGTTCATTTGTCCATTTTTCATTACCCAGCCCTGGTGCATCAGCTCCATGAAAGCAGGAGTTTATTGATCTGGTCCCTGCCATATCCTCAGCAGGTAGAATATTGTCTGGAACATAGTTGGTGCTCAACAAATAATTGTTAAGTAAATGATAGATTACAAGTTGAAAAGGCACACACTGTACTTCACCAGTTCAGAGACTGGGAGAAGTAGTCTCCCAGTGGTCCTTTGAATGGTTTGGGATATTTTATGCCCTGAAAAATAAAAGAATCATTACACTATGAGGTGAGTGAGGATTCTAAAAAGTTCTGAGAGAGAGAAATAGGGTTGAGGGAGAAATCACTAAAGTGAACACAAAAACCATTCAATATTGGGTGACTTCATTGGCCCAAGGAAGGAAAGACCCAGGAAAGCAAAGCATCTGGGCAGTGAGTATTGAGAGAAAGCATGAAATAACTCTGGGTGAGAACCTAACTTAATTTTTAACCACTAGACTTCTCTCTCTCAGCTTTGGCTTCCTCCATTAAGTGAGAATAATAACAATAATGACCTTCATCTCGGGTGTTTATTAGAAGTACTAAATCAAGTGGATAGGAAGAGACTCTACTTCATAATTCATGCTTAGGGAATATTTCCTTTTAGGGTATCAGTTATGATGCTTTTGTCAGCAAGTAAGTGCTTTTGACAGCAAATAAATGCTTAACTTTAAGGGGCTTAAATAGCAGAATTTCATTTTCTTCACAGGACAGGGGGTCAAAGAGGGTTCCCAAAGCTAAGCAGCTCCAGGTAAACATGTATGGGATTCTCTCAAACTTCCCACAAAGATACAAAACCAATAGCATGGCTTCAGTCCTCAGGTCCCCCCGTGACAAGTGCTGAAGGATGCAAGAAAGGGAATGAATGGACATCTCTTACGCTTATCAAGCAGTATCCTGGATATTTTTCTTTTATCCCTTTGATATCCATTTCATCTTTTTTTAGTTACCTAAGGATATCATTACAGAGAATTCTACAATTGTGTCACTTTAAAGAGCATAAAATAATATTCTTATAGTTTTGGAGACTAAAAGTTCAAATCGAAGTCTTGGCCATGTCAAGTTCTCCCTTCTAGTTTCCAGTATCAGGAGCTCTGGTGGTATAGTGCCTAAGAAATTAGACTGTTTACCAGGAGGCTGGAGATTCAAACCCACCAGCCACTCCTCAGCAATACTTGGCATTCCTTTGCTTGTTTACAGTTCCTACATGTCTTATTTCTTCTCTCGTGTATGTCTGCTCCTTTGGTAAGACAACACTCAAAGATGATTAGTTTTAGGGCCCGCTATACACTGCTAAGACCTCATTAACATACCAGAAGAAAACTTCTATTTACAAACAGGGTTATATTTACATGTATAGGTGTTAGAACTTCCATGCTTCTTTTTGGGTGACACAATTCAATCCATAATACCATTCTTCTCAACTTTCTCTGTGCCCCAAAGGCTGACCTTTCTTAAGCACATCACTAGTTCCCTTGATCTCTATTTCCAGCTGCCTTTGACACCCTCCCTACCAGGTCATCTCCTGTGGGCTGCATCCTTCTATAAGAGACCACAGCACCTCTTGGGTGGCCCTCTCCTACAGCTACAAATAATCTGTCTCAGTTCTGGTAACCATTGACTCACTTTCCCATTCAGGCCTACAGTTGTAATGGCTCCCCACTGACTCTAGTCTCACAGTGGATTCCCTTAACCATCACCTGTTGACTTCTCTTAACCCTGCTCAGACCTTTGTAAATAGTCACATGATTAAATTCTCCTCAATTACTCTGTCGGAATGAGCCATCTGTTTCCTGCTGGGATACTGACTGATACAGGAAGAAAAATCTTCCTTAGAAGCTGTCTAATGCTGCCATATGTCCCACTATTTCTCCAAAAAGTATTTCAGATTTCACTCTCTATGACTGGACCATACAAAGGAGCCTGGAAAAACAACTATCTGACATTTCCAAAGGGATTGGGGTATTTGTTGGTTGGTAAATAGCAATGTCTACTTCAGGGGCGGTCCGACTCTTCATCAAGAAAAGAGAGAGTTTCCGCAGGTGAGAAAGTCAAGAAGATGGCACCCATTCCCAGTTTTCTGGCAGCTAATATGAAGTTCTGTGACTTACTGTTTGCTACCATTTATTGTGTTTATGGAGTATCTGGGTGGTACAAATGGTTAAAGTGGTCAGCTGCTAACCCAAAGGTTGGAGGTACAAGTCCACACAGAGATGCCTTGGGAGAAAAGGCTGAGGATCTACTCCCAAATAATTAGCCACTGAAAACCCTATGGAGCACAGTTCTCTGACACACATAGAGTCACCATAAAGTCAGAAGTAACTGATAGTAATTGGTTTATGTTTGTTGGTTTTTTGTATTTTTTGTTTTGTTTTGTTTTAATTTTGGCTATAGTGGCAGTGGGCAGTGAGCACTGAGAATCTGCTCCCAGCATCCTGTCTCCAAAAGGCCAGCCAAAAGCTAGGATGGAAGACTGCCAGCCACATGCCAAAGGGCTTATAGACGCCCCCTCACAGCACAAGCAACAGTGAGAGACGCTTTTATTTGGGAAATAAAAAAGAACTTCAGATCTTCATGTTTAAGCCTTTCTTTTCAAACTACACCCAAGAGAAAAGTGTGTAGGGGTTTTTTGCCCCCATGTTCTTCTCTTCAGGTCCCCACACAGACATGAAATCAAACTCTTTGGAAGGTATGTCATTTGCATTTACACATAAGATTGGCTTTGTTGTTGTTGTGTTGTTATGTGCCATCAAATCGGACCCAACTCGTAGTGACCCCTCCTTGGGTTTCCGAGGCAGCATCACTACGGAAGTAGATTGCCCCATCTTCCTTCTGAGGAGTGGCTGGTGGGTTTGAACCGCCAGCCTCTGGTTACCAGTCAAGTGCCTTAGGCACTATGCTACCAGAGCTCCCAAGATTAACTCTTAGCCAGCATGAACTAACAGAGTCCTTGGAGGGAAGGCAGTAGCTAGTGAAGATATTCAGATGGCCATCTACTTCAATAAGATACTGGTCCTGAATGCCTTTTTGCTGTTTATCACATACAGTGTGACATGTCCTTTTTGCATGGCCCAGATGGTAAGTCTGCCTTGTTCCCTTACTAAGTAAGTAGGTTTTGTTGCTATGTTTCTGTTATAATTGTTAGGGGATGAGTTTGGGCTCTTAGCCTTAAAAAAAAAAAAAAAAAAAAACCACTGCCATCGAGTCAGTTCCTACTCATTGCAACCCCCATTGAGTTTCCGAGGCAGTAAATCATTACAGAAGTAGATTGCCTAGTCTTGCTTCTGTGGAGTGGCTGATGGGTTTGAACCACCAACCTTCTGGTTAGCAGTCAGATGCCTACCAGAGCTCCTTCTTAGCCTTACAGAGATCATGGAAAAAGTCTTAAAATAAAATAAGAATGTGTTCAGTCATTGAACTATCCAGGTATCTTGATTGTTGCATTTGATTTTCATGGTTTCTCCTTTTTTTGCAACCCTCTTACAACAGCAGCCAAGGTTGAAAATATACACAGTATTTTTTTTTTACTTATCTTGACTATTTTATATGTCTTCTACTAGAATGCAAGTTCCATACAGATAGGAAATTTTGATTGTTGTGTCCCCTGCTGTATTCCTGGTACCTACATTGGTAGCTGGCACATGGCACATGGCAGATAATGGCTGGCTCATCACCTTACTCTTACCCAGTGAATGAGTGAGAAGCCTAGGGCATTTTGGAGTAGTGTTTGGAGACATATACATATCTGGGGTCCCTCAGGTCCTCGTAAGGAGGGAATGCTCCAGCAGCCTCTCTGTTTTGGCAACACTCAAGCAAGTGATACTTCAGCCAGGGGAATATAAAGTCTGAGCAGAGGGGGGCTTTCTCAGAATGGTCCTCTGGGGCATTATGCTCAGCTGGAACAGAGGGTATCACTGCTATTGACCAGTTTCTAGGATCATTACTACCACTTTTGATAAACCTTCAAGGCAGAAACATTATTCCATTTTGTCCAGAGTGGAGTGGAGGGAATATGTTAAGGACTGAGTAAGACAAGGTGCTAAACCCAGTAAAAGCTGCCTAGTAATCAGTGGGAAAGAAGAGCCACAATGAGGAAAAAAAAAAAAAAGCCTCTAAACCCCTTGCTATCCCATGCAGACACAGACAAACAACATTTGTCAGACCTTGCAATCAGACTCGGTATCTTAGTGGACACATCATGCTGCATCTTTCACAGTTTCAAGGGCCTTATGCAAATGTTCCCCTACTTAGAAACTTCCTTCATGTCTAATGCCTCCAATTCTTTGCTTTGACCAATGCAGCAGTCTGAGATGGATGCATGTTTGTGTAGCAGCACTCAGTTAAGTGAAATCTAAAGCTAGGCATTTGCACAATATGATCCCAATCTCTCTCCACTAAAGGCCTATCAGTAAATATCTAATCTTTTTTTTTATTAGGTCAGAGATGTGGAAGTGTCTGGTCTCATGACACTTCCACACTCTCAAAAAAAGTATTAAAAATCCAGGAACTTTTGCTTTTGAAGGTTATATCTGTTAATATTTATGGTATTAGAAATTAAAACTAAGACGTGTTCAATGTATTAATTTACTTAAAATAGCAAAGATAAACCACTCTATATTAAGAACATTAACACATTTTTATGAAAAATAGTATTTTACAAAAAAAATAATGAGAAGGATTTGATTGTTTACATTTTTTGCAAATGTCTTTAAAGTTTGGCTTAATAAGAGACAGCTGGATTCTCATATCTGCTTCTGCATCTTATCTGATGTGATATCATATAGTTTATAGCCTCTGGAAAATTCCACTCTACACTCATGAGATATTGAAGGAAAAAAAGGCTGGGAAAAGATGCTATTATTATTATGAGAGTAATTTTGACCAATCCCCATCTTATTCCCTCAAAATCTATCATTTCCCTCTCCACTGAGACTGTGGACCAAAAGGATGGGTGCACGTCTCTGGCTGAAAACTCTGGAATTTCATTTTGCAGTGACATCGGCTTCTTTCTTTCTGAAGTAAAGAAACAGATTATCTCCACCTGGCTAACTGTCATTTTGTTAAAACCAACCAAGAGTTCCACAACACAGGTTTGAAGAGTTCTCTAGTTTCCTAATCATAGAAAGATCCATAAATGCACTCTAGTAAAATATGCCAGTATCCACTTCTATCATGATACAAACTGGTGGTTTTCAAACTTATTTCAACCACTGAATACTTTGTTCAAATATAATCATATACAGATGCTCTTAAAACAGGTGTAGGCAGAGACACTCTCGTAGAAACAGCCTCAGAGCTCCTGCCTTGCTCAGCCTTCCTTTCGCTTTTGAGCCCCACCAGCCCTCCCCAGGGAGCTCTGGTAGCATAGTGGCTAAAACACTTGCCTGCTAACCAGAGGGCTGGCGGTTCAAACCCACCAGCCAATCCTCGGAAGGAAGGTTGGGCAATCCTACTTCCGTAGTGATACTGCCTCGGAAACCCAAGGAGGGGTCGCTATGAGTCGGGGCCGACTTGACCGCACATAACAACAACAACAACGGCCCTCCCCAACACTGCGTGAGAGCTTTCCAGGGAACCTCTGGGATCGAAAATCACAATTTGAAAGCCAATGATTCAAGCCATTGGACCTCCATCCCAGGTCAACTTACGCCCCAGGGATCACTTCAAATCATTGTCCCAATTTCAGTCTCCGCTACTGTATGCCCCTAGATTCCAACCCTTTTCGATCCCAGAAGTTCCCTCAAAAACTCATGCAGTGTTGGGGAGAGCTGGTGGGGCGAATTTCTTTCCAAAGTTGTATGAATTTAGGCTTCTACTTGCAGTATGCTCCTATTTTTTCTTATGACAACTCAGGAAGGTAGAATATGGTCCCAGGAAATAAAAATTAAAGCAATGGTCAGAGTCTATTTTACACTCATCTTAATGGTAAAATTTTATTCTAACAATATCAAATGTTAGTAAAGATGAGGAAAAATAGGAGCATACTGCTTGTAGAAGACTAAATTAATACAACTTTGGACAGAAATTTGGTGCATATATAGCAGTGGAGGGTACATATACTTTACAGTCCAAAAATTCTGTGTGTTAAGTATTACTTCTGGAAGAACTCTTATATGTGAGCACAAGAAGACATATACTGGAATATACATTACAGAATTGGTTGTAGTGGGAAAAAATAATAACGTCCATCAATAGGAGAAAGAAATAACAAACTAATTTATTTATATGATAAAATACTGTACAGCCATTTAAATGAATTAATCCTGCCTATATCAACAAGGGTATATCTCAAAAAAAATAAGGTTAAATTAGAAAAGAAAACTATAAAATGTTATTTCTTATCTTGACTAGAGAGTATGATAATTTTAAATGCTAAAAAATACTACATACCATGTTGGGGTATTTATAAACATACAGAGGAGCCCTGATGGTAAAACAGTGAAAGGTTTTTCTGCTAACTGAAGGTTGAAGGTTCAAACCTGGCCAGCAGTTCTGTGGGAAGAAGACCCAGCAATCTACTTCGGTAAAGTTTACAGGTAAGAAAACCCTTTGGGGCAGTTCTATGTCACATGGGGTTGCTATGAATCAAAATCAACTCAACAACACCTAACAACAACAATATAAATATACAACAGTATGAAAACCAGCTGGAAGGATATGATAGATTGCTTCTCAAGGGGAAGAATGAGATTTGGGACTGGGTAAAGTTTCAAGGAGAACTATGTCTTGTCTGTAATGTTCTTGTTCTTTGATTGATTATGTGTACGTATGTGTGTATGTAAATGCAAAAATGATAAAAGATTAACAATTATTAAATCTGGATCATTTTGACACAAACATACATTGCATGATTTTCTTATGATATTTTTAAAACTTCTGGAAATTTTGAAAAATGGAAGTAGGCCAAAATAATTTTATTTGATTGCTTACTATATGTGAGCTGATTATGTTACTTGTCAAAACAATTCAGTGAAATAATTAGTATTATAATCCATGGAGAATTTCAACGGCATATAACAACAACAACAACATGGAGAATTTCAGGACTAGAGATGTTAAATACAGCTAATAGGAGACAAAACTAGCTGCTCAACTCAAGAACCCCTTTGTGCCATACTGACTTCTCCCTTTACCCAAACTCTCACAAATCCAGACCTAACCAAGATTCTTCTTACTTCCTACACTTTGGTCTTCACATATCTAAAAGATGACACTAATAAGAACATGTGTTGGTTTTCCCCTTCTTCATTTTACCCATTCACTTAATCACAAAGTCACAGAGCAAGCTCCATATAAACCAAATTCATATCCAAACAAAGTTGTTGATGTATGAAGCCTTTATAGTAACCAAGTCCTCAGAAGCTAGAGTTGGAGCCTTCTGCGTCATGCTATGCTGAAGCCTAGTCAATGTTAGTCATCAACACACTCCATCTTTGGAATGCTATTGGCAAGTAATATGGTAGGTCAATACATCTATCTACTCTGACCAATAGCTGACTTGCAAGGAACATGTTCAGACTGCAGTTTGTGCTAAGCAGGCACTATAAGCACAATCAGATTTCCATAGCTTCTATCCCCAATCTGCTCCACCTACCACAGGTGAACCAGTAACATTGTATGAAATTGCTAAACAGGTGGTCCGCAGTGTAGTTGTTTTCATAAATGTATCTATTTAACCACCAAACAACATATTTTTAAGGACTGTGCTTCTTTGAGAAATGATTTTGAATAAAGTAATAGTTCTGATACTTGTTTCAGTTTAAGAATGAAACAGTGAGT
>NW_006921606.1:12149981-12154413 GCF_000298275.1 Orycteropus afer afer
GAGCTCTGGTAGCATAGTGCCTAAGGCACTTGACTGCTAACCAGGAGGCTGGCGGTTCAAATCCACCAGCCACTCCTCAGAAGGAAGGTTGGGCAATCCTACTTCCGTAGTGATAGCTGCCTTGGAAACCCAAGGAGGGGTCGCTAGGAGTCAGGGCCGACTCAATAGCAAATAACAACAACAATATATATCTATATATATATATCTACAACTTTTTATTGTGATTTGGGTGCAATTTTACAAAGCAGATTCATTTTACACTCAAGAGTTCATACACATTTTATTTCATGACATCAGTTACAATCCCCACAATGTAATAGCTCTCCTTCCACCTCCCTTGGGTGGTTACCCTTCCCTGTGTCCTTCTTATCTATGCATTACTGCCTGCCTAGGTTTCTTCCAGTGCAAATACTGCCTTTCTGATCCCCCACGATTGGTTGTTCTAAGGAGTACATCCCCCTAGTGTAGTTGTTCAGCTCAAAGACCTGTTAAGCATTCTGCTGCTAACCCAGAAGGACAGTGATTCAAACCTACCAGTTCCTCCATGAGAGAAAGATGAGGCAGTTATTGAAAACCCTATGAGGCAGTTCTATTCTGCCCTCTAGTTAACTCTGAGTTGGAATCAACTCAATGGCAGTGAATTTTTGGTGGGTTGTTTTTTGTTGTTGTTGTTGTTGTTTTGTTTTGTTTTTTATCTCCTAGTAAATCCCCTGTTAAGAAGAAGGGTGCAGATGAAGCTCCCATTCTTCCTCAAGGGTGACTGAGCCCTTACTACTTACCATGACATGTCATTTCACAAAGTCTGCAAATGAGATTAAGAAGACTGTCCCAAGTATCCAAAAGACTGCCCCAGCCTTATCATTAAGGTGAGGAGGCAGCTGTCTTCCGCACCTCAGGGTCAGGCCAGATTCTTAAAATTATCTCCCTCTCCAGCAGGAAAATCACTATCAAAAAGTTACTGATTTTACTAAAAGGATACAAAATTATGACAAATAATCTTATAACTACATTTCTGTGCATATTCATGATTATTTATAATATTCTATTCCACCCCCAGAAAAAGGAAAGGCTGTGTCCAGCAAAAGGGAATTGGCTTTTCAATTGTACCATTAAAGAAACAAATATATGCATAGTTCCCAGTACAGGCCTGGAACATATCATACAGGCCTCAACCAATCATAGTTTGATTGTACCCACATAGTCATCATTGGGATACTATGCAGGTATTTTTTAAAGTGCGAAAAAAAAGAAATAATGCCATTGAAATATGTCCATAATTTACTGTGAAGTAAAAATATTTATTCTCTTTTTTATTATTAAAAATGCATTTTATTGAAATATAATTTATGTACAGTAAAATACAAAACTAAAGTGACATTGGTCAATGCATTTTTTTTTTCTTTTGCAGTGTTTCCTGCCCTCCCCTCCTACACCTGGCAACCAACAAAGAAAGTTTCCCAATCTCTCCACATCTCTTCCAGCATTTGTTATTTTCTGTCTCCTTGAACCTTGCCATCAGTGCTGGTGTTAAATGGTATCTCATTGTTGTTTTGATTTACATTTCTCTGATGGCCAATGATTGTGAGCATTTCTTCATATGTTTGTTGGCCGCCTGAATATCCTCCTTGGTGAAGTGTCTATTCATGTCTTCTGCTCATTTTTCAATTGGACTGTTAATTCCTTTGGTGTTGAGGCATTGGAGTTTCCATAAATCTTAGAGATAAGGCCCTTGCCAGATATGTAATTATTAGCAAATATGAATTTGTTGCTGTAATTTTTGTTATGTGCTTTTTAGTGGTGTCAATTTCTTTGTTCCATATAATTTTCTATACTGAGCTTCGTTTGTTCTTGTTATCACTTCCTTCATTGCTATTGTTTTAGTAGTTACTAAATATTTATGCTGGTCCTCTTTTTAATTTTGATGTGAAGGTTTATCATTTTTCTTTGAGGTTACACTGTGATTTATAATTTTCTCCCTGAGTTTTGAATAGTCTGTTCTATCTTGTAGTTGTCTTGACTTCCCTACCATCTAGAAGTTCTGTAACAACAGTTTTTTCTC
The DNA here is from genome assembly GCF_000298275.1 of Orycteropus afer afer. NCBI lineage: Eukaryota > Metazoa > Chordata > Mammalia > Tubulidentata > Orycteropodidae > Orycteropus > Orycteropus afer. The sequence goes on from NW_006921606.1 coordinate 12,152,041, forward strand.
TCTTTTTGGTTTGTAGTTGTCCTCATTTGTCAATTGATGTCTCTGGTTCCCTGTTTACAATCTTGTAGGCTTATTTGCTTTGGATATTTCCATAGCTGGGTTGGTTTCTGGGTTATACCATCACGAGTGTTAATGGTCAGTTGTTGTTGACTGTTGTTGCTTCTCTGTCCAAAGGGCTCCCTTGAGCATCTCTTGTAAGGTTGGTCTGGTTTTAACAAACTCCCTTAATTTCTGCTTATCTGGAAATGTCCTAATTTCCATCATATGTGAGGGCCAATTTTTCTGGGTACATAATTCTTGGTTGGAAATTTTTCTCTTTCAGTGTTTTATATATACCATCCCACTGTCTTCTTGCCTGCATGATTTCTGTCAAGAAATCTGAGCTTAGAGGATTCCAAGATGATGGAATAGACAGAAAGACTACACAGACCCTTTTCAACAAAGAAAAGGGGAACCAATTATCACAAACACAGAAGAAAATCCTGGAAGCTTGAGCCTTGAAGGGAAGGATATAGAAGTGGCCTAAACCCCAACTAGCAGAAGAATTTGCAAGAAAATTCCAGAAAAGGAGACATACGGAACTGCGGTCTGGCAGCAATCCTGAGCAATCTTGATAGAACAGACAGCTTGGAGATTCACGAGTGGTGGTAGGTCCTAAGAATAACCTAAAAACCAGTGCTGCTAGCAGGGACTGCACAGAGGACTGCTCTGGTGGTTGAGGAATAAAAGGGGAAGCAGCAGTGAAGAGGAAGATGGGCTGAGCTGTGGACTTTTGCCTGTCTGGAGGATGTCGCCATTTTGAATGTTTATAAGCGGCTTGACCATTTTGGATATATAAAGAGACACTGCTCTACCAGATTAGGGGCTTAAGAACAGGTTCTGTTGCCAGTAACCCCAAGGGCACTCCGGATCTGTACAACTGAAAAGGTGCGACATTCCTCTTGTTACTCTTATACTCCACACCCCTTGGTGAACAGATGTGCAGCCATCACCCACTCCCAACCACCTTCTAGGCCCACAGGAACTCTATCCCAGACTGTGTGCTGCTCAGACGGAGCCTGGGTACCCTGTCCTGTCACCCACCGATTTTTTTTCTTTTTCTTTTTTCTCTTCCTTTTCTCTGGTGTTTAGTTTCCTTGCATTTGTCTGTTTTAAAACTACTATTATTAATAATACTTTTGCCCTTTTTCTATTGTTCTTTATTCTTCTCCTCTAAGGTCCTAGTTTACAGCTTTTTTTCTTTTCCCTGCTCCTGGGTAAATTTTTTTTTTTTTTCCTTTTTTACTGTTTTTTCTTGTGGTTAACCCCATTCCTTATTTTTCTTTTTGCACTTTTAATATTTTTTTCCTTCATTATTCTACTTCTGTACCTTTCTCCTCTTAGTACTCTATCCCGAGATATTGCAGATTTTCTTGTTTTTTTCTTCTTCTTCTTCTTTCCCTTTTTTCTTGTTTTGGTTACTCTTCCTGTGTGATTACATGTTGTATATTTTCTCCATGTGTTTTTTGATGGTTATTCAATTGTAATATTTGTATAACTGAGTGACAGACAGCAACAGTCTGGATAAGATACAACTACACCCACACCTCCTGTAACTTCACTTACTGAGTGAGAGCCACAAGTTCCTTCTCCACCAATAGGCCAATGATAAAAAACCACCAAGAAGAGCCTGAATCACCCTTGGCTGCTCTTCACAAACAGTTAACAGAGATCTAAATACAACACCACGATATCTCAGAGACAACAGATCATCACAGTCAACACAAAGAAGCAAGATAAACTGGTAGAAACAAGGGAACAGGATACAGACCCAGAACACACCCCTGAAGAAGCAACAGCATTGGAACTCCCAGATAAGGAATTCAAAAGTATATATTTAGGTCTCTTCAAAGGATTGAGAGACAGATTAAGGAAAACACAGACAAAACCCTAAGACAAGTTCAGTAGAAAATACAAGAACAAAATGACAAAATAAATGAAAAATTAGAAATGATTCTAAATCTACAGACAGAAATCCATAAGATTAATATTAAATTGTCAGAAATAGATAACACATTGGAAGGACAAAGGAGTAGAATTGAAGTAAAGGAAGACAGAATTAATGAGATTGAAGACAAATACCTGAATACTTCTTTGGAAAGAGATCAGTCAGAAAAAAAGATCAAAACAAAATGAAGAAAGCCAAAGGTTCATGTGGGATATCATCAAAAGAATAACCTACATGTCATTGGAATTCCAGAACAGGAAGAGAAAAATAAAACTACTGAGAAAATTGTCCAAGATTTGCCGGAGGAAAACTTCCCTGATATGATGAAAGAGGAGGATATATCCATTCAGGAAGTCCAACAAACCTCAAACAGGATAGACATCAAA
>NW_006921606.1:12161866-12163110 GCF_000298275.1 Orycteropus afer afer
TGTCCATCAACTGAGGAATGGATAACCAAACTATGGTACATACACACAATGGAATACTATGCAATGCTAAAGAACAATGTAGAATCTGCAAAACACCACATAACATGGATGAACTTGGAAGACATTATGCTGAGTGAAATAAGTCTATTACAAAAGGAAAAATATTGAATTAGTCCATTATTGTAAAAGTCAAGGAAAGGTTTATCTATGGAAGGACATTTTCTTTGTTGGTTACCAGGTGTAGGAGGAGAGGGGAGGGAACACTGTTAGATAGATAGAGATAAGTATTGATTTGGGTGAAGAGAAGGGCAATGTAACAAATGTGAGTGATCAATATAGTGGCATTGAGGAAGAGAGAGACATAGAGAGCTACGTGGGAGGGACGGACAACAAAGATGAACCCTTTTGCACATATAGTATGGCGTTGTCAGTGAAGGCAAACATGGGTATATGGGTGGATAGATGGGTGGACAGGATGAACTATTAAGTATGTCTATGAAGCAAGGAGTGTACCCAAGAACAGGTTTAGGGTTGGCAGACAATGGTCCTATAAGTTTATGGGTATAATCTGAATTCCCAGGTGTATAGTAGAGCTGACAAGTGGCAAGGTTGTAGTCACTGCTTGGTCACAGCAAGATACCAAGAGGGACCGTGTAGTTGAATCTGTGGGCTCAGGACCATAGTTACAGGGGACATCAAGCTCAATTGGCATAATATTCTACACAAAACATTGTTCCATCTCCTACTGTGGCAAGTAGCAACTGAGATCTTAAAAACTTGCAAGCTGCCATCTAGATGCAATGATGGGTCTCTCCTCATCCAGAGCAAAGAAGAATAAAGAAAACCAAAAATTCATGGAAATGATTAGTCCAAGCGACTGGTTCACCATCCGATCTGCAGCCTATACAACTATGAGACCACAAGAACTAGATGGTGTCCAGCTACTACTGTCAACCACTTGGAAGGGGATCTATGTAGGAGATCCTGGATAGAGTGGGAGAACAATGTGGAACAAAACTCAAAATCATTTGGAGAAAAAAAAAGGGGGGTGGACCAGGTTTTCTGGTCCAATAGAGCCTGGTGGAACCACTGAGACTATGGCCCCTAGCTGCCCATCAGGTCTGGAATTGAACCCAGGCCTGTGGCTTCCAGCCAAACCATAGACAGGCTTATGAGTTGAACATTTACCTGAGGTAGATACACTCCTTGGAGAGAACAATCATGGGAGAAAGAAGGGCTGTTTA
>NW_006921606.1:12163490-12193642 GCF_000298275.1 Orycteropus afer afer
TTCTCATCTTTCATCATACCAGGAAAATTCTCTTTCAACAAATCTTTGACAATTTTCTCTGTGGTTTTATTTGTCTGCTCCTGTTCTGGAATTCCAATTACATATAGGTTATTCCTTTTGATGGTATCCCACATGAACCTTAGGCTTTCTTCATTTTGTTTTGATCTTTTTTCTGATTTATCCCTTTCCAAAGAAGTGTTGAGGTATTTGCCTTCAATCTCACTAATTCTGTCTTCCATTGATTCAATTCTGCTCCTTTGCCCACTCAAGTCTTATCTATTTTTAAAAATTTTAAATTAATCTTCTGGATTTCTGTGTGTAGATTTTGTGTCATTTCTAATTTTTCATTTATTTTGTCATTTTGTTCTTGTATTTTCTTTCAAAATTGCTCTAGGGTTTTGTCTGTGTTTCCCTTAATCTGTCTCTCAGTTTGGAAGATACCTAAATATAATTCCTTTGAATGCTTTATCAGGGAGTTCCAATGCTGTGTCTTTCTTAGAGGTGTGTTTTGTATCTGTATCTTGGTCCCTTGTTTCTCCTGCTTTGTCTTGCTTCTTTGTGTGGACTGTGATGCTCTGTTGTCTCTGAGGCATTGTGATATTTTTGTGTTTATATTTAATTGGTGATTGTATGTTGGTGTGACTTGCCCACGATTTTTGTTTTCTTTGTATGTTATCTACACAAGCAGGGTACTGTACTGTGCTCCTCTATTCACTAGTTGACAGCACTTACACACTCACAACCTTTCTCCTTTCCAGTTCTCAGCCTCCCATATGTCGTTGCTGACCTTGGCAAACAGAGCCTATTCTTAGGTCCCTGGAATCTGAATGAGAATGCTATCACTTTAAAATCCAAAATGGTTGCCACTTGTAAAGATTCAAAATGGCTGTGCCCTCGGTCACTTTAAATATCCAAAATGGCTGCCACTTACAAACAATCAAAATGGCTGCACCAACTGGACAGCGGAAAGTCCGCAAGTCAGGTTATCTCCCTCCTTGGCTGTTTCCCTTCCTAGTCATAGGCCACCAGCATAGTCACCCTTGCAGCCATTGATGACCAGAGCTGACCTTTAGGTCAATTCTCAGGTCCCAACACCACTTGGAAATATTCAGACTATTGGTCCTATTAGAGTAGCTGATAGTCTGCAGCTCTGACCATCTCTGTGCTCACTGTTTTCATTCAGGTTTTTCCACCAGTTGGTGCCTAATCCACTTCTATATAGTTCCTTTCAAAGCTCAGGCTCCAGGATTACCTTTTTTATCTCTGTCAATTGGTTTTTCTTGTCTTTGTTGAAGAGGATCTGTGTCACTTGTCTGCCTATTCCTCCATCTTACCAGCAGTCCTCTCGTTGTTGTTTTGATTTGCATCTTTCTGATGGCCAGTGATCATGAGCACCTCTTCATGTGTTTGCTGGCCACCTGAATATCCTCCTTGGTAAAGAGTCTATTCATGTCTTCTGCCCATTTTTCAATTGGATTGTTAATCACTTTGCTGTTGAGGTTTTGGAGTTTTCTATAAATCTTAGGGATAAGTCCCTTGCCAGATATGTAATTATCAACAAGTATGAATTTGTTGCTGTCACTCTGTTATGTGCTTTTTTGTGGTGTTCCTGATTTCTTTGTTCCATATAATTTTCTGTGCTGAGCTCGTTTTGTTTATGAATCATGTTGTCACTTCCTTCATTGCTATTGTTTTAATATTTGCAAAATATTTGTGCTGGTCCTCTTTTTTATTTTGATGTGAAAGTTTATCATTTTTCCTTGAGGTTACCCAGTGATTTATAGTTTCCTTTAGAACAGTCCATTCTATCTTGGAGTTGTATTGACTTCCTACCATTTAGAAGTTCTGTACCTACACGATATTTTCCCTCTTTTTGGATTGCAGTTGTCCTTATTGGTCAATTGTTGTCTCTGGTTTCCTGTTTATAATCTTGTAGGCTTATTTAGTTTGGATGCTTTTATAACTGGGTTGGTTTCTGGGTTAAATAATCATGTGTGTTATTGGTGAGTTGCTGTTTGCTGTTATTGGCTCTCTGTCCAAAGCACTCCTTTTAGAATCTCTTGTATGGTTGGTATGGTTTTAACAAATTCCCTTCATTTCTGCTTATCTGGAAATGTCCTAATTTCACTATCATATTTGAAGGACAATTTTGCTGGGTATATAGTTCTTGATTGGAAATTTTTCTCTTTCAGGGTTTTATATATACCATCCCATTGTCTTCTTCTCAAGGAGCTCTGGTGGCCTAGTGCCTAAGGCATTAGACGCTAACAAGAAGGCTGGTGGTTCAAACCCACCAGCCACTTCTCAGAAGGAAGGTTGAGCAATCTACTTCCCTAGTGATACTGCCTCCGGAAACCCAAGGAGGGATCACTATGAGTCAGATCCAACTCGATGGTAATGTGTTTAGTTGGTTTTTGGTTTTTTTATTGCCTTGTTGCCTGCATGGTTTCTGCTGAGAAATCTGAGCTTAGTCTCATTGGTTGCCCCTTAGGTAACTTTTCATTTTTCTCATGCTGCTTTCAGGATTCTTTCTTTGTCTTTGGTTTTGATGAGTTTGATGATATGCCTTGGTGATTTTCTTTTAAGAGTCTGTCCTGTTTGGGGTTCGTTGATGTGATAGTTAAGTTTGTGTGCCAACTTGGTTGGGCTGGTTGAGTGTCTGGGAAGCTGGATGTAGTAGTCCCCATAAGGAGACTGGTAATCAACTACATGGTGGAATCTACTGTGAGCAGCTGAATAGCTGCCATAGGAATGTGGTCTGTTTCCTGTATATAAGGGAAGCCTTGGGGGATGATCTCTAGCTTATGGCACACTTGAACTGTGCATGTAACCATGTTGTTATTCAGCAGACTGCCATGCTCTGCTGACCTTGGGACTTACAATGGATTTGAATTAATGTCCTGCCATGTGGTTTGGTAACATTGAGGCTGTGCCATTTTATTTGTTGACCTTGGGCTTGTTAGCCTCAGCAGCCAGTAGCTGCCTGAGTGAAGTGATGCCTCTAGCTTCAGTGGGCCAGGTACAAGAGGAAGAGCTGAAGCCCAAGGTCAAGGGGATTCCACACAGCTCCTAGAGCCTGGCACTTTGAACTCAGACTTCTAGTCTCCTGAACTGTAAGAGAATAAACTCCTGTTTGTTAAGGCCACCCCATTTGTGGTATATTCTTGTCAGAGTGGCACTAGGTAACCAGAACAGAATATGGTACCAAGAGAGTGAGGTGCTGCTCTGACAAATACCTCAAATGTGGAAACAGGAATGGAGTGCATCCTTGACCCAAGACCCTGGCAGAGAGACCCCAGCATACGGCATGAAGGATGGCAGCAACTGAGCCCAGAGACAGTCATGGGAGATGGCAGGAGCAGAACCCAGAGAGCCAGCATGAAACAGCAACAGACTTCCCAGCCCACGGCAGTGAAAGCTGGATGCCATTGGGTGGGTGGCTTCCTGGTGGAGTAGGTTGCCTTTGGGCATTAATTGGTAGGAAAGACTGGCATGAAATGGAGTAGCAGGTTGGCCACCCATGTAGCAAGAGAGTTGAGTGCTTTTTGGGCAGGAAGATTTCCTGTAGAGTGGGTTGCCTTTGGCATTAATTGGCATAAGTAGAGAGACCAAGGAAATGGGAAGCAGAGCTGCCTCAGCCTCAAAGGATAGGACCATGGCCTTTGGGGGTGGAACCACCACAGCCCCCTAGGTTTCAAAGAGCCAGACCTTCACCAACTTGGTTCTGGAGTGTGGGCCTGCTCATTCATGTGAGCCAGTGGAATAGAGCCACAGCCGCTGTCCAGGAGTGAGGAAGCAGGGCTGCCATGCCCAAGAGGTAGAGGAATGGGTCCCACCAGGCTGAGGGCATGAGGTTGCCACTTAGAGGAACTAGGAGACTGGAGCCACCCAGTGAGAGAGATCTGTACAGATGCCACCCAATGAAGATCTGTACAGGTGCCAAGTTGACAAGGAGCAGAATTGTGCTGGTTACATTTGTGTGTCAACTTGATTGGGCCTGGTTGAGTGGCTGGGCAGCTGAATGTAGTAATTCCCCATGCTGATATTGGTAGTTAACTCCACAGTGGAATCTATTGGAGCAGCTGAGTAGCTACTTTAGGTATGTGATCTACTTCCCATATATAAGGAACAGTTTGGGGAGTGGTCTCCAGCGCATGGCACGCTTGAACCCTGCATGTAGCTGTGTCGTTATTCAGCAGCCTGCCATGCTCTGCCGACCTTGAGACTTTTAATGGGCTTGAATTAATGGCCTGCCATGGGTTTGGTAACATCAGGACTGTGACATTTTATTTGTTGACCTTGGGCTTGTTAACCTCAGCAGCCAGTCAGTATCTACCTGAGTGAAGAGATGCCTCCAGCTTCAGTGGACTGGGAGCAAGAGGCAGAGCTGAAGCCCAAGGTCAAGGGGCTTTCACACAGCACCTAGAGCCTGGAATGTGGACTTCCAGACTCCTGAACTGTAAGAGAATAAACTCTTGTTTGTTAACGCCATCTCATTTGGGGTATATTCTTGTCAGAATGGTACTAGATAACCAGAACAGTTGGACTTCTTGAATGGATATATTCTCATCTTTCATTATACCAGGAAAATTCTCTTCCAACAAATCTTCAACAATTTTTTCTGTGGTTTTATTTGTCTCTTCCTGCTCTGGAATTCTGATTACATATAGGTTATTCCTTTTGATGGTATCCCACATGAACCCTAGGCTTTCATCATTTTTTTTTTTTTTAATCTTTTCTCTGATTGATCACTTTCCAAAGAAGTATTGAGATATTTGCCTTCAATCTCACTAATTCTGTCTTCCATTGATTCAATTCTGCTCCTTTGTCCATTCAATGTGTTATCTGTTTCTGAAAATTTAGTATTAATCTTCTGGATTTCTGTCTGTAGATTTTGTATCATTTCTAATTGTTCATTTATTTTGTCATTTTGTTTTTGTATTGTCTTTCAAAATTGTTCTAGGGTTTTCTCTGTGTTTTCCTCAATTTTGTCAATATTTTCCTTGATCCATCTCTCAATTCATTGAATGTACCTAAATTCTTTTGAATTCCTTATCAGGGAGTTCCAATGTCATGTCTTCCTGAGGGATATGTTTTGGGTCTATACCCTGGTCTCTTGTTTTTCCTGCTTTATCTTGCTTCTTTGTGTGGACTGTGATGGTCTGTTGTCTCTGAGGCATTGTGATGCTTTTGTGTTTATATTTAATTGGTGATTGTATGTTGGAGTGACTTGTCCATGATTTTCATTTTCTTTGTTTTGTGTGGATGTTATCTATGTAAGCAGAGTACTCTGCTATGCTCTTCTATATTTGCTAGATGGCAGCACTTATACACTCTCCACTTGTCTCCTTTCCTCTTGTCAGCCTCCTACATGTCCCTGCCATCCTTGGCAAATGGAGCCTATTCTTAAATCCCTGGAATCGAAATGACAATGCTGTCACTTTAAATATCCAAAATAGCCACCCCTTGTAAACATTCAATATGGCTGCATCCTCAGTCACTTTAAATATCCAAAATGGCCCCCACTTGTAAACAATCAAAATGGCTGCACCCTCTGGACAGCCAAAGTCCACAGCTCTGGTTGTCTCCCTCCTTGCTGTTTCCCTTCCTGTCATAGGCCACCAACACAGTTGTCCCTGCATTCTTTTGTGACCAGGGCTGATCTTTAGGTCAATTCTCAGGTGCCAGCACAACTTGGAAATACTCAGGCTGTTGGTCCCTTCAGAGTAGCTGACAGTCCACTGCTCTGACCATCTCAATACTCATTGTTTTCATTCAGGTTTTTCCACTACTTGGTGTCTCATCCATTTTTGTATACTTCCTTTCAAAGCTCAGGGCTCCAGGATTATCTTTTGTATTTCTGTCAACTGGTTTCTCTTTCCTTTTTGAAGAAGGTCTGTGTAGCTTGTCTGCCTATTTCTCCATCTTATGGAAGTCCCCCAAAATACTTATTCTTAAACAGTAAATGTAGTGTAATCCCATTTGTTTTTGATATGTTGACCTGGTTACATTTAAGTAGGAGCATTATATTTTTTTCTTTAATTTTGTTATTAAGTTTTTTAAGATCAAGCCCTATTGGTTTTGAAAAGAGGGGAAAGAATCTATGATTTAAACTCTGATACAGACTCTCTGGGAGGCAGGCAAAGCTCAGGGGTTCTAGGGGAAATGGAACACAGCTCAAATAGGCTGAGGCAGATTATCCAGGATGGATTCAGGCCAGACACATGCACCACCCTAGTACTTCTAACTCATGCTGGAGCAAGCAGTCTTCTGTATTGGGAGCAAACCTATGTGGAGGTCCCACATGTCTACAGCCACATAGAACTGAGGCCCTCCTCATTCCATCAGCCTGCTAGAAGAACTAAAGTCTGCCAACAATCACATAAGCAAACTTGGAAACAGATCCACTCCATTCAAGCCTTCAGATGAGACTGTATCTCATAACTGCAACCTCATGACAGATATTGAGCCATACTCACCCAGCTAATACACACCTAGATTTCTGACTAAAGAAACTGTGATATAATAAATGTTTGTTGTTTAAAAAAAAATATATTAATTGATCTAACTCACTAAAATCTTTCTTTTATTGAGAGCACCCCCCCCCATTAAGTAACATGTCATAACTCTAAGATAGGTGCACTTGGAGGCTTCTCAGCAGCTTTACACATCCAGGCTGTGCTAAGGAACTAGACAGGCTGAGAGTGAGGAAGAGAGAGTTGGTAAAGCTGGAGAACTCCACCTAAAGATTTGCCAGTTGTGGGTCAGACATCATCCTATAGATGTTCAACAAGAAATATTTTTTCTTTCTCCTCTGGAATATCAGTTATAATAGGAGCGATAAAATACAAGCAGGTCCTAATTAAAACTCAAAAAGAGGTAACAGGAGTCTGTCCTCCACATTCCAAGGTGTTTGTGAAGCAGGGCTATGGGGTGAGACAGAGAGGACTTGAGTCTACTCTCTGCTGTTGACCAGCAGTCAGTTTGCACAGTGAAAATAATAAATTCATCAACATTCTGAAAATTTTGTGAGCACTAAATGAGGTGATACTCCTAAAGCACTTAACACAATACATTATGCAGATAAAACACTCAATAAATGTCAGCTACTGATATAATTATTTGTCAGGGCCAAAGAAATATTAAGTTATTTTCATATTTAAGAAAATAAAAATAAAAAAGAAAATGAGGAACCTGAACATAGACTAGGAGGCTGTCATTTGAACAGAAAAAAAGGAACACTGCATGATTTAAAATCAAGAAAGGAGTGCATCAGAGTTGTATCCTTTCACCATACTCATTCAATCTATGGGCTAAGCAAATAATCCTAGAAGATGGACTATATGAAGAAGAACATGGCATCAGGATTGGAGGAAGGAAGAATCATTAACAAGTGGAAATATGTTGACGACACAATTTTGTTTGCTGAAAGTAAGGATGACTTGAAGAACTTACCAATGAAGATTGAAGACCACAGTCTGCAGTATGGACAAAAATCCTCACCTATAAGCAGCATCACAATAAATGGAAAAAAGGTTGAAATTGTCAAAGACTTCATATTACTTGGTTCTACAATCAACACCAATGCAGCAGTCAGGACATCAGATGATATAGAACACTGGGCAAATTGACTGCAAAAGATCTCTTTCAAGTGCTGCTTGAGGACTAAGGTGGGCCTGACATAAGCCATGGTATTTTCAATCACCTCATATACATGGGAGAGCTGGATAATGGGTAAGAAGGCCAGAAGAAGAGTTGATGTTTTTGAGTTGTGGTACTGGCAAAGAATGCTGAAAGTACCGTGGACTGCTAAAAAAGCTAACAAATCTGTCCTAAAGGAAGTGCAGGAGGAATGCTCCTTGGAAGTGAGAATGGCCAGACTTCATCTCATCTACTTTGGTCATGTTGTAAGAAGGAACCATTTCCTGGAGAAGGATATCATGGTTAGTAAGGTGGAGGGTCACTGAAAGAGGGGAAGGCCCTCAACGAGATGGATTAACACAGTGGCTGCAATGATGGGCTCAAGTATAGCAAGGATTGTGGAGGTGGCACAGGACCAGGCAGTGTTTCGTTCTGCTGTGCCTATATAGGGTCACTGAGTCAGAAATTACTCGATGGCACCTAACAACAACAACATGATTGGTATTTTTGCACCATTTCTCCACACTTTCCTATTTATTCTAGAATATTCTGCCATATTTTCTATTTCAGAAATTTATGAACCTTAAAAATTCACTGAGTCTATTTTTCTTGTTAGTTGTTCTGATAATTTTTTCTCTAACAGTAACATTTTGTGAAAGAATAAGTGGAAAGGTTATCCCAAAAATATTCTGAAATTGACTATATGAACTAAATATATAGCCCACTTCATCTATGAAAGATCTATAGTACAATAGAAATAAAAATCTACAATAATTATCCTTAATGGTCATTTAGAAAAACTATCTACACATTTCATTATTCCTGTGGGTTTCTTTGTTTGTTTGTTTGTTTCAACTTAGAACTTACAGTCATGGCCTGTTCAAAGTATTTTTCTGTGTTGACATTTATAAATGCCTGTTCTGGGTTACTAATTATAAAGAATGATAGTGGAATGAAATTAGATGAGAAATTACTGAGCATTTAAAATCAGGAAGTGTGTGCATCAAGGTTGTGTCTTTTTACCATATTTATTCAACCTGAATGCTGAGCAAATAATCCAAGAAACTGGACTATATGAACAACAAAGCATCAGGATCAGTGGAAGACTCATTAACAACCTTCAATATAACAACCTGCAACACAACCTTGTTTGCTGAAAATGAAGATGACTTGAAGCACTTACTGATGAAGATTAAAGACTATAGTCTGAAGTATGGATTACACCTCAATATAAAGAAAATGAAAATCCTTACAACTGGACCAAGAAGCAGCATCACAATAAATGGAGAAAAGATTGAAGTTGTCAAAGGTTTCAGATTACTTGGTTCCACAATGAACACCCATGGAAGCAGCAGTCAAGAAATCAGACATTGTATTGCACTGGGCAAATCTGCTGCAAAAGACCTCTTTAGAGTGTTGAAGAGAAAAGATGTCACTTTGAAGACTAAGGTTCATCTAACCCAAGCCATGGTATTTTCAATCACCTCATATGCATGTGAAAGCTGGACAATGAATAAGGAAGGCTGAAGAAGAGTTGATACTTTTGAATTGTGGTGTTGGTGAAGGATACTGAAAATATCAGAAGAAAGAACAAATCTGTCCTGAAATAAGGGCAGCCAAAATGCTCCTTGGAAGTGAGACTGGACAGACCATCTCACCTACTTTGGTAATGTTGTCAGAAGGGACCATTCTCTAGAGAAAGATAACATGGTTGGTAAGGTGGAGGGTCAGTCAAAAAGGGGAACTACCCTTTACAAGATGGATTAACACAGTGGCTGCAATGATGGACTCAAATAGAGCAAAAACTGTGAGGATGGCACACTACCAGGCAGTGTTTCTCTCTGTTGTGTATAGGGTCACCATGAGTCAGAGCTCACTCTACAGCTGCTAACAACAACACTACAATTCAAATGCATCAACTCTTCTTCTCTCTTCCTTTTCCATTGTCCAGTTTGTGCATGCATATGAAGTGACTGAAAAGGCCATGGCTTGGGTGTGTATATGCAGTAACTGTCGGTTCCTAGTTGAAATATCCTGCTCTGTGGTCTTGTGAATACATTATTATTGGTGTGCCCTACATCTCTATTTGGAATGTGGAATACATGATCCTAAGGCACAGAAGAGATCTCTACAGTGAAGCCACAGTGTGAGATCTATGCTGGCCACTTGAATTCTGTCATCAGCTTTTCTTTTTACCCAGCCAATACATTTTCTGTTAAATCAATTCTACTTTAGCCCTTTCAGTGTAGGAAGCAAGCTGTTTTGATGGTCCCTATAATGCCCAGTTCTTCTTGTTAATAGCTATCTCCTTTGAATTTCCCCAGTAATTAGCAGGATAATCCAATTTAGATGAGGTTTGGTCAGGGTAAGTACTTATTTGGTATAAGTTACCCATTTTTATATTACTTAGCCTATTAGAAGTTAAGAAAAATGAATAACGACTCATTTACATCACCGTATTCAATCCTTACAACAGCTCCATGAGGTCAATAACATCCACATTCACAGATGCGGAATAGGAATCTCAGAGAGCTTAAGGAATTTAACCACAATGTCACACTAACGTCAGGCAAAGCTGAAAGGTAAATCTAAATATTACCTGTATCTGATGTCTGCTCTCTTAATGCCATATTGTATTGCCTCTTTCCTATGTTATTGAAAACTCTACTGAGGAAGTGGAAGTGAAGACTTTAGACAAGCCCAGAAAACATCTGGTTGTAGCAAACAATTGAGTTCATGGAAGTTGCAAGAGGAAGTTACTGACTCTGATGGTTTCCCTGGACCTTATGGCATGAAGACAAAAAAGTAATAGGAATCAGCGGAGTGTGATGTACCTTTGTAGCTACATGCATGCCTGATGGAAAGGAGAATTCTATGAAGAGTAGGGGCAACACATCATCTTAATGTTTACCTTCATACTTTTGGGACGTTATGTAACCTACCCAAGAGTCTTATGAGTTTAATGAACCTTCCTGTTCCCCCAACTTGAGTTACATTTAAACAAGCACTTTGAATCTCAAGACTTCACTCAACTCCTTGACATACTCATTTATCTCCCCAATAGGCTGATAGAGATTTGAGGGTGGTGGCTAAGTATTACCCGTGTTGAACTCCTAGAAACTAGGACATGGCCTGATACTCCAAAACTGGTAAATAAATAAGATGTAGCAGAAGATAAAATATAACTAAGCCACATACACACACTCACATGTGTACTTGCCATGCCATTTGCATTTTAGCAAATGACTATGCCAGTATTTCTGCCTTTTTTCTTTTTTTGGCCTCTAAAAATAACCTCATCTTCAAGCTTCCAATTCAAAATTTCACCTGTTTTTCTATGCCTTTTTCTCAATGTTGATTAGACTATGTTTGTTATCTCATATGTACTTTATATTTTGACATATGGTTGTTTTGTTTGTTTGTTTTGGTATCTTGTCTTCTCAAAAAGAGTATAGATTTCCAGAGGGTTATGCACTGATTGTATTTCAGACTTTTAAAAAAAAGTGTTTCCAAACAACTAGAAATCCTACCAATCACTAGTAGAAGGATAAATGGGTACAATACTTCATAAAACTCTGGTAATATCTACTAATGCTAAGTATGTGTATAGAGTTGTTGTTCTTAGCTGCCATCAAGTCACTTCCAACTCATAGTGACCCCATGCACAGCAGAATGAAACACCGCCCGATCCCGTGCCAGCTCCATGATCCTTGCTATGAGCCCATTGTCGCAGCCACCATGTCAATCCATCTCATCAAAGGCCTTCCCCTATTTCGTCAACCCTCCACCTTACCAAGCATGACATCCTTCTCCAGGGAATGGTCCCCTCTGACAACATGACCAAAGTAGGTGAGATGAAGTCTGGCCATCCTTGCTTCCAAAGAGCATCTCAGCTGCACTTCTTCCAGGATAGATTTGTTAGTTCTTTTGGCAGTCCATGGGACCTTCAGCATTCTTCACCAGCACCACAACTCAAAAGGATCAACTCTTCTTCTGTCTTCTTTATTCATTGTCCAGCTCTCACATGCATACAAGGTGATTAGAAATATCATGGCCTGTGTCAGGTGCACCTTAGTCCTCAAGGAGACATCCTTGCTCCTCAGCGCTTGAAAGAGTTCCTTCGCAGCTGACCTGCCCAGTGCTACACTTCATCTAATGTCCTGACTGCTGCTTCCATTGGCCTCGATTGTAGAACCAAGCAACATGAACTCTTTGACAACCTCAATCTTTTCTCCATTTATTATGACACTGCTTATTGATCCAGTTGTGAGGATGTTTGTCTTCTTTATATTGAGATGTAATCCATACTGCAGACTGTGTTCCTCAATCTTCATCAGTAAGTGTCTCAAGTCATCCTCACTTTCAGCAAGCAAAGTTGTATCATTGTGTATAGTGTATGACCTAGCAATTAAACTTCTAGGCTCATTACAAAGATGTACCTATATTCATTAAAATACATTATATGCATACTAGTACTATTTGAGATGACCAAAACCCAAAAATTATTCAAATTCCTCCATAGTAGTATACTACACAATGGAATATTATACTGTAATGAGAATAATCTACACTACATACAACAACATGAAACAATTTTACAAACAGAATGATTAATTAAAAAAGCTGGGCACTGATGAGTACATAGTGTAATGTTCCTTTTATACAAATTTCATAAACAAGCAAAAATAAAATTACATGATTTGAAGTCAGAATGACATTGGAAGAGATAGAAGACAACCAAAGATGAATGGATAGTGCTCTGATTCGTGATGTGGATGCTAGGTATACTTATGTGTTCAATTTGTGAAAAATCTGCTAACCTGAAAATTTGCAAGTACATTTCTGTATGTTAGTTGTACTTCAAACAGAGTCCTTACATGGCACAAACAGTCAAAGTGCTCAACTACTAACTGAAATTTTCGCAGTGTGAACCACCCAAGTGTGTCTTAAAAGAAAGGGCTAGTAACCTTGTTCCAAATAATCACAGCCTTGAAACAGAACACAGTTCTACTCTGATGCATAAGGGGGTCACCATGAGTTGAAATTGACTCAGTGGTAAATGGTTTTGTTTCTTGTTTCTGTTTTCATTTTGTTCTTCTGTTGATTTTGTTGTTGTTGTCATTATACTTTCAAACAAAAGAGGTTTTCATTTGTTCCATTCTTTCTTTTTAAGCCTCTCAAGAGCGCTTTTACTTTTGGTCAAGATGAAGTATTTGCCTTTGACTACAAAAAGAACTAGAAAACCAAAACAAAGGTATGAAACAATAGTTTAAAAATTTGAACAGGTATCATAGGACTTTCAGGCTTGAGAGAAGGAAAAGAAATGAGGTGACACAATATGACTAAGGAAAAGGAAAATACAAAGAGAAACAAAAGAAGTACAGAGAATAAAGACAAATGCTATTTTAGACACAATACTGCATTATCAGTAACAGCAAACACTAATCTACAGGTGGAACATAGGTAGAGAGGTATCGATAGGTAAATGGGAATATACCCAGCTCTGGTAGCATAGTGCCTAAGGCACTTGACTGCTAACTAGAAGGCTGGTGGTTCAAACCCACCAGCCACTCTTTGGAAGGAAGATGGGGCAATCTACTTCTGTAGTGATACTGTCTCGGAAACCCAAGGAGGGGTCTCTATGAGTTAAGTCCAACTCAATGGCATATAATAACAACAACAACATACATAGATATGGCAGACAATATTCCTACATATGTACTTGTATGTGCTATAAAAATGCCCATATGCAGTTTAGACATAACAGGAAGCAAAGTGAGGTAACTTCTTAGCCACAAATAAACACCTTGAGGGAATGGGTCACTGGGCCTGCGGGCTTGGGACCATTGTCACAAGAGACATCAAGCTCAATTGGCACAAAATGGTATACAAGAATATTGTTCTTCATCTTACTTTGGTGATTAAGGACTGGGGTCTTAAAAGCTTGAGAGTGGGCATCTCAGTGACAACTATTGGTCTCTCCTTATCTAGAGCAAAGAAGAGTGAAGAAAATCAAAGATGCATGGAAACAGTTAGCCCAGAGGATAAATGGACCATGAGAACCTCAACTTATCTGACCCAGAAATCAGAAGAATTAGATGGTGCCCAGCAACCAATGTCAACCACTTGGAAAGGAATCAAAATCGGAGATGCTGTATAGAATGGGAGAATATAGGACAAAATTCAAAATTATAAAAAGACCAGGCTTGCTGGTCTGACAGAGACTAGCAAACCCCCAAAAACATTGGGCTCATCTCACCCTTTGGGCCAGGAATTGATCTCACCTCTTGGCTTAACTCTCTGCCAAACAATATATAGGGCTACCAGCTGAACACCTGCACCAGGGAGATGCACTACTTAGAACAATCAACCATGGAAAATCAGAAGGGCAGAATGTATACAGGGAGAACTGTAGGGCAGCACATATCCATAGGCAAGAAGGACACAGGGAAAAGGGAACCACAAGGAAGAAGTGAGAGTTAAGATGTTACACTGCAAAGAATGTAATCAGTTATCACAAAACAAAATGTGTATATGAACTGTTGAATGTAAAACGAATCTGATTTGTAGAATTTCACCACAATAAAATTTAAAAAAAAACAAAAACCTGCAAGCAGCCATCTAAGAAAAAAGAAAACAAATGACCTCTATCATTGCCCCAGCTTTATGGCCTGAAGAAAATTTGCAGGCTATAATGTAGGAAGGGGAAACCCAAAGAGGTACTCATGGTCTCACTAAACTGATGAGAAAGACATTAGCATACAAATAGGTTTCAAGAAAGCAGAGACACATAAAATTAAGAAAGGAGACACCATATTGGAGAAGAATCAGCTACACATAAAGAGGGCTCTAGAGAGAACTACAGAAGGTACTTCTTGAGTCTAGTTGACTACTGATTGATATATCCATGAGAGAAAACTACCTTATACCAGAGAAAGAACTACTAGAAATTAATGGGTTGAATCAGCCCCAGAGTTCTCACAGAACTAGGAATAATTGTTGCTTCTACCAATACAGTGGAAAGGCCTCATAATCTTGGAAAATTGAGTATAAGTTTCAAAAATGCATAACTTAATAATGGAATAAATTACCCCTAGACCAAAGGCTTCTCTAGACTCATTTTAAAAATGTTAAAAGCAAGCCTTGATAGTATCCATCTTACCTCAAGTAAAGTAACTCTGTGCCATAAAAAGGTTTAACAATATTTAAAAGAATACTTCAAAATCCAGCACTTGAAAAAAGTGAAAATTACAATGCCTGGCATCCAACAAAAAAATTACCAGGCATGCAAAGAAGCAGAAAAATGTGACCAACAATCACAATAAAAATCAATCAATAAAAAGAGATAGGGTTTGACAAAGATTATAGAATTAACAGAGAAAGATACTAAGACAGCTATTATAAATATGTTTCATATATTCAAGAAAGAATAAGAAAACATGAACAAAATCCACTGAAAAATGAATGAAGAAGAACTGTAAGGCATAAAAAAATCTAAAAATTCTAATGGAACATTTAAGAAGAATAAATTAAATATCTCAATTGAAAAATATAGTGGTTCTATGGTTGAGATTACAATTGAAAATCCTGGAGAGAGTAGGAGAAAAATGTAGAACAAAATCATATAAAAGACCAGACTTATTGTTCTCATACAGACTGGAGTAACCCACAAGAATATGTCCCTTAGACACATTTTGAATCTAGAACTGAACCTCTTCCAGAAGTTCACGTTCAGTCAAACAATTGACAGGTCTATAAAGGAGCGCTGGTGGCATAATGCCTAAGGCATTTGACTGCTAACCAGAAAGCTGGTGGTTCAAACCCACCAACCACTCCTTGGAAGGAAGGTTGGGCAATCTACTTCCGTAGAGATACCACCTCAGAAACCCAAGGTGGGGTCGCTATGAGTAGGGACCAACTCCACAGCAGTGAGATAAAGTGAACAGTAACCCCCATGAGGAACACTCCTCATAACAATCAATCATGTAGTACCAAAAGGGCAACATTTGCACAGAAACAAAGTTCAAAAAGCAGGAAGGGGGAGTTCACGTAAGATGGCAGAATAGGCAGACAAACTACACAGACCCTCTTCAAAAAAGAAAAGAGGAGTCAATTAACACAGATACAGAACATAATCCTGGAGCCCTGAGCTTTGAAAGGAAGGATACAGAAGTTGACTAAACTCGAATTAGTAGAACAACCTGTATGAAAATAACTAAAAAGGAGGCATATGGAGGTGTGGACTGTCAGCGATCCTGACAGCATGGACAGCTTGGATATTGCCAGTGGTGTTAGGACGTAAGAATTAAAATAAGCCCTGCTGGCCAAGCGGCTTCACAGAGGACTGCACTGGGATCTAGTGAATAAAAGGGAAAGGAGCAAAGAGAGAGATGGTCTGAGCAGTGGACTTTTGGCTGTCCAGAAGGTGCAACCATTTTGAATATTTATAAGTGGTTCAATCATTTTGGATATTTAAAGCCACAGCATTCTCAGATTCCAGGGATCTAAGAATAGGGTCCAATTGCCAAGGACCACAAGGACATACTGGACACTGAGGACTGGAAAGGTATTATACTTGCCTTGTTACTCTTATGCCCCACACCCTCTTTGTGAATGGAGGTGTGGCCTTCCCCCACTGCCACCCACCCTTTGAGCTGGCATAATTCCATCGCATTCTGTGTGCTCAGATGGAGCCTGGATGCCCTACCCCACCAAGATTTTTTTTTTTTAGTTTGTTTGTTTTTGTCTGTTTAAAATTAGTTTTTTACCCATCATTTTTATTGTTATTCTTTCTTCTTCCCTTCCCAGCTTCTTCTCTCTTCCCTTTTCCTGGTTCCCATTTTTTTTTTCTTTCCTGTGGTTCTCTCCATTCCTTGTTTTTCTTTTTGCATTTTTCCTATTTCTTCCTTTATTATTATCCCACTCTACCTCTTTCCTCTTATTCCCCACCCCTCCACCCCCAGATATTGCAGGGTTTTTTCCCATGCTTCTTTTCTTATTCATATTTCTTTTGGCTTTTCAAAGTATTTCTTTAAATATTTTCTCTCATTTACTGCCTTTCCTCTTTTTCTTTTTCTTTTTTTGTTTTTGTTTCTTTTTCTCTTTTTGATTATTGCTCCTGTGTGTTTATGCAGTGTGTGTTTTTGTCTTCTTGCTCTTACTTTTTTGATGGTTTTTCAATTGTTGTTTTTATCTGAGTGTGAGACAGCAACTGTGCCCATATGAATCAAACACACCTGAACCTCCTGCACCTCAACTTGCTGAGTGAGAGCCACCACTTCCTTCGGTAACAACGGGTCAATGATACATGACCACCAATAAGATCTTGACTCACCCTTAACGTCTCTTCACAAACAGTTAAAAGAGATCTATGCAGCCACTCTCATTCTCTATCACAACCACCAAGAGACAAGTGGTGAGTGCATAAGTGCTGCCAACTAGTGAATAGAAGAGTAACAAAGAAAATGAAAATGAAAATGTTGGACAAATCTTGAATAAATCACTCCAACATACAATCACCCATTAAATATGAATACAACAAAGTCACAATGTCTTGGAGACAACAGACCATCACAGTCACACAAAGAAGCAACATAAAACAGTAGAAACAAGGGAGCAGGATACAGATCCAGAACACATCCCTGATGAAGAAGTAGCATTGGAACTCCCTGATAAAGAATTCAAAACACTTATATTTAGGTACCTTCAACAGATTGTGAGTCAGATCAGGGAAAACACAGACAAAACCCTAGAAAAACTTCAAAAGAAAATACAAGAGCAAAATGACAAAATAAATGAAAAATTAGAAATGATACAAAATCTACAGATAGAAATCCAGAAGATTAACACCAAATTTTCAGAAACAGATAGCACATTGAAAGGGCAAAGGAGTAGAATTGAATCAATGAAAGACAGAATTAAGGAGATTGAAGATAAATACCTGAATAATCCTTTGGAAAGGGATCAATCAGAATAAAGATCAAAACAAAATTAAGAAATCCTAAGATTCATGTGAGATACCATCAAAAGGAATAATCTATGTGTAACTAAAATTCCAGAACAGGAAGACAAAAAGAAAACCATTGAGAAAATTGCCCAAGAGTTGTTGGTAGAGAACTTCCCTCATATGATGAAAGATGAGAATATATCCATTCAAAAAGTAGAAGAAACCCCAAACACAACAGACCTCAAAAGAAAATCACCAAGACATACCATCATCAAACTCACCAAAACCAAAGACAAAGAAAGAATCCTGAAAGCACCATGGAATAACAACCTGTTGCCTACAAAGTGCAACTAATAACACTAAGCTCTGATTTCTAAGCAGAAAACATGTAGGAGAGAAGGTACTGGGATGGTATATATAAAACCCTGAAAGAGAAAAATTTCCAACCAAAACTTATATACTCAGCAAAAATGTCCCTCAAATATGACGGTAAAATTAGGATATTTCCAGATAAGCAGAAATTAAGGGAATTTGGTAAAACCAGACCAACCTTACAAGAAATACTAAAGGGAGTCCTTTGAACAGAGAACCGATAATAGCAAACAATAATCAAACATTAATACACCTGATGACATAACACAGAAACCAACCCACTTATGGAAGCATCCAAAGTAAAATAAAATGACAAGATTATAAACAGGGAACCAGAAATATCAATTGACAAATGAGGACAAGTACAAACTAAAAAGAGGAAAAAAATAGTGTAGTCACAGAACTTCTAAATGATGAGGAAGTCAAGAGAGTTGCAAGATAAAATGGACTATTCTAAACTCGGGGAGAAAATTATAAATCATAGGGTAACCTCAAAGAAAAATAATAAATCTTCATATGACAATAAAAAAGAGGACAAGCACAGATAGTTAGTAAATACAAAAACAATAGCAACCAAGGAAATGATAACATGATTCATAAACAAAATGAGCTCAGCACAGAAAATTATATGGAACAAAGACATCAGTAAAACCACACACACAAAAAAAAAAAAAATCCACATAACAAAATGACAGCAACAAATTCATACTTGTTGACAATTATGCTGAATGTCAATGGATTAAATGCACCACTCAAGAAATGGAGAGTTGCAGACTGAGTAAGAAAAAAACAATTAATATGCTGTCTACAAGAGACACACCTTAGAGAAAAAATTAAAATAGCCTAAAAATCAAAGATTTGATAAAGATATATCAAGCAAATGGCAACTAAAAAAAAGCAGGAGTGGCAATATTAATTTATGATCAAATTGACTTTATGACAAAAGCCCACTATAAAAGACAGGAAAGGACATTATATAATGTTTAAGAGATCATTTGAACAAGAACGTATAACCATAATAAATATCTATAGAACCAATGAAAGAGCCCCAAAATACATAAGTTAGAATTTAACAGAATTGAAAAGACAAAATAGATGACTCCACAATCATTGTAGGAGGCTTTAATACACCACTTCCAATGAAAGATAGAACAACTGGAAAGATACTCAACAAAGATGAAGAAGAGCTAAACAATACAGTCCACAAATTTGACCTTATGGACATCTACAGAGCACTTCACCCAACAAAAACACACAATACACATTCTTTTCCCATACACATGGAACATTATTCATGATAGACCATATGTTAGGCCATAAAGCAAGCCTTAATAAATTTAAAAACATTGAAATACTGCAAAGCATCTTCTCAAATCGCAATGTTATAAAATTAGAAATAAATAATAGGAAGATCAATAGAAAAAGAGAAAACACATGGAAACTGAACAACACCCTCCTCAAGAACAACCGTGTAACAGAAGAAATGTTGTTGTTGTTGTTATGTGCTATTGAGTTAGACCTGACTCATAGCGACCCCTCCTTTTGGTTTCCAAGGCAGTATCATTATGGAAGTATATTGCCCAACCTTCCTTCCCAGGAGTGGCTGGTGGATTTGAACTGCCAGCCTTCTGGTTAGCAGTCAAATGCCTTAGACACTATGCTACCAGAACTCCTTAGAGAGATGCAAATCAAAACAACAAGATACCATCTTGCCCCAGCACTAGTAGCAAAGTTCAACAAGACAGAAAATAACAAATGCTGGAGAGAATATGGAGAGATTGGGACTCTCATACACTGCTGGTGGGGTTGTAAAATGAAACAACCATTGTGGAAAACAGTATGACAATTCCTTAAAAAGCTGGAATTAGAAGATGAGGGTCAGTGAACAGGAGTATACTCTAGACCAAGGATAGATTCAGCGCAGCCTAATATTGCACAGATACCAGTGATAAAAAATACCTGCAATCCTTACAGAAACAATCAAGATAGACACAGAACAATCCCTCACAGACACCCTGACACTATGAGAAAGAGATCCAACGGATCTACCATCTCAGGAGCATAATACTGGGGGACACCAGACTCAATTAGCACAACAAAATACATAAAAGCCTTGTTCCTCATACTACATTGATGAGTAGTGACTGACGTCTTAAAAACTTTCAAGCAGCCATCTAAGATGCACCTAATGATTTCCTAGAGTCGAAAGCGAAGAAAAGTGCAAAAAAAAACAAGGGCATTTGGAAGCAATCAGCTCTAGGACATGATGGCCCTCGAGACCAGAAAAATTAGATGGTGCCCAGCTACAAATACCAACCACTCCGGAAATGATCAAATATGGAGATCCTGGATAAAGTGGGAGAAAAAACATGGAAAAAACTCCAAAAACTCAATAATGACCAGAATTACTGGTCAGATGGAGTCTGGTGAGATCCCCTATACCATGGCCCTGGAATACATTCTGCACCTGGAATAAAACTCATTCTCAGGGGCTGGCTCTTAGCCCAACAGTTAACAAGGTGTACATACAGATCACTCAACTCAGAGTGATGCACCCACATACTCTATGGAAATACATCCCTTGGAGCAATAGACCACAGAGCACCAGAGGGACAACATTCACATGGAGATAATGCAGGACAAACAGGAGTACATAACTATGAGGGGCATGGAGGGAGGGTTACAGGACAGGGAGTGGAGGGGACTGGGTTAGGGTTGGGCATGGTAAATGGGGAGTGAAACTAAATGTACACGTAACATTGAATGTAGAACAAACTCTTAAAATAAATATAAATAAGTAAATGAGATGGAATGAAAAAAATAAATAAAGTGCTTGGGATGATGTTTGGCATATTGTAAGGCTCAAGAAATGTTAGTTGTTATTATTCAAAAAAAAAAAAAAAAAAAGCTGGAATTAGAAATACCATTTGACCCAGCAATTCCATTACTACATATATATGCTAAAGTGAAAGCCAGGACAAGAACAGATATATGCACACCCATGTTCATCGCAGCGCTATTTACAGTAGCAAAAAGTTGAAAACAGGCTAGGTTTCCATCAACAGAAGAATGGATAACCAAACTATGATACATACACACAATGGAATAGTATGCAAACCCTGAAAAAATAATGTAGAATCAGTAAAACACTGTATAATGTGGATGAACTAGGAGGACATTATGCTAGTGAAATAAGTCAATCACAGAAGGACAAATACTGTATTAGTCCATTATTGTAAAAAGACAAGGAAAGATTTATATATGGAATGAAACTTTGTTGATTACCAAGGGTGGGAAGGGAGGGAGGGAACACTGCTAGATAGGTAGATACAAGTATTGATTTGGATGAAGGGAAGGGCAATGTACCAAATGTGAGTCATCAACACAGTGGCATTGAGGAAGAAGACAGAGAGGTACATTGGGGCTACAAACAAAAAAAATAAACCCTTTTGCACATACAGTACTGCGTTGTCAGTGACCACAAACCTTGAGCTACAGGTGGATAGATGGGTGGACAGGCTGAATGACTAGGTATGTCCATGCAGGGGGCAGTGTGCCTATGACCAAGTATAGGTTGGCAAACAATGTTTCTACAAGTATATTTGTATGTTTGTTGGCAGTGAGTATGGTTTTGGTTTGGTAAGAATGCCCAGGAATATAGTAGAGCTGATAAGGGACACTTCTTTGCCACATATAGCTACCTGGAGGGCACAAGTAGTTGCACCTGTGGGCTCAGGACCAGGGTCACAGAGGACATCAAGCTCTATTGACATAACATACTGCACAAACATCTTTGTTCTACATCTTACTTTGGCGAGTCGTAACTGGGATCTTAAAAGCTTTCAAGAGGCCATGTAGATGCAATGATGGATCTCTCCTCATCCAGAGCAAAGAAGATTGAAGAAAACCAAAGATGCATAGAAACAATCAGACCAAGGGACTGGTGGACTGTGCAATCCTCAGCATGTATGACCATAAAACCAGAAGAACTAGATGGTGCCTGGCTACCATTGTCAATCACTTGGAGGGGAATCTGTGTAGGAGATTCTGGATAGAGTGGGAGAACAATGTGGAACTAAACTCAAAATTATTTGGAAAAAAAAGGGCCAGTGTGCTGGTGTGATAGAGCCTGGTGAAACCCCTGAGACTATGGCCCCTAGCTGCCCTTCATGTCTGGAATTGAACCCACTCTTGTGACTTCCAGCCAAACAGAAGACATGCATGTGAGGTGAACATTTACACCAGGTAGATACACTCCTTGGAGAGAACAATCATGGGAAAGTAGAAGGGCTGTGTGTGCACAGGGAGACAATTCAGGGGGCAGGAGTGCATGGAGGGGAGAACACAGGGAAGAGGTAACTATGCGGAGAAAGTGAGAGGGGAGCTGTTGCATTGTGGTAAATTGTAGTCAATGTCATCAGACAAAGTGTATGTGAACTGCTGTATGGAAAGTGAATTTGCTCTAAATTTTCACCCAAATCACAATAAAAATTTTAAAAAAAAAAAACCTATTGACTGTTTAAAGCAATTTTAGAATGCATGTGTAAGGAATAATAAATATGTAAAAAAAATGTTTGACAATAACAGAAAGAACAAGAAGATGTGAATGGAAGAATATTGTTATAAGGATTATGGAATACACGGAGGGATAAAATACTATTTGAAGGCAGACCATGATTAAATAAAGTTGTATTCTGAAAACCCTATAGCATCCATTAAAAGTAAAACAACGAAGAAAAAAAAAAGAAGCAAAAACAAATAGCTAGATTGTAGCTTAAACTGCAACCATATTGAAAATTATATTAAATGTAAATGTTTAAATATATCAGGTAAAGGACTTTTTGCAAATTGGATTTAAAAACAAGAGCTACTATATGAGGACTACAAGAAAGATAATTTAAATATAAAGACAACGATTAAAAGTGAAAATATGAAAAAGATATCCATGAAATTACTAACCAAAAGAAATGAAATATTATAATAATACAGTATTATCTGACAAATTAGATTTTATAACAATAAATGTTACTAGCATAAGGAGAGACATTTTGCAATGATGAGTTGTCAGTTATCAAGAAAACAAAACAATCCTATATGTGTTGAGAGAACTTCAAAGTACATGAGAAAAAGGATAGCTCAGACAGAAAAACAGAAAAATCCACAATTAGTCATAAGATTCAATATTCATTTCTCAGTAATTGATAGAACAAGTAAACAGAAAATCAGTAAGGACATTTATAGCACCCTTCACCCAGCAACAGCAGAATATACATTCTTTTACGTGTACACAGAATATTTATCATGACAGACAATATTATGGACAATAAAATAAGATTCAATTATTTTAAAAAGATGAAAATAACACAAGTATATTTTCTGAACATGATAGAATTATAAAATAATAACAGAAAGGTATTTTCAAAGCACTCCAACTGTTTGCAAATTAAATACTGTACTTCTACATAGCTCAAATGACAAAAAGAAATTAAATGAGAAATTAGAAAAACACTAAGTAAAAGTGAAAGCATTTTTAAAACTAAAAATACAACATATCAAAATATATGTAATGCCACTAAACAGTGCTTAAAAGGAAATCTATAGCATTAAATGCTTATATTAGAAAATAATAAAGTCATTAAATCGATCATCTAAGATTCAACTTAAGAAACAAGAAAAATAAGATCAAATATACCCAAAGAAATGAAGAAATGAAATAAAGAAGACAAGAACAGAAATCAATAAAGTATAAAACAGTTAGTTGTTTGAAAAGTCTTTTAGTTTGAAAATAAGTTTTAGCCAGACTGACCAGAAAAAAGAGAGAGCATACACAAATTACTTTTATCAAGAATGAAAGAATGAACTTTGTTATCAATCTTACAGACGTTAAAAAAGTTGTTGTTGTTGTGTACCGCTGAATCAGACCCGACTCAGAATGACCCCTCCTTGGGTTTCCGAGGCAGTAGCACTACGTAAGTAGATTGCCCCATCTTCCTTCTGAGGAGTGGCTGGTGGGTTTGAACCGCCAGCCTTCTGGTTAGCAGTCAAGTGCTACCAGAGCTCCTGTTGAAAAGGTTAGTAAGAGAATATTACAAACAGTATAATACCAGCAACTTGGATAATATGGACAAAATCTTCAAAAGACACAAACTACTAAAATTCACTCAAGAAGAATTAAGCAAAATCATATAGCCCTATGTCTAGTTTAAATATTGAGTTCATGGTTAAAAAAGCATCCAACAAAGAAAAATGCAGGGCTAAAATAGTTTGACTACTGAATTTAACCAAACATTTAAGGAATACATAATACCAATCCTATATAAACTCTTCTAGAAAATAAAAAAGGAGGAAGCTTCCTAATTCATTTTATAAAACATCATTACCCTGGTTTTGGCCACCATTACAAAAACCAGACAAAAATATAAGAAAAGAGACATGAAGATAAACAGGCATAAAACTCATGAACAACTTTTTAGGAAATAATATCCAGAAATACATTTTAAAACGTGTTACATCATGAGAAAGTTCTGTTTATTCCAATAATACAAGATTGGTTTAACACTGGAAAATCAATTAATGTAATTCACCATATTAACAGATCAAAAAATAAAAAATATATGATCATCTCAAGAGATTCCAAAAAGTATTTGAAAGTACATCACGTCTATTTATTCATTCCTCAACCTAATAAATGGCATCTACAAAATAATAATTAAAAAGAAAAAAACTATACTTAACATATTTAGTGGTGACAGAGCAAATGTTTTCTGCCTTAGAATAGTAATGATCCTGGATATACATTCTTACTATTCTTAATTAACATTGGCCTAGTGCATAAGGCATTTGACTGCTAACCAGAAGGCTGGCTGTTCAAACCCACCAGTCACTCCTCAGAAGGAAGACTGGGCGATCTACTTCCATAGAGATGCCATCTCAGAAACCCAAGGAGGGGTTGCTATGAGTTGGATCTGACTCGATGGCAATGAGTTTAATTTTTTCGTTTGTTAGGTTGATTGGTTGGTTGGGTTTTAATTAACATTGCTAGAGGTCTTATCTAGTAAAATAAGACAAGAAAAAAATAGACATATATATTCAAAAGGAAGATGCAAAGTATTTCTATTCACAGACAACATGATCATTCATGTGGAATATTCTAAAGAATCTATGTTTAAAAAAAAAAAAGATTAATAGAGTTAAGTGAGATTATAGGCTGCCAGGTCAATATACAATAATCATATACTATCAATAAACAACTGAAAATTGATATATAAAAAAGATGAAATATTTGCATAATGTATAAAATACTTTGGAATAAGTTTAACAAATTATAAGAAAACCATAACTGAGAGAAATTAAAGAATACCTAAGTAAAGAAAGCAGTATAACACATTCATAGATTCAATCTTGTTAAAACATCAATTGTCCCTAATTGACACATGGATTCATTGCAATGCTAATACAATGAGCCACTCCTCAAAAGGAAGATTTTGCAATGCAAAATACAAGCTGGCATTTTTGTAGAAATTGACAAATTTCTAAAATTTAAATGGAAATTCAAAGGACTAAGTGTCCAAGACTATTTTGAAAAAGAACACATTTGGAAAATCTAGACCATCTATTCTCTAAACCTATAAATGTATGATAATCAAAACAATGTGGTTTTGGTATGAGATCAGACAAATAGTTCAATACAATAGAATTGAGTATCCAGAAATAGGACCAGATATATATAGTAATTATTTTTCAGCAGTAATATCAAGGCAATTCAATAGAACAAAATAACTTTGTTAACAAACGGCTTTGGAATAACTGGACAGCCATATGTAAACAATGACCCTTAATGCATACTTCAATCATATTCAAAAATTAACTCAAAATGGATTATAGTAGACCTGTATATAATCATAAAACTATAAAATTTCTATATGAAAGTGTAACAGGAAATCTTAGTAATATTTGATTGGGCTAAATATTTTGGTTAGGACAAAGATGCATGAATCATTAAAGAAAAATAATAAACTGGATCATATCAAAAATTTTAAATAGTTCTCTTCAAAAAACTATTTTGAAAAAAATTAAAATGCAATCCAGAAACTAAGAAGAAATATTTTCAAAACATGTATCTTACATATCCAAAATGTATATAACCATTCACAACTCAACAATAATAGGACAACTTGATTTTTAAAATATTTAAACAGACACTTCACTGAAGAAAATATGTGAATGGTAAACAAGCAAATAAGCATATGGAAGATATTCTTCATTAATCATAATGTCAATTTAAACTACAATGAGATACTACTACACACCCATTAGAATGACTAAATTCAACAGGCTAACTATACCAAGTGTTGTTAAAGATATGGAACAAATGAAAATATCTTGAAACATGAAACGGCACACTTTGGAAAAGATCTCTGTTGCCGTAGTGCCTAAGGCGTTTGACTGCTAAACCAGAGGGCTGGTGTTTCAAACTCACGAGCCACTCCTCAAAAGGAAGATTGGGCAATCTATTTCTATAATGATAACACTTTGGAAACCCAAAGAGGGGTCACTATGAGTCTGATCTGACTCGATGGCAGTGAGTTTGTTTGGTTTAGAATCACATTCTTAAATACCTACCCAAAAGAAATGAAAACATATTTCCACATAAGGGCTGGTATTCAAATGTTCAAAGAAGTTTCAGATGTAGTAGCCCAAAACTGGAAGCAATCCATGTATCCATCACTTGGTGAATGAATAAACAAACTGAGGTTCAACCACACAATGGAATATTACTCAGCAGTAAAAAGAACCCATCACTGACATATGCAATATCACAGAATAATCTCAAAAGCATTATTCGGGGAGGCTTACATGCTCTGCCAAATCTCTCTATAACTAAGACCTTAAGAAACTAAGTGGAGGAGATTCAAAATGGAGTCTCATCAGTAATCACTATGCTATTTCCCTCTAGCATCTTAGTGCTTGAAAAACTAGGTACAGCTGTTTGAATTAGGGATTTTGGTGCTCTGAACAGCTCGCTGAGTCAGAGTGCACCAAATTCAGGGGAGCAGAATTGGAAGAAAGGTACAGGGGGAAAAAACAAAAGAAAATCTATCTTGTGGAGCACAGACAGGCAGCCAAGAAAGGCCATTAGAGACTTCCCTGGGGGAGCGACCAGCAGAAGTCCAACTAGAGTCTTTGCTGAAATTTAGCTGTGGGTCTGTAAATAACAGGCCATCCGAGACCTCCCTGGGCCAAGGCAGAAGACACACCATACCAGCATACCAGCGACCACACCAACATACCAGCGATTACCCCAAGGATCTACTTTCAACAGCTGATTTTATCAGTAACTTGGGTCAGACAGGTGAAAATGGGCACATCCAGAACCACTGAAACCCAAGCACAGAGTCCATTGGCGATCCAGGAGGGTGGGCTTGCTTCCCCCTCAGTGGGTCACTGAATAAGCTTGGGTCAGCTTAGTGGCACTGAGAGATCTGCACTTGACTTTATCAGTTTTATTGGACCACAGATTACTATCAGGCACTCTCCTGACTCTAGTGCAGCTGAAACCTAGTGCATTTTTGGTGCCACAGATGGGCAGACTCACAGAGGAACTCCTGAGCCAATCACAGTCTGGCCGGGTTGGGCCAGCGCTACAGGTGGGCAAGGCGAGAGAGAGAAACTCCCACAGCAGATTGCGGAGCCAGGATATTGCTTTGGGTCAGCTTTTTGGTGCCAAGGGGCATTGGGAGTGGGGTTTTTGCATGTGTCTGAGCCTGGCAGAAAGTGGCAATCCCCTAACAACTGGAGTCTTTGCTGAATTTGAGCTGCAGGTCTGTAAATAACAGTATGACATCATTGGTAGCAGCCCACTCAAAGCCCTAGAAACTGCCCCTAGCAACAGCAAACTTTCCTTCTTCCACTCCCACCTTCTCCACCAATAACTTCACTCATCCAATAGAAGAAACCACATTCAGCCAACATCAAACCTCCCACTTTGAACTCTAAACCTTCTTGATTACAAACAGAAACCCATATCCACATTCCAAACAGTGATTCCACCATCACAAAGAAAACTGCAGAGCAAACCAGTATACCTGAATTGATAACTAAATAAAATAAAATACACCAGCTTCACCTTTTCAAAATATTAAACCATAAAACCAAGACAAAACAAATCAACACATAACCAACAGTTAAAGACAACCTTAAAATGTATAGGAAACAACAGGCAATCTCAAATCAAACAAAAAACAGGACAAGGCATTAGAAGCAAAACCACAAACAAAGGTCTCATTATACATGGAGGAAGAGGAGGCAATAGAATTATCTGAGAAGGAATTTAGAAGATATGTCTATAGAGCTATACAAGAGCCTAAGGAAATCACAAACAAAACAAGGAGAACACAGACAGTTCCCTGGAAGAACTCAGAAAAATCATTCAAGAACAAAATAATAAGATTAATGCACAATCAGAACTCACACAAAAGCAGCAATTAGAAATGCAGAAGATGAGTACCAAAATGACAGAATTACACCACACAGTAGAAGCACAAAAGAGGAGGTTAGAACTGGCTGAAGAATGCATATCCCAACTAGAAGACAAATCCTTGGACACTAGCCTGTATGAAGAAAAATCAGAACAAAGATTTAAGAGATATAAGAGAACCTAAGAATTATATGCGATGACATGAGAAAAAACAACATAAGACTCATTGGAATTCCAGAACAAGAAGAGGCAAAAAAGACTACCAAGAAAATTGTGGAAGACCTGCTAATAGAAAACTTCCCCCATATCATAAAGGAAGAAAAGATATTTGTCAAAGAAGCTCATAGAACCCACACAACATAGAACTCAAGAGAAAAACACTGAGACATATTATAATCAAACTCTCCAAAACCAAAGACAAAGAAAAAATTTTGAGAGCTACCCAGGAAAAAATAAATATTATTTATAATACTCAAATAGTTAGGCTGAGCTCCAATTACTCAGCAGAAGCCATGCAGGCAAGAAGTCAATGGAACGGCATATATAAAACACTGAAGGAAAAGAACTTCCAACCAAGAATCCTATATCCAGCCAAATTATCCATCAAATATGAGGGCAAAATCAAGGCATTCTCAGACAAACAGAAATTAAGGGATTTTTTGAAAACCAGACCAACCCTACAAGAAATGCTTAAGGAAGTCCTTCCAATAGAGAACCCACAAAAGACATCAACAAAACCAGGATACAAGGAATCAACACTAAAACCAAATCAGAAATAGATACCCAAAATAAGATCGTAAAACATTGTACCTTAAAAACCAGGAAGTCAATCAGCACACAACAACAGCAACTAACCTATTAGAAGGAATAAAACTTCTAGGTACAGACTCTCAAATGGAGAGGAAAACAGGACAATATCATCACAGTATGCACTGTTCTAAAAATGTAGAGACAAGAATATACTCCAAGGTAACCAGAGAGAAAAGTAACAATCCTTCTAAGCAAATCCAGAAGGAAGGAAAACATATGGGTTTAGTAAGCACAAAACCAACTATAAAGAAGAAAAGGGAGAAAGCATTAGCCAACAAACTGAACTCAGCAGAGAAAGGTATATGGACCAAAGAAACACCAGCAATATGACAAAAATAAATAAATAAATAAAATGACAGCAATCAATTCATACCTATCACTAATTGCATTCAATGTGAATGGACTAAATGTACCTATCAAGAGAAAGAGAGTGGCAGACTGGGTAAGAAAAGAAGACTCACCGATATGCTGCCTACAAGAGACCCACCTTAGACACAA
Organism: Orycteropus afer afer; assembly: GCF_000298275.1. Classification (NCBI taxonomy): domain Eukaryota; kingdom Metazoa; phylum Chordata; class Mammalia; order Tubulidentata; family Orycteropodidae; genus Orycteropus; species Orycteropus afer. The sequence continues at coordinate 12,193,235 of NW_006921606.1, forward strand.
AGATAAAAATAAATTAAGAGTTAAGGGAGGGAAAAAATATACCAAGCCAATGGAGAACAAAAAAGAGCAGGAGTAGCAATATTGATTGCTGATAAAACAGACATTAAGGTGAAAAACATCATAAGAGTTAAGGAGGGACATTATATGATGCTAAAAGGGTCAATTGACAAAGCAGACATTACAATAATAAATATTTATGCACCTAATGAAGGTGCTCCAATATACGTGAATCAAATATTAACTGAATTAAAAAAGACAATAGACAACTCTATAATAGTTGTTGTTTGTTGTTATGTGCCCTCGAGTCAGACCTGACTCATAGTGACCCCTCCTTGGGTTTCTGAGGCGGTATCACTACAGAAGTAGATTGCCCAACCTTCCTTCTGAGGAGTGGCTAGTGGGTTTGAA
>NW_006921606.1:12200067-12207693 GCF_000298275.1 Orycteropus afer afer
GTGGAGGGTCAACGAAAGATGGGGAGGCCTTCAAGGAGATGGATTGATACAGTGGCTGCGATGATGGGCTCAAGTATAGCATGGATTGTGGGGCTTGCACGGAATTGGGCAGTGTTTCGTTCTGCTGTGCATGGGGTCGCTATGAGTCGGAAACAACTCGACGGCACTTAACAACAACAACAACAACAAATTAGAAGATTAAAAGTTAGATTGAATGCTGATTGGAAAGGTAGATGGGGTGAGGTCAGTGAATCAGGAGAGAATAAAAACTAGGACTAGCCAAAGTGTAGCCATTTTAAACACAGAGGTAAATGAGGAGGAAAGAAAAGAAAAATTTCATGGGATCCACATGGCAATAAAGACACAGTGTAGACAAATCAGGAAGATTTCAAAATAAGCCACAATCATGAGGGAGATGACAGAGTGTACAGGTAAGCGGGTCAGACTTCCATTTGCACAGGCAGCCACTAAGCAAAAAGGGACCCAGAGAAAGGGAATAAAAGAACATACTGCTAGTAAATTAAGTTGTACCCACTGCTGTGAGTTAATTATGACTCATAGCAGCCCTTTTTGAGTGGAACTGCTTTCTGGGATTCTAGGGTTATGGATCTTGTGAAGATAGACTGCCTTATCTTTCTTCTGCAGTGTGGCTGGTGGGTTCTAGCCACCAAATTTTTGGTTAACAGCCAAGTGCTTTAACTACTAACCCTTTGGGGCTGAGATCCTATACAAGGGGAAAAGCCTATGTCAGGGAGGTTGAGATAACTAGGCTAATATGGATCTCTTGCTTGATTAACTCTGGGCAAGAACTGGATAAATGGTTGTGGGCTGCATGAGCCCACAAGGGCACCACACTCACACTAGTGAACTGCAAATGGTGAGCCACATTCTTTGCTCCAAAAAATATAAGTTATTTATGGAAAAGGGGACAAAATTTCTCCCCCCACCACCAGGCTGGTAGGCAGGGAAGTCCAGCTTGGATCCCACCCCCACCAACTCCTAGTGCCAAATGACCCTCAGCAACCCATTCCAAATGGACAGACCCGGGGGGTGCAACCTTCCCTTCCTGCACTTGCATCACTGACTAATTTTTCTCACACTGAGCACAACAAGAAAACATCTACAGCCTTCTCTCTTGTAGGTGTCCACTTGTACCAGGCTCCTTTCATGTCTGCAGGTACATATCCTGGTGGATCAGCAGTTTCTGCCTCAACCACATGCTCCCAGAGCTGCCAGCTGACCATAAGGACAATAGTCCCTCCTCGGTTTCCTTAGCTTCCTCTTATTTTTCTCCTTTCCTTTTTACCAATTTTTCTTCCTTTTCATCTGCTCCTTCCTACCTCTTTCCCTTTCATTTTTATCAACCTTTCATCTCATCTACCCCACCTTTTCCTTGTTCCTTTTTTTTTTTTTTGCTTTTACTTCATTTTGTATCTTTCGTTTTTATCCTACCTTTTCCTATTTTTCTTGTTTTCTTTTTCTCCTTGGTTTCCACCCCCTTGGCAACCAACAGGAGGAAGAAATTAACTGTCCAATAGTAAACCATATCTACTGTACCAACAACATCATCCAATGGAGGAGCACCACAATGAGATCCTGCATCACTGAATCAATGGTATACAGTGGACAATACCTATCTATCCCAACAGCAGCTCCTCTTTATGACAAGCAAAGACCTGTAACCACATTCCCATTAGTTACTCCACCAACCTGGAGACAGCTGAGGAGTGCTCAAATGTCAACAACCTAACAACCAAAGAAGCACACTTGCCTCACACATCTGGATATATCAAAACAAAGCAAAAGGAAATACCAGAGTGAAACAACAAGCACAAGCACATAATCAACAAACACAGACAAAAACTTCAAAATGTCTCAGAGACAATAGAAAATGTCAGTTCAGAAAATGAAACAGGACAAGATAGCAAGCCAAGTGACCAACCTAAAGAATTAGGAAATTTCCTAGGGAAGAACACATAATAGAACTACCTGAAAAGGAATTTGCATATAGTGCCTAAGGCATTTGACTGCTAACCAGAAGTCTGGCAGTTCAAACCCACCAGCCACTCATCAGAAGGAAGGCTGGACAATCTATTTCCACAGTGAAACTGCCTCGGAAACCCAAGGAGGAGTCACTATGAGCTGGGTCCAACTCAACGGCACATAACAATGACAAATATATATATATATAACCTTCCAAGACCTCAAGGAAACCATAAACAGAAGGAAGGAAAAGATAGATAATAATCTTGAAGAATAATAGATAATAATCTTGAAGAATTCAGGAAAAACATGCAAGGCAAAGTGACAAAATAGATGATTAGAAATCAAACAAAAACAGCAATTAGAAATCCAAAATATGAACACTAAAATTGATAAAACAGTGGAAGGACAAGAGAGTAGAATCAAACTGGCTGAAGAACATATACCCCAGCTAGAAGACAAATTCCATGTTACCAGCTTGTATGAGGAAATATCAGAAAAACAAAAAGAATGAAGAGAAATGAAGAAAACCTAAGAGTTATATGGGATGATATCAAAAGAAATAACATATTCTTGACTGGACTTCCAGAACAAGAGGAGGCAAAAAAGAGAAACCTGTAGAAGATTTGCCAACAAAAAACTCCCCCAATATCATAAAAGACAAAAAGACATCTGACCAAGAAACTCAATGAACACTATATAGGATAGACCCCAAGAGAGAGTCACCAATACATGTCATAATCAAATTTTCCAAAGTCAAAGACAAAGAAAGAATCATGAGAGAAGCTCAGGAAAAATAAAATATTACCTATAAAGTTATGGTAAGATGGCAGAATAGGCAGAAAGACCGCACAGACTCTCTTCAACAAAGCAAAGGGGAACCAATAAATACAGATACAGAAGATAAGCCGGGACCCCTGAACCTTGAAGGGAAGGATATACAAGTGGACTAAACTCCAACTAGCAGAAGAATTTGCATGAAAATACCAAAAAAGGAGACACACAGAGCTGCGGTCTGGCAACGATCCTGATGGCACAAACAGTTTGCATATTGCCGAGTGATGGTAGGACCTAAGAATTAATCTAAAAATCAGCCCTGGTAGCCAGGGACTGCACAGGGGACTGCTCTGGTGGCTGGGGAATAAAAGGCAAAGCAGCAAAGAGGAAGGCAGGCTGAGCTGTGGACTTTTGCCTATCCAGAGGCAGAGCCATTTTGAATGTTTACAAGCAGTTTGACAACTTTGGATATTTAAAGTGACAGCATTCCTAGATTCCAGGGACTTAAGAACAGGCTCCACTTGCTAGGAACTGCAGACATCCCAGACGCACAGACTACTGAAAAGGTGCGACATTCCCCTTGTTACTCTTATATCCCACACCCTCTTGGTGAACAGAGGTGAGGCCATCTCTCACTCCCACCTACCTTCTAGGCTGGCAGGAATTCCATCCCAGTCTGTGTGCTCCCAGGGAGCCTGGGTGCCCTGCCCTTGCACTGTCCAGATTTTTTTTTTTTTTTTTTTGGTTTGTTTGTTATCATCTGTTTTAAAACTACTACTATTATTATTACTTTTGTCCTTTTTATTATCATTCCTTATTCTTTCCTTCCCAGGTTCTAGTTTGCAGCTTTTTTTCTTTTCTTTGCCCTGTTGCTGGTTCCAACTTTTTCCCCCCCTTTCTTGTGGGTAACCCTGTTCCTCGTTTTCCTTTTTGCATTTTTCCCATTTTTTCTTATTTATTCTCCTTCTCTACTTTTTTCTCTTATTGCTCTCTCCCCAGATATTGAGGTGTTTTTTTGTTTTCTTTTGTTTTTGTTTTCTTCTCTTTTCTCTTTTTTGGTTATAGTTCCAGTGTGATTACACACTGTGTTTATTGTCCATTTGCTTTTATTTTTTTGATTATTAGTTATTAGTTATAACAATTGATTATTCAATGGTTATTTTTGTCTAGCTGAGTGGGAGACAGCAATAGTCTCCATAAGACACAACTACACCCACACCTCTTGCGGTATCACTTACTGAGTGAGAGTCACCGTCTTCTCCACCAATGAGCCTATGATAAACAACCTGCAAGAAGAGCCTGACTCACCCTTAGCTGCTCTTCACAAACAGTTGACAGAGATCTAAATACAAAAATGTCATAATGTCTTGGAAACAACAGACCATCACAGTCCACACAAAGAAGCAAGGTAAAGTGGTAGAAACAAGGGAGCAGGATACAGAACCAGAACACATCCCTGAGGAAGAAGCAGCATTGGAACTCCCAGATAAGGAATTCAAAAGGATATATTTAGGTATCTTCAAAGGACTGAGAGACAGATCAAGGAAAACACTGACAAAACCCTAGGACAACTTCAGAAGAAAATACAAGAACAAAATGGCAAAATAAATGAAAAGTTATAAATGATTGAAAATCTACAGATAGAAATACAGAAGATTAATACTAAATTGTCAGAAATAGATAACACATAGAAAGGGCAAAGGGGTAGAATTGATACAATGGAAGACAGAATTAAAGAGATTGAAGACAAATACCTGAATACTTCTTTGGAAAGGGATGAATCCAAAAAAAAGATCAAAACAAAATGAAGAAAGCCTAAAGTTCATGTGGGACACCATCAAAAGGAAAAAACTATATGTCATTGGAATTCCAGAACAGGAAGAGAGAAACAAAACCACTGAGAAAATTGTCCAAGGTTTGTTGAAAGAGCACTTCCATGATATGATGAAAGATGAGAATATATCCATTCAGGATGTCCAACTAACCCCAAACAGGATAGACCCCAAAAGACATATCATCTTCAAACGCATTAAAACCAAAGACAAAGAAAGAATCCTGAAAGCAGCACAGGAAAAACATAAAATTATTTACAAAGGACAACCAGTAAGAATAAGCTCTGATTTCTCAGGAGAAAACATTCAAGTGAGAAAGCAATGGGATGGTATATATAAAACCCTGAAAGAAAAATTTTCAACCAAGAATATATACACACGGCACAATTGTCCCTCAAATATGATGGTAAAATTAAGAGATTTCCAGATAATCAGAAACTAAGGGAATTTGTTAAAACCAGACCAGCCTTACAAGAGATACTAAATGGAGTCCTTTGAACTGAGAATCAAAAATAGCAAACAACAACTGACCATTAATACACAAGATGACATAACTGAGAAACCACAGCTATGGACATATCCAAAGTAAAATAATCTTACAAGATTGTAAACAGGGAACCAGAGACATCAATTAGCAAATGAGGACAACTACAAACAAACAAAAAAGAGGGAAATACTGTGTAGTTATAGAACTTCTAAATGGTGAGGAAGTCAAGAGAATTGCAAGATAGAATGGACTGTTCAAAACTCAGGGAGAAAAGTATAAATCAAAGGGTAACATCAAAGAAAAATGATAAGCCTTCACATTACAATAAAAAAAGAGGAAAAGCACAAATACTCAGCATATACTAAAACAACAGCAACAAAGAAAATGATAACATGATTCATAAACATAATGAGCTCAGCACAAAAAATATAAAAAATAATATGGAAGAAACCAGGGACACCATGAAAAAATACAAAATGACAGCAACCAATTCATACTTGTCAATAATTAACTAAATGTTAATGGATTAAATGCACCACTCAAGAGACAGAGAGTTGCAGTTGGGTAAGAAAACAAAACCCATCAATATGCTGTCTACAAGAGACACACCTTAGAGAAAAACACAAAAATACACTAAAAATCAAAGGTTGGAAAAAGATATCTCAAGCAAATGGCAACTGTAAAAGAGCTGGAGTGGCAATATTAATTTCTGATTGATTGACTTTAAGACAAAAACCACTATACGACACAAAGAAAGACATTACATAATGATTAAAGGATCAATTGAACAAGAAGATACGACCATAATAAATATCAATGGACCCAATGAAAGAGCTCCAAAATACATAAACCAGAGTTGAAAAGACAAATAGATGAGTCCACAGTCATGGTAGGAGACTTTAATACACAATTTTCAATGAAAGATAGAACACCTGGAAAGAAACTCAACAAAGATGCAGAAGAGCTAAATAATACAATCTACCAACTTGACCTTGGAAGATCTGGTAACATAGTGGCTAAGGCACTTGACTACTAACCAGAAGGCTGGTGCTTCAAACCCACCAGCCACTCCTTGGAAGGAAGATGAGCCAAAATACTTCCGTAGTGATACTGCCTTGGAAATCTATGGAGGGGTCACCATGAGTTGGGTCCAACTTGACGACACATAACAACAACAACAACTTGACCTTATAGACATCTACAGAACACTTCACCCAACAACAGCACAACATACATTCCTTATGAGTGCAACATGGAAGATTTTCCAGGATAAACCATATGTTAGGCCATAAAGCAAGCCTTAATAAGTTTAAAAATATTGAAATACCACAAAGCATCTTCTCAGATCATAATGCTATCAAATTAGAAACCAACAATAGGAAGATCAATGGAAAAAGAGAAAACACATGGAAACTGAACAACACCCTCCTTAAGAAAGACTGGGTAAGAGAAGAAATAAAAAATGAAATTCAAAAATTCTTTGAATCAAATGAGAATGAAAACACAACATACCAAAATATTTGGGACACAGCAAAAGTAGTGATCAGAGGCCAATTTATAGCAACAAATGCACACATCGAAAAAGAAGAAAGGCCAAAATCAACACTTTAAATCAACATCTCCAATAATTGGAAGAAGAACAGCAAGAAAAGCTTACAGTCACCAGAAGAAAGGAAATAATAAAGATTCGAGCAGATATCAATGAAACAGAATATAGAAAGACAATAGAAACAATCAACAAGACCAGAAGTTGGTTTTTTAAAAATATTAATAAAATTACAAACCACTGACAAATTTAACAAAGGAAAAGAGGGAAAGAATACAAATAACATGAATAAGAAATGAAATAGGTGACATCACAACAGAACCTACTGAAATAAAAAGGATAATATCAAGATACTATGAACTGTACTCCAACAAAAGGGAAAATCTGGAAGAATGGACAGATTTCTAGAAATATACCACTTACCTAAACTAACACAGACTGACGTCGAAAAGTTGAATAGATTCATAACAAAAGAAGAAATTGAACAGGTCATAAAAAAATTAGCAACAAAAAAAGTCCTAGTCCAAACAGTTTCACCAGATGTTTCTATAAAGCATTCAAAAAAACACTGACACCAATCCTACTCAAACTATTCCAAAACATACAAAATGATGAAATCCTCCATAACTCCTTTTACGAAGCAAGGATAACTTTGATACCAAAACCAGGCAAAGACATCACTCAAAAGGAAAACTACAGACCAATATTCCTCATGAATATAGATGCAAAAATCTTCAACAAAATCCTAGCCAGTAGTAAAATCCAACAACATATCAACAAAATCATTCATCATGACCAAGTGGGGTTCATATCAGGTATGCAAGGATGGTTCAACATTAGGAAAACAATCAACATCATCCACCACATAAACAAAACAAAGGAGAAGAACCACATGATCATATAAATTGATGCAGAAAAGGCATTTGATAAAATCCAACACCCATTCCTGATCAAAACTCTCAGCAAAATAGGAATAGAAGGGACATTCCTCAACATAATAA
>NW_006921606.1:12209195-12218754 GCF_000298275.1 Orycteropus afer afer
ATACACTGCTCTGGTAGCATAGTGGCTAAGGCACTTGACTGCTAACCAGAAGGCTGGCAGTTCAAACCCACCAGCTTCTCCTCAGAAGGAAGAAGGGGCAATCTACTTCCATGGTGATGCTGCCTCAGAAACCCAAGGAGGGGTCACTACGAGTCAGGTCCAACTCAATGGCACTTAACAACAACAACAACATACACTGCTGGTAGGATGGTAAAATGATACAACCACTGTGGAAAGCAGTATGGCGATTCCTTAAAAAGTTGGAATTAGAAATACCATTTGACCCAACCATTCTATTACTAGGTATATATCCTAAAGAAGTGAGAGCCATGACAAGAACAGAAATATGCATGCCCATGTTCATCATAGCTCTATTTACAATAGCAAAAAGATGGAAACAACCTAGGTTTCCATCAACTGAGGAATGGATAACCAAACTGTGTAACATACACCCAATGGAATACTATGCAACCTTAAAGAATAATGTAGAATCTACAAAACACCATATAACATGGATGAACTTGGAGGACATTATGCTGAATGAAACAAAGCAATCACAAAAGGACAAATATTGTATTAGGTCATTATTGTAAAAATCAAGGAAAGGTTTATATATGGGAGGAAATTTTCTTTGTTGGTTACTAGGGATGGGAGGGAGGGGAAGGAACACTGTTAGATAGGTAGAGATAAAAATAAATGAAAAAATAAAAATAATAAAGAAGACTAGAAGCTTGTTCTTCAAAAATATTAACAAACCACTGGCAAATTTAACTAAGGAAAAGAAAAAGAAGATACAAACAACACAAATAATAAATGAAATGGCTGACATCACAACAGAACCAACTGAAATAAAAAGAATAACAGAATACTATGAAGAACTATACTTCAACAAATTTGAAAATCTAAAAGAAATGGACAAATTTCTAGAAACACACAACTTACCTAAACTAACACAGTCTAAATTAGAATACTTGAACAGACTCATAATGAAACAAGAAATTGAGAAAGTCATTAAAACAAAAAAACTACCTCCCCCCCAAAAAAATGTTCTAGCCCAGATGGCTTCACTGGAGAACTCTATCAAAGGTTCAGAGAAGAACTGATACCTATCCTACTCAAACTGTTGTAGAGCATAGAAAAGGACAGGATGGAATACTCCCAAATTCATTCTATGTAGCAAGCATAACCCTGATACTAAAACCAGGAAAAGACACCACTAAAAAGGAATATTGACATAAAAATCATCCTAAAATGTGTGAGTGTGTGTGTGTGTGTGTGTAAAATACATCATGACCAAGGTATGCAAGGATGGTTCGACATCAGAAAAACAATCAATGTACTCCATCACATTACTGAAACAAAGGTAAAGAACCATACAATCATATCAATTCATGCAGAAAAGGCATTTGATAAAATTCAACACTCACTCCTGATAAAAACTGTCAGAAAAATAGGAATAGAAGGGAAATTTCTCAACATAATAAAGGGTATATATGCAAAATGAACAGCCAGCATTATTCTTAATGGAAAGAGACTCATAGAATTGCCTTTGTGAACAGGAACCAGACAAGGATGTCCTCTATCACCACTTCTATTCAACGTTGTATTGCAAGTTTTAGCCCGGGCAAAAGACAAGAAAGAGGAAAAAAAGCCATCCAAACTGGCAAAGAAGCAGTTAAACTATCTCTATTTGCAGATAACACAATTCTATACATAGAAAGCCCAACAGACACAACAAGAAAATTACTGGAACTAATTGTAAGTTCAGCAGAATGGTAGGATACAAGACCAACACACAAAAAAACACCAGCTGGATTCCTCTACATCAACACAGAAATCCCTGAAAAGGAAATAAGGAATGTAATACCTTTACAATAAGGTATCAAAAGATAAAATACAAAAAAAAAAAAAAAATGCACTGCCATCAAGTTGGATCTGACTCATAGCAACCCCTCCTTGAATTTCCGATGTGGTATCACTATGGAAGTAGATTGCCCAACCTTCCTTCCGAGGAGTGGCTGGTAGGTTTGAACCATCAGCCTTCCAGTTATCAGTCAAATGCCTTAGGCACTATGCACCAGAGCTCCCAAAGATAAAATACTTAGTCATAAATCTAACTGGGAACACAAAATGGAGCACTGGTGGTGTAGTGGATAAGGAATTTAGCTAAGGAGAAGGTCAAAATCCACCAGCTGCTCTGTGGGAGGAAGATAAGGCATTCTACTTCCATAAAGAATAAAATCAATAGCAGAAGTTTAGGGACACAAAAGATCTATACAAATAAAAGTACAAAACACTACTATAATAAGCTGTAAGAGACCTACATAAATGGAAGAATATGCCATGTTCATGGATAAGAAGACTGAATATTGTGGAAATGTCAGTATTACCCAAAGCAATCTTTTAAGTCAATGCAATCCTGATCTAGAGTCCATTAACATTCTGTAAGGACATGGGAAAAGCAATCACTAATTTTATACAGAAAGGAAAGAGAGCTCAGATTAACAAAGCATTACTGAAGAAGAAAAACAAAGTAGGAGGTCTCACACTTCCCAATCTCAAACCCTTTTATACAGCTACAGTAGTAAAATTGCCTGGTATTGGTACAAAGATAAACATGTAAACCAGTGGAAGAGAATTGAGAACTCAGAACTAAATCCATCCATCTATAAACAGCTGACCTTTGACAAAGGACCAAAAACTGTTAAATAGGGGAGAGAGAGCCTCTTTAACAAATAGTGCTTATAATACTGGGCATTTATTTGCCGAAAAATAAAACAAGATCCATACCTCGCATCAAACACAAAAACTAATTCAACAGGGGTCAAAGACCTAAATGGAAAACCCAAAACCATAAAGCTCATTAAAGATAATATAGGGACAAACTTAGGGACCCTAATTTATGGCATACATTATAAAGCATAACCCAAAATGCACAAACAGCAGCAGAGGAATTAGATGACTGGGACTTTCTAAAACCTAAATTCTTATGTGCATCAAAAGACTTCTTCTAAAGAGTAAAAAAAGAACCTAAAGATTGGGGGAGGGGGGCTATGGCAACAACACATCCAACATGAGACTTATCCTTAAATTTATAGAAAACTTCAACACCTCAACATCAAAAAGACAAGCAGTCCAATTCAAAAGATATAAACGGACACTTCACCAAAGAAAATATTCAGGCAGTCAACAAACACATGAAGAAACGTTCACAATCATTAGCTATTAGAGAGATGAAAATCAAAACAACAATGAGATATCGTATAACCCCAGCAACAAGAACAAAGTTCAACAAGACAGAAAACCACAAATGCTGGCAAGACTGTAGAGAGACTGGAATTTTCATACACTGTTGGTAGTACAGTAAAATGGTACCACCACTGTTGAAAACAGTATGGTGCTTCCTTAAAAATTGGGAAATAGAAATGTCATTTGATCCAGCAATCCCACTACTAGGAATATATCCTAAAGAGGTGAGATATTGGACACAAATAGATATGTGCACACCTATGTTGATTGCAGCACTATTCACAATAGCAAAGAGATGGAAACAACCTAAGTGTCCATCTACAGGTGAATGGATAACCACACAATGGAATACTATGCAACATTAAAGAATAAAGAATCCATGAAACACCTCATAAATTGGATGAATTTGGAGGATATTATGCTAAGTAAAATAAGTCAATTACTAAAGGACAAATATTAATGAGTCCATTATTATAAAAAGTCAAGGAAGGAAATTTTCTCTGTTAGTTACCAGGAATGGGAAGGGAGAGGAGGAAAAATTGCTAAGTAAGAGACATGTATTGATTTGGGTGAAGGGAAAGGCAATATAACAAAATGTGTGACCAGCACGCTATCACTAAGGAAAAGGAAGACACAGAGAGATACACAGGAGGTACAGACAACAAAGGTAAATACTATTTTATACACAATATTGCACTTACTGTGACAACAAACACTAATACAGGTGGATAAATAAATATGTAGACAGGCAAGAAGATCAGGTATTGATAGGTGAATAGGAATATACCCATGACCATACATAGTTTTGGCAGATGATATTCCCACAAACATATTTGTATGTGCTATAAAAATGTCCATATACATTAAAGAGCTAACAAAGGACAAAGTTAGGATAACTTCTTAGCCACAATCAAGCACTTTGAGGGAGTGAGTCACTAAGCCTGTGGGCTCAGGACAATGGTTGCAGGGGACATCAAGTTCAATCTGCACAACAAGGTACACAAAATCATTATTCCACATCCTATTTTGGTGAGTATGACTAGAGTCTTAAAAGCCTGTGAGCAGCAATCAGAGATGCAACTTTTGGTTTCTCCTTGTCTGGAGCAAAGATGGGTGAAGAAAATCAGACACTTGGACACAATTAATCCAAAGGACCAATAGATTATGGGAATCTCGACCTATAGGACCCTGATACCAGAAGAACTAGATGGTGCCTAGTTACCAATGCCAACCACTCAGAAATGGATCAAAATTGGAGACCCTGGAGAGAGGAGAAGAAAAAAATGCAAAACAAAATTTAAAAAAATAATTTAAAAAATTAAAAAACCAAGTTTACTAGTCAGATAGAGAATGGTGAAACATCCGAGACTATGGCCCTGAGTCACCCTTCTGCCCTGGAATTGAATGCACTCCTGTGGCTCAACTCTCAGCCAAACAACAGACAGGCCTACAAGTTGAACACCCGGGAGATGAAGTCCTTAGAACAGTCAACCATGGGAGTTAAGAAGGGCAGCATTTACAGAAAAACAAGCTAAGAAGGCAGGAATGCATAGATAAAAAGTATACAGGGAAGAAGAAAACCAAAATTAATGGAAACAATCAGTCCTAGCAACTGGTACACCATCCGATCTGCAACCTATACAACTATGAGACCAGAAGAACTAGATGGTGCCCAGCTACCACTGCCATCCACTTGGAAGGGATGTAGGAGATCCTGCATAAAGAGGGAGAACAATGTGGTACAAAACTCAAAATCATTTGGAGGCAAAAAAAAAAGGAAGGTGGGGACCAGGTTTGCTGGTCCAATAGAGCCTGGTGTAACCACTAAGACTATGGCCCCTAGCTGCCCTTCAGGTCTGGAATTGAACCCACAACTGTGGTTTCCAGCCAAACAAAGTACAGGCATGTGAGTTAAACATTTACCTCAAGTAGACACACGCCCTGGAGAGAACAATCATGGGAGAAGGAAGGGCTGCTTATGCACAGGGAGATAGCTCAGGGTGCAGAAGAGTATGAAGGGATGGACACTGGGAGGAGGTAACTATGGGGAGGAAGTGGGAGGGGAGCTGCTGCATTGTAAATTTTGGTCAATGACATGAGACAAAGTATATGTGAACTGCTGTATGAAAAGTGAATTTACTCTGTAAATCTTCACCCAAATCCTAATTTAAAAAAAAAAAAAAAGTATACAGGGAAAGTGTATCACAGAGAGGAAGTTGGAGGATAGCTGGTACATTGTGGGGATTGTAATCAGTCTTCCTAAACAAAATGTATATGAACTGTTGAAAGTAAAGTTCATCTGCTTTGTAAAATTGCAACCAAACCACAAAGGTTTTTTAAATATATATATATTCTGAATGAAAAGTCATATGCAAAGGATAATATATTGTTCCATTTATAAGAAATTTTAGAAAAGGCAAAACTATAGGGACAGAAAAAAAAAATCAGTGATTGCCACAGGCTAGAAGAGGAGATTAAAGTCACTGAAACATGAGGACATTTTTACTGTTGTATATCATGATTGTGATGGCAGTTACATAACCATATGTCAAAAGTCACCAAATCATCTCTTAAAAATTAGTGACTTTTACTGTATATAAACTACATCTCAAAGTTGATAAATACTTCCAAAAGAAAAATTATACACACTCACACTGTCTTAGTCTGGGTTCTCTAGAAAGCAAAACCAATAAGCTTAGGGAGAGAGAGAGAGATTTATCTCAAGGAAATGGTTCACATGGTTGTTGAAGCTGGCAAGTCCCAAGTCTCTGGGTCAGGCTGGAGGCTTCTCCTGATCATGTAGCTGCAGGGGCTGATGAACCCAAAATTGGCAGGCAAATGGGAGCTCTAGTAGCATAGTGCCTAAGGGTCTCGACTGCAAACCAGAAGGCTGGCGGTTCAAACCCACCAGCCACTCCTAGGAAGGAAGATGGGGCAATCTACTTCTATAGTGATACTGCCTCGAAAACCCAAGGAGGGGTCGCTATGAGTCAGGTCCAACTCGACAGCACATAACAACAATGGCAGGGTAGGAGTCCGATGATGATGAGCCAGATGTAGAGTCCAGATCCAGAAAAAGCTGAGAGTTTTTCCAGAACATCCACATATATTGGATGCAGGGCACAACCCCAAGAAAATTCCCTCTTAACTGATTAGTTGCTTACAGCATATCTTATCATAGAGGCAATTACATTAAGTCGTATTTCATCCTGGGGGATTTCTACATCATAATTGCCAAACCACTGGGAATCATGGGCCAGGCTATATGACACACAAACTTAACCAACATTCACACACACACACATACCTTTTGAATTAAACCTTTATGTCTTGAGGGACAATGTCCCAATTACCAAAAATGAGATAAGCCTTTGTAAAATGTTTTATTTACTTGCTTCTTCTTCCTGTACAGTATAACACACAATTTACTTTGCACCAAGAAGAATACATATTTCTGCACACCAATAATATACTAAATGAGTTTCACTAACAGTATGGATCTACCCCAAAACACATAGCAAGTAGTGTAGTCCCTGCTGTAAACCATACTGCAGAAAAAAAAAAATGTTCTCATAAATGAGACTACAGTTGATGAAAAGCTAGCTGTCAATTCACATTCAGTTACTTTTTACATCATTTAATAATGCTTGAGAAGAGATTTTCCAGCTGTTTGTATAACAGTTTCCAAGATAAAAATATCAAAGCAATGGTGGCTCTGCATCGTATTGTGATATGCATTTACTATTTTTCTTCAAATATACATGGCTGGATTCAAGGTTAAGGGTAAAATATCAAAGATTTGCTCCATAAACAATTTTAATAGCAAAGGAACCTTGACTTTCATTTATTATTTCAACTAAAACTGACCTTCAACATATGAAGATTTCACTTTCACAAGTAAGTGGTTGGACTGATGTCTTTTATTTGTTAGACTCATCAGTAATCAGCATATATGTGTTCAAGGCCACAATATCTCTTTTAATTCAAACTGGAGTTAACAGAGCCAAAGTGATGGGAGGCACTAAAAGCCAAAGTAATCTTTGTTCCTTAAGAAAGCATAACTATTTACTTAGGGATCATATTCTGCCACTTTCCAACATTATCAACAGTTATCATATTTATCCTGTTAATGGGATGGATTTATTGTTTGTGTATAATAATTTCTGCCCAAGCTGCATTGACGTGTTTTATGGCATGTAGTCAATGTCGATATATTGCGGGTCTATAGCCGCTCCATAAACTGCAGATGCCATCATTGAAATGAATGAGCCCAAGTATCTACTGAGCTGTTTTTAATTATATGTTTATCTTTCCTTATTCCTTTGACTCACATTTTATTTATACCACATGTGGTTACATGTGGTATAGAAGCAATTTTAGAGGGTTTTGGAAAACCCTAAGCAATCATCTTATTTTATTCAGCAAAGCCACATTACTTACATTGACAGCAATTATGTGTCTATATATCATAATATTCATTCAATTTCTTCCAACCTCACTGTTTTCATTTGAAATTCTCCTGAAGACACAAGACTTAAAAATGAAACTTATTCATTGGCCTTGAAATTTTTAATTATTCTCTTAATTATGTTGTAGTTATAACCATGGGACAATGTCTAACCCTAATTATTTAATTATTGTATGTCATCCTACAGCAAAAAGAAAAAAAAATTCACAAATATTTACTGAAAATTTCAAGTCATTATAGGAAATAATTACCTCTGGATCCAATTTAAACAGTCTATTTTGATTAATAGAGTTAATCTATACACACATATCACCTTTTCTTTGACTTACAGGGGCCCTGGCAGCTGGTACGGTCTAAAATTATCCTGCTACCCAGAGCTGAGAGCTTCTAGGAGCCAGATGTGGTCACACATTCCAACATCACCTCATGCTGGTTGTATTGATGTGACTAATTTCTGGTCTTGGTTTCCCTGACTTGCTCTCCAGCTATCCATTGGATGAGAGCCTCATTCTCAACACTTTCCTTGTACTGGTTCTGACTCCAAGCCTGCCTTTTCCTCACCTCTACTCTGTCAGTTAAAGTCCCTAGGTGGTGCAAATGGTTAATGTGTTCCACTGCTAACAAAAAGGTTGGAGGTTCAAAAGTTAACAAGGTGCACTTTGGAAAAACTGTCTGATGAGCTACTTCTGAAAAATCAGCTGTTGAACCTCTATGATCACTGTTCTACCCTGACACACATGGGTTTACCAAGAATTGGAAATGACTTGATGGCAGTTGGCACTCTGATGGCCAGAACTATCCCTACAAGATGCCTCCCATTCCCCCTCACCAACCATGGCAACAATGCCAGACTTTTCTTCTGCTCTGACTCCAGCCCCTTTATATTGAAACTTCTACACATACACCCGAATTTCCTCTTTGCTCTCCCATTGGCCTAACCTGTAATGCAGTCAAGCCCACCCATATCATGACAGTGGCTTTAAAATATCCACCTGCGCTATATTTGCATTTTTCTATAAGCAGCTAATTTCTGAAAATAAATAAGTGCTGTTTTATCTTTTGTTGTTGTTGTTGTCCTGCTATTTAATGTCATGGATAAAATAACACTTGAATGACTTCATTAGGGAAAGAAGGAATGCTTTCTTGCTTTATAACTCAGCATTATCTAACTGGACAGAATATCTGATTTAAGAGAAATTTGGGACTGTAAATTTTATCATCTGGATTGGGCTTTTGAAAAAAAAAATCTAATACGTTGTCTAGAGATAGCAGAGATTAGAAAAGAGTATTAAGATGTTCAGAGTAACTACCATTACAAACCCACTTACACACTTGCCATTTTGGACAAATGAAGGATCAAGGACTTACCAAACAACTGTATCCAGTGCATCCGGACAGCTGGCTATAACAAGGCTCACATGCATAATTTATTCTCCTTTGGGTTGACTGTCACTTACACTTAGCACTAGCTCAAGATCTGTCTACTTCAGATGACTTGCTATAAACAAGATATACTCACCCAGCAAAGCACACAGGATATATTTCATCACCAAATACAGGCCATGTATTCCTTCTCATAAACAAATTTTTTTTTTTTTTGACTCTTGAAGAAGACATCTCAAAAGACCAATGGTTTGCTTTAAATGAAGGAAAACAGCCAGTTGGATACATTAGTTTTGCTTTTGCTTTCATTTTTGTTTTGTGTCATTTTTTTTAAAACACATTTTAATATGAGTCAATTTTTTTTTTTTTTTTTGGTAGTGTTCCTTCCCCTCCCCTCCTACTCCTGGCAACCAACAAATAAAGTTTCCCTCCATATATAAAGCTTTCCTTGACCCTCCA
>NW_006921606.1:12219469-12243258 GCF_000298275.1 Orycteropus afer afer
TCTCTTGTAAGCTTGGTCTGGTTTTAACAAATTCCCTTAATTTCTGCTTATCTGGAAATGTCCTAATTTCACCATCATATTTGAGGGATAATTTTATTGGGCACATAATTCTTGGTTGGAAATTTTTCTCTTTCAGGATTTTGTATATACCATCCCACTGTCTTCTTTCCTGGATGGTTTCTGTCGAGAAATCTGAGCTTAGTCTTATTGGTTGCTACTTATGAGTAAGCTTTCATTTTTCCTGTGCTGCTCTAATGAGTCTTTCTTTTTCTTTGGTTTTGGTAAGTTTGATGATGATATGTCTACGTGATTTTCTTTTGTGGTCTATCCTGCCTGGGTTTTGTTGGACTTCCTGAATCAATATATTCTCATCCTTCATCATACCAGGAAAATTATTTTCCAACAAATCTTTGACAGTTTTCTCTGTGGTTTTATTTGTCTCTTCCTGTTCTGGAATTCCGATTACACATAGGTTATTCCTTTTGATGGTATCCCACATGAACCTTAGGCTTTCTTCAATTTGTTGTGATCTTTTTTCTGATTGATCTCTTTCCAAAGAAGTATTCAAGTATTTGCCTTCAATCTCACTAATTCTGTCTTCCATTGATTCAATTCTGCTCCTTTGTGCATTTAATGTCATATTTATTTCTGAAAATTTAGTATTACTCTTCTGAATTTCTGTGTGTAGATTTTGTATCATTTCTAATTTTTCATTTATTTTGTCAGGTTGTTCTTGTATTGTCTTTCAAAGTTGTTCTGGGGTCTTCTCTGTGTTTTCCATGATCTTTCTCTCAATTCATTGAAGATACCTAAATATAATTCTTTTTAATTCCTTTTCAGGAGTTCCAATGCTGTGTGTTCCTCAAGGATGTGTTTTGGGCCCATATCCTGGTCCCTTGTTTCTCCTGCTCTATCTTGCTTCTTTGTGTGGACTGTGATGCTCTGTTGTCTCTGAGGCATTGTGATGTTTTTGTGTTTATATTTAATTTTTGATTGTATGTTGGAGTGACTTGCCCACAACTTTAGTTTTCTTTGATTTGTTTGTATGTTATCTATGCAAGCAGGGTACTGTGCTCCTCTATTTGCTAGTTGACAGCTAGTTGACACTCACCACCTGTCTCCTTTCCTGTTGTTAGCCTCTCATATATCCCTGCCAACCTTGGCAAATAGAGTCTATTCTTAGGTCCCTGGAATCTGAATGAGAATGCTGTCACTTTAAATATCAAAAATGGCCACCACTTGTAAACATTCAAAATGGCTGTGCCCTCACTTTAAATATCCAAAATGGCTGCTGCATGTAAACAATCAAAAACAATCCTTCGGGCAGTGGAAAGTCAACAGCTCAGGCTGTCTCCCTCCTTGCTATTTCCCTTAGTAGTCATAAGCCACCAGTGCAGTTTTCCCTGTAGCCCTTGGTGATCAGGGTGATCTTTAGGTCAATTCTCAGGTCCCAACACTACTTGGAAATATTCAAGCTGTGGGTCCCATCAGAGTAGCTGTCACAGCTCCAACCTTCTCTGTACTCACTGTTTCCATTCAGGTTTTTCCACTAGTTGGTGCCTAATCCACTTTTGTATAGTTCCTTTCAAAGCTCAGGGCTCCAGGATTATCTACTATATCTCTGTCAACTGGTTTTTCTTTTCTTTGTTGAAGAAGGTCTGGGTTGCTTGTCTGCCTATTCCTCCATCTTACCAGAAGTCTCTGTTTTGTGTCATTTTTAAGAATTCACATTTTGTACTTGAATCTAAATTTAAAATTCTAAGAAGTGGGTTTTCTATCTTAGAAGTGTGTCTAGTCCCTTTCATTGTCCAAAGTATTCTCAGAGCTCATTTTGATGTCAGGAGATGTCAAAGCTTTAATCTCTGGAGATCATTTATTCATTCATGGAACAACAATTTATTGCTATGTACCTTGTGTCAGAGTGCATTCTAGGTGCTGAGAACAAAACAGATATAATATGCTGTCTTAATGGAGCTTAGGTTTTTGTGGGGAAAACTGACAATAAAACAAATATTTAACATATGGCAGAATTTCAGGCAGTAGAGGTGCTATAAATTCATCAGTTCTGACTCAAGGCAACCCCACATGTTACAGTGTAGGACTGTATTCCATAGGGTTTTCTTGGCTGTAATATTTACAGAAGCAGATCACCAGGTTTTTCTTCTGTGATGGGACTAGGTGGATTTGAACTACCAATCTTTTAGGTTAGCTTTGAGCATGAATGATTTGTGCCACATGAGTGTCTTAAATAGTGCCATAAGAAGAAAACACAGGTTAGAGAGCAAAAGTGGAGGCCACTGTTACAGACATGTCAGGGATGAGCTCTTTGGGTATTTGATGATTGAGCAGAGATTGCTATCCCTGAGAAAAGTAGCCTAGATAACCTAGATAATCATCAGGGAAACAACACTTCCAGCAAAAGAAAAAGAAAGTCCAAAGTCTCTGAGGCAGCAAAAAAAAAAAATGGCCTTTTGCTATTCAAGGAGCAGCAAGATGCCTATGTGCCTGGAGCTGAGGAAGCAAGAGAGATAAATTAACAGCCTCCATCACGGTAATTTCATAGCATACTTTTTTTTTTTTTTTTTTTTGCATAGTATGCTGCTTTAAATCAAGATTTTTTTCCTGACCTCCAACCTGACTCAAAACTCACCTTTGCTTGAATTAATTATTTAATCACTTTCATCACACATGACTTCAAGAATTGTCTTGTGTTTAATTCAAAACAGTTGGCTTCTCTTTGAAGACAGATTAAAATTGGAGCAGCAGAATAGAAAGGTGGGGTCTTAACTTTAGAGCTCTTCACAGAAAACCAGGGAGGGAGTGTTCATGAATCAATCTTTTCTTTGATTCACAAGAGCTATTTAGATTCTGACAGTGACAAGCTTCAAATTTACCAGAGTGGCAATGTTCACTTCACAGAATAGTGAGCACCAGCTAATAAAATAAATAAATAAAACTGGATGTACAGCCCACACCTGCATAACTTCCATCATTATGCAGTTAGCAGCTCTGAAGATAAGTGAATGGCCGGGGGCTAAACTGGGTGAGAGAGTGCAAAACCCTATCCCTTCAAGCTTCCTACCCAGGCTGGTGTGTGCTCTCAGTACTGCAAATACTGTCTGCTTTATCTGGTTTATTATTATTATTATTATTATTATTATTATTGGACAGCTGTGATCTTCTCCCTTCAAACCCTTGTCACCACCATTTGCAAGAATGCAAGTGATATGATTAGGGAACATGGCATCTTGTGTAATTGGTCATAATCACCACCTGAAAGTTTCAAGAACATGACATGTATGCTTCTCCTAGGGCTGCCACAAGCAAAGGCACAAGATGGCAGGAGTCCCTTGTCTCCTTTCTGCCCCATGCTTGCGAATCTCTTCTTGGCCAGTGCACCCGATGTCTCACCTTCTAACTAGCACAGACCCAGGCTTCAGGAAAGGATCCAGCATGCTACAGAGTTTCCCTAGTTTAAGAAATGCATAAGTTGGGGATGCTTTTTCTCTTTCATAGAATAGATGAAAATTTTGCGTTCCTTTCTTTACGATGTTCTGCATAAGTGAATGTTGCAGATAATTGAAGAATTTACATTTAAGTATCCAAGTAATTCATTTTTAAATGTAATTGTTATTTAATTATTTCGAGGCATGTTGTACTTGTGTTATCTAAAAATTATATTACAAACCTTTCTCTTTCCTTTGAAAAATAAAATGCATAGTGATGGAGCTTGGAGACATTAGGCAGAGCAAAATAAGTCAACCACAAAAGAACAAACTTTGTAAGACTTCACTTGTATGAAAAAAAAATAAAATAAACAGAGACAAAAGTTTATTAGTCGTTATCAGGAGTTGGGGGAGGGGAGAGTGGATAACAGTGATGGGAAAATCATACTGATTAAGGTTAAGGTTTATTATAATTGCTGTCAATAAGTTGTACACCTGTTAAAAGTTGAATTGGCAAAAATTGTCTGACAGATATATTTACAATGAAAAAATTAGCTGCTGAGGCTGCTTATGTAACAAAACACCTCAAGGAATTTAGTTCCTTGGTTTGGAGGTTTAGGTTTATGGTTTCATTGTTGTTATTGTTGTTACGTGCCGTCGAGTTGGACCCAACTCATAGCGACCCCTCCTTGGGTTTCCAAGGCAGTATCACTACAGATGGAGATTGCCTCATCTTCCTTCCAAGGAGTGGCTGGTGGGTTTGATCCTCCAGCCTTCTGGTTAGCAGTCAAGTGCCTTAGGCACTAGGACATCCCAGTTAATTGGCTGAATAACATCTTTGTTGTTGTTGTTGTTAGAGGCTGTCGAATCAGCTCTGGCTCACAGCAACCCTATGTACAACAGAATGAAACACTTCCTAGTCATGTGCCATTCTCACAGTCCTTGGTATACTTAAGCCCATCGTTGCAGCCACTGCGTCAATCCATCTCACTGAGCATCTTCCTCTTTCTCGCTGACCCTTCACTTTACCAAGCATTATATCCTTCTCCAGGGAATGATCCCTTCTGACAACCTGACCAAAGTAGGTGAGATGAAGTCAGGCCATTCTCACTTCCAAAGAGCTTTCTGGCTGCACTTCTTCCAGAACATATCTGTTCATTCTTTTGGCAGTCCATGGTACTTTCATTATTCTTCTCTAACACCACAACTCAAAAGCATCAACTCTTTGTTGGTCTTCCTTATTCATTGTCCAGCTTTCAGATGCATATGAAGTGACTGAAAGTATCATGGCTTGGGTTAGGGTCACCTTAGTCTTCAAAGTGACATCTTTGCTCTTCAGCACTTTAAAGAGGTCTCTTGCAGCAGATTTGCCCAGTACAATACCATATCTGATTTCTTGACTGCTGCTTCCATTAGTGTTGATTGTGAATCCAACTAACATGAAAGTTGTGGTGGTTAAGTTTGTGTGTCAACTTGGCTAGGCCTGGTTGAGTAGCTGGGCAGCTGAATGTAGTAATTCCCCGTGATGAGACTGGTAATCAACTCCATGGTGGAATCTACTCTGAGCAGGTGAGTAGCTGCCTTAGGGTTGTGGCCTGCTTCCTGTATATAAGGAGAACCCCTGGGGAATGGTCTCTAGCTTATGACATGCTTAAACCCTGCATGTAGCCGGGTCATATTTCAGCAGCCTGCAATGCTCTGCTGACCTTGAGACTTACAATGGACTTGAATTAATGGCCTGCCTTGTGGTTTGGTAACATTGGGACTGTGCCATTTTGTTTGCCAACCTTGGGTTTGTCAGCCTCAGTAGCCAGTAGCTGCCTGAGTAAAGAGATGCCTCTAGCTTCAGTGGGCCGGGAGCAAGAGGTAGAGCTGAAGCCCAAGGCCAAGGGGCTTTCACACAACCCCTAGAGCCTGGCACTTTGAACTTAGACTTACAGCCTCCAAACTGTAAAAGAATAAATTCCTGTTTGTTAAGGCCATATCATTTGTGGTATATTCTTTTCAGAGTGGCACTAGGTAATCAGAACAAAAGTTTTGACAACTTCAATCTGTAATAACATCTTTAGTGCTTCTATTCTACCTCCTAGTTCATTGTATAGTGTCTCAGGTCTTAAAAGCTTGCAAGTGTCCAGCCAAGGCACAACATTTGGTCTCTGTTCACCTGGAACAACAGAGCAAGGAGAGTCAGGAATTAAAGGAGGATATGGAATGTGTGGTTTATTGCCTTTATGAACTTCCTCTTTTGCTGGAAGACCAGAAGAACTGGATGGTGACTGGCTACCATTACTGAACATTTTGATCAGAGATTTCATGAAAGAATCCTGATCAAAAGGGGGGAAATGCAGAACAGAATTAGACAGTAAACTTTCTGGAGCCATGCAGGGTAGATGAACCCCTGAAACTGTTTCTCTGAGATACTTTTTAAAACTTAAACCAAAATATCCTCTGAAGTGTTCTTAAAACCAAAGGATGGTTTAGCTTAACTAGTTAAAAAAAAGATCTGCCTTGAGCATTATGATCTTTAAGAACTATCTATATGGGATCAAATTGACAATAGCAACTCAGAAGATTAGACAGGAACCTTAGGAGGCAGTAAGTTTATGTTAACAGTGTAGGAACAACTTAAAAAAGAAGAGTGAGAATGGTTGCACAATTAAAAGATGTAATCAATGTCACTAAATTGTACGTGTGCAAACTGTTGCATTGATGTGTTTTTCTGTGCATATTCTCAACAACAACCAAATAAATAAAACTTAAAGAAAAAAGAAGATAGTATTATGCAAGAATATCTTGAGCTCTAGTGGCACAGTGATTAAAGTGCTCAGATGCTAACCAAAAGGTTGGCAGTTTGAACCCACCAGTCACTCTACAGGAAAAAAATTTGGCAGTCAGCTTTCATAAAGATTTACAGCCTTGGACATGAGCAGACACTTCACTGAAGAAGACATACTGGTGGCCAACAAGCACATGAGGAAATCTCATGATCATTACCCATTGGAGAGATGCAAATCAAAACAACAATGAGATATCATCTCACCCCAGCAATAGCAAAGTTGAACAAGACAAAATAACAAATGCTGGTGAGATTGTGGAGAGATTGGAACTCTCATACAATGCTGTTGTGATTGCAAAATGGTACAACCGTTATGAAAAACAGTATGGTGTTTCCTTAAAAAACTGAAAATAGAAATACCATTTGATCCAGCAATTCCATTACTAGGAATATATCCTAGAAAGGTGAGAAACACAACATGAACAGACATATGCACATCCATTTTCATCACAGCACTATTCACTATAGCAAGGAGGTGGAAATAACCTAAATGCCCATCAACAGATGAATGGACAACCAAACTGTGGTACATTCACACAATGGAATACTATGCAACATTAAAGAATAATGAAGAATCCACAAATCATCTCACAATGTAGATGAATTTGGAGGATATTATGCTGAGTGAAATAAGTCAATCATGGAATGACAAATATTGTATGAGCTCATTATTGTAAAAAGTCAAGGAAAAGTTTATTCAGGGAAGGAAATTCACTTTGTTGGTTAACAGGGATGGGAGAGAAGAAGAGGGAAAATTTTGGACTAGTTGGGTGTCACATGTTGATTTGGGTGAGGGGAGGGACAGTATGGAAAGAGTTTGTGACCAGCATGATGACATTGGGAAGATATTGAAACATACGATATCAACAACAGATTCATATACTATTACATGCACAATACTGCATTACTGCTAACACCAAACAGCAGGGTACAGATAAATAAATTGACTGGTGATAAGATCAGGTGGGGTTAGGCAGACAGGACCCTAGACCAGGGACAGAGTTAGCTGATGATAATCTTACATATGCACTTGTGCTACAAAATTAGCCACACACATTACAGAAGCAATAGAAGACAGAGTGAGAGTAACTTCTCAGTGGCAACCAAACACCCTAAGAGAGAGAATCACTGGGCCTGCTGACTCAGGACCATAGTCTGGGGGACATCATGCTCAATTGGCACAACATAGTACATAAAAATCTTGTTCCACAGCCTACTTTGGTGAGTAGCAACTGAGATCTTTAAAGTTTTCGAGTGGCCATCTAATTGCAACTATTGGTCTTCTCTCATCTGAACCAGAGAAGAGTGAAGAAAATCAAAGTCATTTGGGAACAATTAGTCCAATGATAAGATGAGCCATAAGGACCTCAGCCTTCAGGACCCTGACACCAGAAGAACTATACGGTGCCCGGCTACCAATGCCAACCACTCAGAAAGGTATCAAAACTGGAGATCCTAGAAAGAGTGGGAGGAAAAATGTGGAACAAAATTCAAAAACACAAAAATGGCTAGAATTACTGGTCAGATAGAGACCGGTGAAACCCCCAAGACTATGGCTCCGAGTTACTGTTTGGGCCTAGAAATGGACTCACTTCCATGGATTGGCTCTCAGCTCAACAGTAGAAAGACCTATATGCAGAACACCTACCCCAGGGTGATGCACCCACCTACCCTAGGGAGATGCACCCCTTAGATCAATCAGCCATGAGACACCAAAGGGGCAGCATCACATAGAGGGAAAGTTGGACAGACAGGAATGCATAGTTAAGAAGGAGGGGATAGTCACAGGGAGGGGAAGGAAGGAGAGTGTTTTATGGTTGGGAATGGTAATCGGGCCATTAAGTCAAATGTGCATGAACTGTTGAATGTAAAACAAATTTGCTTTGTAAATTTTCACCCAAAGCACAATAAAAAATTAATTGATTGATTAATTTAAAAGATTTACAGCCTTGGAAATTCTATGGGGCAAATCTACTCAGTCTTATAGCATCAAAATCCACTCTACAGCAGTGGATTTGGGTATCTTGAGGTCAAGATATGTTCTTGTTTATGAAATACAATAATGATGTCCTCAGGGTATTTAAAGTTCTAGGGCTATTCACCCCTTATTTAATGGCCTACACCATACATATATATGGAGCTTTGGTGGCCCAGTACCTAAGACATTTGACTGCTAACCAGGAGGTTGGCAGTTCAAACCCACTAGCAGTTCCCACAAAAGGAAAATGGAGCAGTCTACTTCCGCAAAGATTTACCACCTCAGAAACTCAATGGGAGTAACTGTGGGTCAAAATCAACTCGTTGGCAGTGACTTTGGTTTTTATTGATTGAGTGAGTGAGTGATACATTACATAAGTGGGAGCTCTTGTTGCATAGTGCTAAGGAATTTGACTGCTAACCAGAAGGCTGGTGGTTCAAACCCACCAGCCACTCCTCAGAAGGAAGATTGGGCAATCTACTTCCATAGTGATACTGCATAGGAAATACAAGGAGGGGTCGCTATGAGTCAGATTCGACTTGATGGCAGTGAGTTTGTTTTTGGTTTTATATTATATAATTACACTAGCTCTGGCACTATCTAGCTCTGTGAGATCTTGGGAAAATTTTTTATGTGTTTAAACTTCTGTTACTTCCTCTATAAGAATGAACATAATGAAATCTGTCTCTCAAGGTTGTCATGGGCATTTGTGCTAGTCAGAGTTACTAGTTGCCCCCCACCCCTCAAAAAAAAAAATAAAAGAGAGAGAGAAAGAACGGTACTCTGGCTAATTTAAGTGAAAAATAAGTGTTTGGAGAAATACCAGGTAACTCTTAGAACTGAAGAAAAATATGGATAACTAGAAAAGCAAAATGAGTAGGAACGAAGAGGCTAGGCAGCAGAGAAGGCAACAGAAGCCATGCTGCAGGCTTTCCATTATCAGACGTCATGGGAACCACATCAGACCTTCACTCCCACAACTGTCCAGGCTGACATCAAAATGATGTCTTACATTACTCCTTAAGCATTCAAAGGCCACTTGGCGATGGGGGCTGGAGAAAGAGAATAAGTGTCCTTTCAGCATTCTTAGTGGGAGGCAAGGCTCTGCCTCCCAAAACCCACAGCACAGCGATACCCTCAAAAGGTATCTTCAGATGTGAGACAGACATGAGACTCACTAAAATTAAATGAGGTGGTTTCTGTGAAGTATCTTCCACAGTACCTGGAACTTAATTGTTGTTGCTGTTGTTATGTGCCGTCTAGTCAAACCCAACTCATAATGACCCCTCCTTGGGTTTCTGAGATGGTATCACTACAGAAGTAGATTGTCCAATCTTCTTTCCAAGAAATGGCTGGTGGGTTTGAACCGCCAGCTTTCTGGTTAGTAGTCAAGTGCCTTAGGCACTATGTTACCAGAACTCCTGGAACTTAATAGGCTCTCAATAAATGTCACTTTTTAACTTCCAAGCCCTTACTTAGCTTGTTGACTATCATCTAGTCCTTCTATTGCTTCTCTCCACCTCCTAAATTGTCATTTTTAATTTACTGAAATGGTAAACCAGATTATCAAAATGGTTAGAATTGTATCTAAACTAAACTATCTAGGCATTGAGAGAGACGTGAGAAGATTTAACGCAAATCAAACAGAAAACCAAGTAATTTTTAGAATATTCATATATATTGTTGCATGACACTAAAATTTAGAGTCATGCTTTCAGACAATTGAAATGTGTCATTACTAGTTCTGGATGTAGAAGTTATCATTATAGCCAACTTTTGTTCTTCATTCCTATTTTCCTTAACATGAATCTTATGCAATTATTATACTTCTTTCCTAGACCTCTGCTGTATCGGTGTGGTGGTTATGTTGTGTGTCAACTTGGTTGGGCCTGGTTGAGTGGCTGGGCAGCTGGTGGTAGTTAATCCCCATGATGAGACTGGTAATCAACTCCATGGTGGGATCTACCACAAGCAGCTGAGTAGCTGTCTTTGGGATGTGGTCTGCTTCCTGTACATAAGGAAAAGCCTTGGGAACGGTCTCTAGCTTGTGGCATGCTTGAACCCTGCATGTAGCGGTGTCATTGTTCAGCAGCCTGCCATGCTCTGCCAACCTGGGGACTTACGATGGACTTGAATTAATAGTCTGCTGTGTGGTTTGGTAACATCGAGACTGTGCCTTTTTATTTGTCAGCCTTGGGCTTGGCAGCCTCAGCAGCTAACAGCTGTCTGAGTGAAGAAAAGCTTCTAGCTTCAGTGGGCTGGGAGCCAGAGGCAGAGCTGAAGCCCACGGCTGAGGGGCTTTCACCTAGCCCCTAGAGCTTGGCACTTTTAATTTGGACTTATAGCCTCCAAACTATGAGAGAATAAACTCCTGGTTGTTCTGCCATCCCATTTGTGGTATATTCTTTTCAGAGTGGCACTGGCTAACCAAAAGAATCGGTTAACTTCATCATTGAAGACAGCCAGACCACAATAGTTTCAAAGGCAATTCTACTTCCAAGCTTCCTTGAATAGTGAGTTAAATGAACAGAATTCAGCACAGAAAAAGTTCACCCAGGGCCATTGACCTAAGTCCTCATGCCAGAAGCTCACATTCCAGATACAAAAAAAAAAAAAAAAGGAAAACTATATAAAAACCTGTGTGGACCCCAATTGTGATGACCACTTTGCTCTGATTAACTAAACACTTGCCATATTCCCAGTTCCCTGAAGCAATTTGCACAGTTACCATTTCTAGGCAATTTTTCAGGCCTTAAGAAAACAAGATGGTGGTGTAGTGCCTAAGGCATTTGACTGTTAACCAGAAGGCTAGTGGTTTAAACCCACCAGGCACTCCTCAGAAGGAAGAATGGGCAATCCACTTCAGTGAGATACCCCCTCAGAAACCCAAGGAGGGGTCTCTATGAGTTGAAATCAACTTGACAGAAGTGGTTTGGTTTATACTAAAGTTTATGTGTTAGCACTTGTTCAGCACCCTGTAAGCAAACAATAATGTCATTTTTTGATAATGATGCACTCAATCTCAATGGTACCAGGGATCCCAGGGTTTCCAATGTCTATAAAACCCTCAAGCCTTGAAGGGAACCAGAACTTTTCCCTGAGCTGCTATTGCAAATCCCAGCCTGCTCCTGTATAACCTGAAGCTGTATTTTTATCAGCATCAAATTAAAAGTCTAAATCTTATATAGTTATACTCTAAAATGTTATGTATGGACTATCTGATATCATTATTCTCCTCCATTTAGCTCTTCCCTAAAAATAGCTTTCTGTATGCTATTATTCATTATAAAACAGTTAACATCTAGTCAATTCCAACTCATGACAACCCGTTTGTGTTAAAATAGAATTGTACTCTATAGGGTTTTCAGTGGTTAATTTTTTACCTCTAACCAAAAGATTGCAGGTTTGAGTCCACACAGATGTACCTCAGAAGAAAGGCCTAGTTATCTACTTATGAAAAATCAGCCTCTGAAAACTCTATGGAGTTCTACTCTGACACATAGATCACCATGACTCAGAATGTACTCCAGGGAAAGGTGCTTGTTCATTAAACGTCATTAAAACCCTCATCTATGTGCCTTATGATGCTGAGCTCCATAGGGAACACACATGGATAAGACATGTTTTCAGAATGCTTACACTCTAAAGCAAATTCTAGTTTCTCCTCTCTCTCTTTCTCACGTTCTCTCTCCCTCTCTGTCTCTCTCTCTCTCCCTCTCTCTCTTTCCCTTCCTCACCCCACCCCGTGGGAAGAAGAGAGCTTTGAAGTCTGACAGAGCTGGTTTGAGTTTACTAGCTTGGAGATCCTCGGCACATTTCACCACGTTTCTGAAGCACAGGCTAGAAAGCTCCAGAAGGCTCCCTAGAGGACAGTTGTGAGTGTTATACAAAATAACTTTTGCAAAATCCCCAACCCAGTAGCCTGGCACTTGATAGATGAATTTTCATCAGACACTTTTCTCTACCTCACTCTTGACAGTGGGCAGAATTCTAGATCTTATGCTCTTTTTTTTATATATATATCTACAGAAATTATAAAAAGGCCTATGCTGCCGACCAATTAAATCAGAATCATTTGGAGGTGCATCTCAGGCTTCAATATTCTGAAAACTACCAGGTAGGCAATTCCCAGGTGCAGCTGGTCTGAGGAGCGCCCAGGTCTCCAGTTTCCTTCCTTCTCACAGCTTCACTGAACATCTGTGTGATAAGATCTGATATCTCCATTTCTGCCTCTCCCTCTTTTTCTAATAGACTTTATTTTTTAGAACAGTGTTAGATTTTTAGAAAAATTGTGGAGAAAGTACAGAGAGTTTCCATATACCTGCCCTCCCTGCTGAACACAGTGTCTTCTATTAATAATATCTTGCATTATATGGTACATTTGTTACAATTGATGAAATGATATTCATACATTATGATTAACCAAAGTACATAATTTACATTGGGTTTATTCTGTATTGTACAGTTTCTTCTATGAGTTTTGACAAATGCATAATGTCATGTGTCCTCCATTATAACATGCAGAATGATTTTGCTGCCCTAAAAATGTTCATGTGCTCCACCTATTTTTCCCCCCACTCTCATTGAGCCTCTGGCAACCACTGATCTTGACTATCTCTGTAGTTTTGCCTTTTTCAGAATGTCATCGGTTGGAATCATTTAGTATGTAGCTTTTTCAGACTGGCTTCTTTCACTTGGCAATATGAATTTAAGGTTCTTCCGTGTCTTTTTTTTTTTTTTTTTATCTTAATAACTCATTTCTTTTTATCAATAAATAATGCTCCATTATAAGAATGTACAGTAATTTGTTTAATCATTTACTTACTGAAAGATATCTTGGTTGTTTCCAATATTTGGCAATTGTCCTCTCTCCTGAGAGTGTAAATTAGTCCTATATTCTTAGCTACCTGCAGACAATCACTATATCCCACCATCACGTGAAATTCAGTGTTTTCACATCTCAGTTTACTTCCTCCCCAGAGCTACCTGAGACTACATCTATCATCTCCAAACCTCACCATCTCTGTGACTGCCTCTATCACTCTTCTGGCTACAAGGGCTCAGAATCATTTACAGAGTCACCAAATTCTGTCCACTAATTAAACCTTGGGAGCTCTGGTGGCATGTGCCTAAGGCATTTGACTGCTACCCAGAAGTCAGGTGGTTCAAACCCACCAGCCACTTCTTGGAAGGAAGATGGGGTAATCTACTTCTGCAGAGACACTGCCTTGGAAACTCAAGAAGGGATCACTCTGAGTCAGATCTAACTTGACTGCATTGAGTTTGGTTTTTTAATTAAACCTTGCTCTTTAGTACTATATTGTACCTCTAAGACATCACATCTGCAATTCTATAGTTTTATTTTCCCCCAGCTCCAATCATGTGTAGAGACTTAGACTCCTGATTAATTGTCTTAAAACATCACTTTCCTTTTGATACCTCCTACTACAAATCCATCATGAACCTGCATTATCCATTGGAAAATGCCAAATTCTGAGTTCTAGCAAGCAAGATCTTTATAAACCTCTATCAGACTCAACCTATGAGGCTCAATATCTATTAACTGCTATAAGCCAATTCCCTCTATGAAAAATCAGTCTTCATTAATTGACATAATCATGACCGTGGTTTAAGCACCTACTCTCTGCCAGGTATTTTCGCTTTTTTCATCCACCCTTTTGCCATTATTGTCTTCAATTAATAGACAAATAGCTGGGGCTTCAAGTGGTTAGGAAATTCACTCTTACAGTTAGTAAAGGCAAGCCTGGAATTCAGTGTTCTTTGACACCAGACCCAAAGTTAGAACCACTAAACTATAAAGTCCATTGAATTTTAGGGCTAGGAAGGACCTTGGAGACACTGCTCTCATGTTACTGATCAGAAAATAGGTTAAATGAATTTTTCATGTTCATACAGAATGGACATATCAGAGCCATGACAGAAACTGTCTACCTCCTATGATCTCTCTCCTACTTATTTCACAGATCCGCAAATGAACCAGGCTTACCCACCCCACCATCTCACGCTATTCTCTCTACCTAAAGTGTCCTCATTTCCTTCTCATCGAAATTCTACCCTTTCTTCCAAAGCCATCCTAGTATTTCATCCCTCAGCTACACCAAGCTCTACTCATTCCTGCTGGTTGTGATCTCTAGTGGACTGCCTGGATTTACTATTTCACTGTTCAATCATGTGTCCTCTTTTGCTGTTTTCTTCTAGTTTCTCATGCAGACCTTGTTTTCTTATTGAGACTTTACAAACTTTCTTCATAAACCATCTGATTCTTCTTGAAGTTCTCTCTGGCATCAGTGATCCCAGATGTCATGTGAATGACAGGATCCAAAAACAAAAACCAAACCCACTGCCATCTGGTCAATTCCAACTCATAGTGACTCATTGGATTTCCAAGGCAGCAAATCTTTACAAAAGTAGATTTCCTAGTCTTGTTTCCACCAAGTGGCTGGTGTGTTTGAACTACCAACCTTCTGGTTAGCAGTCAGATGACTTAGGCAGATACCAGAATAAAACCAGACTCACTGCCGTGAAGTTGGATCCTACTCATAGCGACCCCTCCTTGGGTTTCCGAGACAGTAGCACTAGGGGAGTAGATAGTCCAACCTTCCTTCCAAGGAGTGGCTGGTGGGTTTGAATCACCAGCCTTCTGGTTAGCAGTCAAATGCCTTAGGCACTACGGTGCTCAATAAATGCATGTTAAATTGAATTGAATTGAATTTTCTACAATACTTATACATAGCCCCTCCTTACAAATGGTGGTGGTGTTGTTGTTGTTATGTGCTGTTGAGTCGGATGACTCATAGTGACCCCTCCTTGGGTTTCCGAGGTGGTATCACTAGGGAAGTAAATTGCCCAACCTTCCTTCCAAGGAGTGGCTGGTGGGTTTGAACTGCCAATGATACATATTTTAAATTCCTGCATCCATTTTTTTAAAACTGTATTTACATCTGAGCATTTTTTTTAACATATTCAACTAAGATGAGAACTCAACTTTGTGTTCTCAGTGGTGTTGGGTGACCAGAAGGCCAGGGATAGTTGACAGGTCTATTTTCTTAAGTCCTCTTCTTACCACCGCCTTAAAATATTAATGTTGTTTTATTTTCAAATATAACTATACCAGTGTTTTAGTATCAGTTCCAAGATAGAAGGTTTAAAATGCACTTTTCAGAATTGAGTTGATTCAGGTCAAGGCTTAAAAGAAAAAAATGTGTGTATAGATAAGTAGAGATTAAATCTATAAACAGCTTCCATTTGCTAATGCTCTTCTGTCCTTCTTGGCCTTCTATTTTGCAATAAAATAACTTGAGGAATGTGTTGACATCTAAATATATAAATGCAACCTATAAAATTGATTTAAGTGTAAAACATGTTTTAGGGTAACAATTAGAATGAAACTCAACAGATAATATAGACTACATAAGGGGAAAAAACTCAAACTTAGCAGCAAAATTTTGCAAATTCCAGCAGCTACATTTTTCTCTAATAAAAGCTCTACATATTTCATTTTTCTATTTATAAAACAGCTTGTGTTTCCTCTCTGTGTATGGCTCTTGCTCTTCACAAAGAAGGATTAACTACCTGCCTCCAGCCTGTACTGGAAAATTAGCATAAGATATTTTCATTTGACCGTGATCACATGGAGCCCTCTCTAATCTCATTTGGCATATTACCCATCAGATTTATGGAAATTCTCAATGAACTCTGACCCTGAAGTGTAACAGTTGCATAAACTGTATATGAAACGATGTTGAGGTGTTCACAAAGTATGCCCTTGACCTTGGCTACTGGCTGAGTCTTCTCCTGGGTCTACCAGTCACCCTGGAATCCAAAAGGGAATGTGCAATCAAACTAGGCTTTGAAACACATGGCAGTAGGGTTGATTAGCAGGGAGAGGGGTAAAAAGGAATTAATAATGAGGGGAACAAAGATAGCCAGAAACTACAAACAGCAGGGAGCCTATTTCTAAAGAACTTGAAAATAACGTAACAATAGAAAGGGTAGTCATCTAATTAAATAATAATTTGTGTTTCCTCTTTAATGATGTCCACGTTATTTAATACTTTGACTTTTTAAATCATTTAGGCCATAATTTCAACATAATTATCAAAAGGAAAGTTGTCAAACTTTTAACAAATCCATGATCTGCCCACCTGGCACTCTAAGTAATATCTTTCGAAGGGGGGAAAATAATTAAAAAGCAGTTTTCTAACAAGGAGCATAATAATAAGCAC
This sequence comes from Orycteropus afer afer, assembly GCF_000298275.1. Lineage (NCBI taxonomy): Eukaryota > Metazoa > Chordata > Mammalia > Tubulidentata > Orycteropodidae > Orycteropus > Orycteropus afer. Next base: position 12,235,976 of record NW_006921606.1, read on the forward strand.
TATAATAAGATTGGTACTTGAAATTGTGTCAGTAAGATTCAAACCAAAGCAGGTCCCTCAAACCTTATCATCTTTCACAGCTATTTTACCATGAGGTAATGGAGATAGAAGGATAAATTACAGGGGGGGGGGGGGAATCATTGTTAAAAACTTTTGTGCTTCAAAGAACATCATCAGGAAACTAAAAAGCCAACCCACAGAATGGGGGGAAATATTTGCAAATTATGTATCTGATATATTTTCTAGATATCCTTGTATCTGGAATATGCAAATACTTTCAACTCAATAATAAAATGACAAATAACCCAATTTAAAAATGTACAAAAAATCTGAATAGACATTTTTCTAAGGAAGATATACAAAGGACTAATAAACACATGAAAAGATGCTCAATTGTTTTAGTCATCAGGGAAATGCAATCAAAACTACACAGAGATACCTATTCACATCTTCTTCTAGTTTGGCAGGAATCAAAAAGTCAGATAGCAACACATGTTGGTGAATACGGAGAAATTGGAACTTTGTCTATCACTCACAGGAATTTAATATAATGAGGTCACTTTGAAAAACTGTTAGTTTCTCAAAAGACTAAACACTCAGTGTTTTTCTGTCATTTTTTAAATACTTGATCATACACTACTATACTATGTCAATCTTCTCCCAAAAGATAAGAAAACTGAGAGCTAATGAAATTGAATGTCTTACCCAAGCAGTAGGCCAACTAGTTTTGTTATAAATTATTGAAACAAAATAAAATTATGTCACTCATAAATAGACATCATACCAATCCAGCCTTTATTAGCCACCTTATAAATTACTACTCTGCTACTCTAAGGATTTCCTGAAGCAGATTTTCTAAGCCACTTAAAGACCTTTGTTAAACATATACAACTTATTGTTCTAATTGAACAACCTGACTTGGATTTTTGTTTGCTTTTTTTCTTTTTTTTTTCTTTTTTTTTTTTTTAATGTGTGAAAGCAAGAGGCAAGGTTCAGAATTGTTCAATCTAACTGTGCATCAAAAAAGAGAAAACAAAAAACTCACTACCATTGAGTCAGATCTGACTCCTAGCAACCCCTCCTTGGGTTTCCAAGGTGGTATCACTACAGAAGTAGATTGCCCAATCTTCCTTCTGAGGAGTGGTGGTGAATTTAAACCACCAGGCTTCTGGTTAGCAATCAAATGCCTTAGGCACTATGCCACCAGAGCTCCTGTGCATCAAAACTACCTGGTTAACCTTCTAAAACCACTTATGTTCTAACTTCATTCCACCTACAGAGTCAGGATTGCAATGGACATATTGCGCCTGTGACTCTGAATCTTTTAGAACGTCGTCTCTGGTAATTAACAGTCTTGGGCAATCTTTGGGAAGCATTGAAATTTTAATATATTATCTTTTAAGCATGGTATCAGGCAAATGGAAAGTGGCAGATTTTATAGGCTGTGAATTGTTTTTCTCTCTTATTATCAATTCCCTTATCAATAAATATTCTACAGATGTATTTTGTTTTTCATATATAAATATATGTGACTTATATATCTAAACAGTATTGTTTTCCATTCATAGTTTAGGGCTTTATACTTTTCATTCAGTCTTTACAATTCCACAGGTATAATAGCATTGATTGATGCCTGTAATTGCCTATTACAATCCTGGTCCTATTGCCCTTTGTGTTGTTATGTGCCATCGAGTCGGCCCCAACTCATAGCCACCCCTCCTTGGGTTTCTGAGGCAGTATCACTACAGAAGTAGGATTGCCCAACCTTCCTTCCGAGGAGTGGCTGGTGGGTTTGAACCGCCAGCCGTCTGGTTAGCAGGCAAGTGTCTTAGCCACTATACTACCAGAGCTCCCTATTGCCCTTTAGTTTCTCTATATGGTGATCACTTGTTATCTTACTTTTATGATACCATCACTACTCATCAGCCTTGGGTTGTTTTTAAAGAACCACTCTTTCTAATGTATCACTGAGAGTCCATTTGCACATATGTATATTACTTATATAATTAATCAAGATTAACTTGAATTTGAGAATTTCTGAACACTATTGCAATAAATAAAGACACCTTCAAAGACAAAAACCAAACCCACTGCCACTAAGTTGATTGTAATTCTCAGCAACCCCCATTGGATTTTCAAGGTGGTAAATCTTTACAGAAGTAGATTGTCCCATCTTCCTTCCATGGAGTGGCTTTTGGGTTTGAACTGCCAACCTTCTGGTTAATAGTCAAATGTCTTAGGCACTGTGCCACCAGAGCTCCTTAAAGACACCTTCCAAACCAAAACCAAACTCATTGCCATGGAATCAGATATGACTCATAGCGACCCCTCCTTGGGTTTCCAAGGAGGTGTTACTAGGGAAGGAGATTGTCCAACCTTCCTTCCCAGGAGTGGCTGGTGGGTTTGAACCACCAGCCTTCTGGTTAGCAGTGGGTTTGAACCACCAGCTTTCTAGTTACCAGTCAAATGCCTTAGGCACTACACCACCTTGTTGTTGTATGCTGTCGAGTTGGACCCAACTCATAGCGACCCATCCTTGGATTTCCGACATGGTATCACTAGGGAAGTAGATTGCCCAACCTTCCTTCCGAGGAGTGGCAGGTGGGTTTGAACTGCCAGACTTCTGGTTAGCAGTCAAATGCCTTAGGCACTATGCTACCAGAGCTCCTTACGCCACCTTAGGGAGTCACAAAGCCAGAGTCTCTGAACCAAAAATGATGGATGTTTAAGGTAACAAATGTGGTAATTTCTAAAAATGTACTTCTATACTGCCTCAGAAACCCAAGGAGGGGTCGCTATGAGTCAAATAAACTCGATGTAAGTGAGTTTGGGTTTTTTGTTTTGTTTTGTTATTAAAATGTTTACATCATGGAAAAATATGTAGGCACATTTATTATGGCCAGTAACCATTTGAAACACCATGCATTCCCCCCCCCCTTTAATCTCTTATTATAGTCTCCTTTCAACTGAATCTCCATGTAATTTAAGAAAATCTTGTGCCACAATATAGCGAGAGGTTTCAGAGATTTTTGGCGGCCAAACTAGAAATCTAATCCTACAGTGAGTAAATTGACCTGTGTGTGTGAGCTGCTCACCCTGCTGAGTGGAATCAGCTCCCCTAGGACACTAAGACCCTCATCTAGAAATAATCTCTTGTACCCCACAATGGAATCCCAAAGTGAACTGAATACATCTTACCCAGATTTGCTACTGAAGGATGAGCCCTGTGTAGTTTTAAAAGCATGGCAGCCTCCTCCCTTCTCTGTTGTTGAAATCATTGCTTAGAAAATTAGTTGCATACAGCAATGTTAAGCAGCACCCACATAGAAGCAAGGGAATGCCTTTGCATGTCCAAGGGAAATACTTAAAGAATACTTTGTTTTATATTTTGCATTAGTCATTTACAGTTGCTCTTTAGCACAATGAAACAAAGAAACATTGATGGAACATGTAATGGGGTTGAGTGAGTATCCTGGGAATGCATGATTTCTTCTCCGCTATAATTGCATTACTGGTGCCGTTCCATACAGCAGAAATGTGGCTACTAGAATTCATCTAAAAGATGCCCTAAGGCTTAAACCTTCCCAAGTGATGAGTAAAGACAGTGGGAACGTGGTTGGGGAATTTAAAACCCACTCAAACATCATTAATTAGAAATTCCCTGATGAAATTAAACCATGGTATCTTGTTTGGAATCATTTCTTGACATTCTGAGTGATTCTGTTTTTTAGTAGCAAAGTACTCAGGGCCATTTTGTTAAGTATACTTGATTTCTAAGAAAACTTGCCAGAACAACAATGCTTTTCCAAATACTGAAAACTGACGGATAAATAAGTTGATAGATTTTAAGGAATTTTGTGCCCAAGTGACTTTACTGTACTTAGCTACAAGAGCCTGAGGCCAGATTTCAAACCTTTGAATCTGATGTCAGCACTGAATATCCTTCTCAAACAAATAGGGGAAAGTATCTATCATAAGCATTCACGGATGTCACAGGCACTAATGATCCAAAAGCAGAGCAGAGTATGGGGTTTTCTATGTCTAGAAAATAAAAATTATTTTTACCAATTTTAATTGCAGTTTGGCTTCTATAAATTTCAAGCACTAGAAGGAGACAGGAGCTCTGGCGGTGTAGTGTGTAAGGCATTTGACTGATAACCAGAAGGCTGGAAGTTCAAACTCACCAGTCTCTCCTCGGGAGGAAGATTGGTAGTGAAACTGCCTTGGAAACCCAAGGAGGGGACTCTATGAGTCAGATTCAACCTGATGGCAGTGAGGTTTTTTGTTTTTGTTTTTGTTTTTAAGAAGGAGCCAGTAGAGATAGGCAAGTTTGATATTTCATACGCTATGAGTCGGGTCCGACTCGATGGCACATAACAACAACAACAACCAAAGAGGGCAGCAACTTCCTACCCACCCCATAAATCCCATCATAACTGTCAACAGGAAGTTGGTCTCTGTGATTAGTTTTCAGTCTAAAGTATATCTTCACCAGAGTCTCCATAGTAAGTTACAGTCTGAATTGTCCCATACATTCTAATATTCAAGTACATGAAAGCTAGCTATTGGTAATATAGGGTCTTACACATGTTATGCACTAATACCTACTTTTCATTGAGTGAATGATATATGGGAAGCAATCTGCTAAGCACTATATACATTGTATTTCCCATAATCTCACCATAACGGTTCACACATTTAGTAAGTGAAAAATCTGAGTACAGCCCAGGTCCATTTGACTTCAAAGTACAAAATTGCCTTTCCAACTAATTGAGGGCAAAAACCATAGAAAAGACTTTGTTGGCACCTCCTGGCACTGCTTGTTCGGAATGAAATGCATCACATTACAGTTTCTCAGTGATTACTTTTGAATTAATTTTTTATTTAAATCTACAAATTTAAATTAATGTATCATAGATTTTTATACAATATTCAAGTATTATTGAATTGGACATTACAGTGATATCAGCAGGACTAAGACTATGAAAAGATGTTCATCCCATTGCCCAAATTAAAACTACTAATGACAATAGTAGCCCTTCCTGTCTGTTAATATTTGACTGCTAACAAGAAGGCTGATGGTTCAAACCCACCAGCCACTCCTTGGAAGGAAGACTGGACATCTACTTCCATAGAGATACCACCTTGGAAACCCAAGGAGGGGTCACTATGAGTTGGAATCCACTCTACGGCAGTCAGTTTGGTTTGGGTTATACTCACACATAAACAATTTAGGATGCCATTTATAAGAGAATGGGGGGGGGGGGAAACAGCATTAAACTTGTTAGTCAGCTTTATCTCTTGTTCTCCAAAATGATTCCCTGAGGATACTTAGCTTGGAAACCACTCCCTACACTAGAGACCCTAATGATGATTCAAGGGATTTTCAAGGCTTAGTTATCAACCACTACTATATGAAGTCAAAAATCTACTTGTTTAAGAGTCTGGAACTGTAGGTCCTAGTCTTAGCTGAATAACCTTAGCCAAATCATGTAACCCTTTGAGGCTTTAGAAGATTTTGTGGTTTTATTTCTCAGATACATGTTTCCTTATTGAGACTATTTAAAAAGCTATGCTTTTTTTTTTTTTTTTAACAATGGATCGTTCAATAACAAAGAAATTAGAAAAGGAAGCTTTTCTGTATCCATCTCTGACAACATCATCTAACAATAAAGATTGCTGTCTTCATTCAATAACTAATTAACTAAAAAAGCAAGATAATTTCAAGTGTTAAGATGTACATATGTGTTCACATTTGCATATATGAAGAGATTATGGGTATGGCTTCTATTATTAGAAACTACTTGTTTCATTTAATAAGCATTAAAAAGAAGTTCTACTGTACCTTTATAAATCCAAGGCCCACCAAAGTTATATCAATTCGATTTTTATATGTCTTTTTTAAATTCTTGTGTTCTTTAAAGAAAAGCACCTTGATTGTTTTCCTTTAATAGAAAGAAAATATTTGTGCAAGTGAAAGATAAGGTCATAAAAACAAGTAAGGAGCTTGAGCTATGAATCTTCAAGCTGCCCAACTGGGCCCAAAGTTGCCAATGATCCATTGACCCTGAGAAGGGATGCAAACACCAGTGGATTCATCCAGACATGCTGCTGAAGAATTCAAGAGGTCTCAGTTACCCAACAATTCTGAGCAGAGCAAAAAGTGAATGAACTCCTGGGGTGAACTTCTATTTAGTGGATCTAGAATGAAATATATGAAACAAAACCATTCACAATGAATCAGTTTTGTAAGTCTTTTCCCATTCTGAGTTAAACACCTTCGTACTATTTTGACACTTTACAAAACATAGTTTAATTTTGTCATTAAAGATGACAACAAAGATATACAAGGCACTACACAAATAATAAGGAGCTCTGGTGGCACAGCACCAAAGGCATTTGATTGGTAACCAGAAGGTTGGCAGTTCAAACCCATCAGCCACTCCACAGAAGGAAGATGAGGCAATCTACTTCTGTAAAGATTTATCCCCTCAGAAACCCAATGGGGATGGCTATGAGTCAGAATCAACTCCATGGCAGTGGGTTTGTTTTTTGATTTAGGTACAAATGGTATTTCGTTTTACTCATTCATTTTAATAACCATGTACTGAACCAGGTGAAAATGATACAGCTATTGTCTTAAAGAGTGTTATAGATTTAAAGAAAGAAAAAACAACAACAAATTTTTTAAATGTAATACTTATAATTTTCTGAAATACTCATGTCTAAAATACTCAAATCTAACAATAACTCTACTACTTGGGACAATGTAGTTTTTTAGACAAAAAATAAAAGAAAAGAAGTTTTTTCCCTACCAAAAAATAAAGCTACCTACCAAATAAACCAAACCAAACTCACTGCCATCAAGTCAATTCTGACTCTTGCCAAAGAAGTCAAGTAGTGACTTTCTGTAGTGTTAATCTTCATATTGTACAGTCATTTCATTGGTTTCTTTTTAATTGGAAAAGACAATCAACCATCCATTACACATATGTCCCTCATTCAGCCCTTCTTTGTATCATCTTTGAATAGGACTCATGGATTTCGCTGTACACATGAAGCTTAAATATTCACGTATCTCTAGATCTCAAATAATTTATACTTCTCTACATCTCAAATAATTTATACTCACACACGCAATAGCTGAAATGGCATATATAAAAATGTTGTTGTTGTTGTTGTTAAGTGCCGTTGAGTCGTTTCCAACCCATAGCGACCCCATGCACAGCAGAACGAAACACTGCCCGATCCCGCGCCAGCCCCACAATCCCTGCTATACTTGA
>NW_006921606.1:12245760-12247862 GCF_000298275.1 Orycteropus afer afer
TATTCATAAGGTTTTCCCTGGCCAATTCTTTCAGAAGTGGACGGCCTCTTCCTTCTTCCTAGTCTGTCTCAGTCTATAAACTGGGCTGTTACCTATGTACCAGGTGCATCTCACTGGGTTTTAAACACCAGAGGCTCAGCCTCAAAACTCACGTCTACATGTCACCACAGTACGACAAACTGACAGACAAGTTTGTCCTGCTGTTGGAGATCTCTCGTATCCCCCCCACCTGGGTCCCTGTGGCTGACTGTTCCTCTGTCTGGCTTCCTATCTTTTAATCCCCTTTCTCCTGCTCTTCTGGTCTGCTTCTTTGGGCATCCCTGAGGTTCCCCTCCTCACCTAATCCCTTCAGCTGATTGCTCTTCTCTTTGGCTTCCTGGGTTTTACCCTTTTCTCCTGTTCTTCCGGCCTGCTACTCTGTTCTACGCCCGTGCTTACCTTGCTCCCAGAGACCCGGTCCCTCTCGGGAGGGTAACAAGGGAAAGTGTTCAGTGCAGATCAGTGAGGAAATTCTCTTTGGCTTCCTGGGTTTTATCCTCTTTCTCCTGCTCTTCCGGCCTGCTACTCTGTGCTACACCCGTCCTTACCTTGCTCCCAGAGACCCGGTCCCTCTCGGGAGGGTAACAAGAGAAAGTGTTCAGTGCAGATCAGTGAGGAAGCACATATAAAAATGTAAACAGTATTTATTCTGGTGAGTGGAATTCTACATGATTTTGTTTTTACAAAACACCTAAATTTTCTGTAATGATTATGTAACTTTCATAATTAGAAATATAGATTTGTAAGTTTCATTTATATGAGAGCCTAAAATCTAAAAGTGCTTAGTTTGTGGAAGGCTGCAATTTACATCTGGAGTTGTAACTCCATTTTGAAACTTGACATAAGTTCAGGCTCCATTTGAGTTCTTTATGTTATTCCCCAATGCTTGCTAACCATTAGATCAACAATGTGGCTATGCTTAGCCAAGTCTGGGCCAGGGGGGGAGGGGCAGCTTGCCCTCAGGAAGAATGTGGTTGAAAGTGGATAACTAGTATGCAGAAACTTGCTTACACAAAGAACTAGGGAATTTACCTGGACATGGCCTTGATATACCGAAAACAGCCAATCAGAAGAACTTAACTTTAGCTAGCCAATCATAATACTTTTTACTGCTAGTTCTTGACATTTTAATATTTAAGCATTCCATGGCCACTGATGGGTAAAGAGTACTGTGTTCAGCCTCTCAACCCTGTTTCCCACTTCATGAATTGTTTTCTCCTGTAATAAATCTCTTTGATTTTAATTTCAGAGCGCAGTGTTTCTGCTCTTTGACACTTCAGTGGCAGCTTGTTGTTGTACCTGTTAGGTGCCATTGAGTCGTCTCTGAATCATAGCAACCCCATGTACAACTGAGCAAAACACTGCCCAGACCTGTGCCAGCCTCACAATCCCTGCTATACCTGAGCCTATCCTTGGTGGCTGCAGTGGGATTAAAAGTTGTCTTGCTTCTAGGGACCCCAGCGAACCACAGACCCAGAGCACTGACATATCTGCTTGAGCTCTTTCAGCTCAAATCTGTTTCTTTTTGCTTTTTGGACACCATTTTGAGGTAAGCCTTCTCGATCGGAACTCCACTTTCTTCGTCTTCAGATCCTGCGAGGTTTATTAATGGCTTCTTTCTATCTTTCTTTTTTGCTTTCAGCGCACTATCTATATATCCAGGAGGGGTTTTAAAGTCTGAATGTTCTCAGATGCTGAATAGTCTCAGAAGTAGATCTTGCATATTCAAGTCTAGAATCTCTGGGTTTTCAGGAGTGGGAGTATTCAGAACTAGAATCTGAGTTTCCAAGCTAGTATCTGAATCTTCAGAGCTGGTGTGCGGCCCTGGCATTTATTACTTTCATTTTTTAATTTCACCAAAGTTTTTTTTCTTTTTTAAACTTCTGCCGGTCTAGCCAAAAGTCCCCAGAAGAGCTAGCTCAACTTCCACTTTTGCACCATAAGCAGCTATGTTTGTATATTGCAGGGACTGCTAACCAGAAGGCTGGCGGTTCAAACCCACCAGCCACTCCTTGGAAGGAAGGTTGGGCAATCTACTTCTGTAGTGATACTGCCTCGGAAAC
>NW_006921606.1:12248537-12257481 GCF_000298275.1 Orycteropus afer afer
AGATTACTTTCTTTTTCTTTTGTTTTTCACAAACTTTCCAGTTTCTAGGAGCTCCCATGATGCATTGAGTTAGCTTTGAGTTGCTAACCAAAAGGTCTTCAGTTCAAACCCACCACCCACTCTGTAGGGTAAAGATGAGGCAGGCTGCTTCTGTAAAGATTTACAGCCTTGGGAACTCTGTGGGGCAGTTCTACTCTGTCCTATAGGCTCACTATGAGTCAGAATCAACTCAGTGGCAGTGGGTCTGGTTTATTTTTTAGTTCTAGTCTCTACAATAAATTTTAACAAAAATCATCTTTGTTTGTGTTTGCTATCTTTGTGAGAGAAAGATAGTGTCTTCTGCTTTGGTGAGAGAAAGACAGCATTTGCTATTCCAGGGAAATCAGAAAGTACCTCAGGGCAGCAGGCACTCTGGCTGCAACAAAAATGGGATGGCTTTTTGACTGGTACCAAAAAGCGTCCAAAAGTTAGCACAGTAAAAATTGCCTCCCTGCAATTAGTACAATCTCAAATTGTACTAAAATACATAGAGAATTACAATCTCAGGTGCCTGTCACTTCTGTTTCTGCCTTTTTAGCAGCAGCTTACCCTGTTCTAACATGTAAAAACATGTAAGACTCCTTCCTCTGCCCTTTCACTGGCAACTTACTCTATCCGAACTTCATTTTTCATAGCTTTCCTCTTTTTCTTCTCTAAAGAATTAACTAAGGAAGAATTTAGAATTCTTATTAAAGCATACCAACCTTACTTCCTGATTTATACCAACTACTCCATGTAATAGGAGCTTTGTAGGAGTAGTGCCGAAAACATTTGACTACTGACCAGAAGGCTGACAGTTCAAACCCATCAGCCACTCCTCAGAAGGAAGATGGGGCAATCTACTTCCGTAGAGAAACCGCCTTGGAAACCCAAGGATAAATAAAATAAAAAGCCCTTGAAGAAAAACTTAAACTAAGCAGCCTTAAAGAGACCTTAGAGAATCCCTCTAACATATGTATGAATTTAACTTTAAAAAGCTTCTAAAACGTTCTTGGTAAATAAATCTAATTGTCTCCCTACTTGACTGCTAACCCGAAGGCTGGCAGTTCAAACACACCAGCCACTCCTCAGAAGGAAGGTTGGGCAATCTACTTCCATAGTGATACCACTTCGGAAACCCAAGGAGGGGTCGCTATGAGTCGGGAACGATTCCACAGCACATAACAACAACAAGGACACTAGTTTGGGGTTTATTCCCTTTGTTAATCCAGATTTAATCCTTTGGTTGGTAACTCATATTTAAACTTTTGCCTCCTAGTTCTGATTATCAGGATATGCTGTGACAACTTCTACTACTGCCTTCAAAAGTGACATACTCTCTCTCCCTGAAGTTACTTCAGTCCAATAAGCTGAATTGATTGCACTTCCTAGGGCTTAAGGACTAGCTTCAAGATGTTCAATAAACATTTTACAGAGTCAAAGTATTCTTTAGGGATACTATAAAAACATCAAGTGTTTCTTACCTTATCCAGGACCCAAATTACAAATGATACTCCTATGACTGATCTTGTTGAGGCTTCCTGCCTCCCTCTGAAATTGCTGTTATATAATCCAGGCCCATCAACCTAAATAGACCTCTCAAACAGAGGAAAGCACAGGCAATAACTTAGCTGACTTAATTATCAATTGCTCAGCTTCTTCTACCCTCTAGGTTCCCATGGTCCCCCAGAAGGATATCATGGGCAGCCCAGATTCTTTGGCCCACCATGAAGAGAAGGTAATTAAAGGAGGTCAAATAATTACATCAGTGACTAAAAGGGGATCTAAAATGGGTCTGTCCTTCTCCCTGAAGGGCACTGAATTTACAGAGAGAAACTATCATAAATATTAACAGATAACATTACAAATGTTTTAATTGATAATGAAGTCATATTATCTACCATCAACCCTTTTTATTTTAAAAGGTCCTTTCCCCAGAATACAAGGACTACAAAAATTATAGGGTTTACTTGGGGCAAGGGTTGTCAGACAGTATCCAAGGGAAATCTCCAGTAATTTTAAGATAGATGAACCTGACTGAAACAGCTTAGAACTGCATAGCAACTTTTATGTATGTGTGTGTTGCCTTGCTTTGTGTTATGATGTTTTAAGAGTGTTAAGCTGATGGTGACAGTCATAAAGTAGAAAATCATAAGGAAGAAGACAGCAGAGGCCCTATCAGCCTGTTGTTTGAACTGGCCTCAGAGACCCAGAGAGTATTTGAATCTTACCCAAGATGGCATCCAATAGAACAAAGTCTATGATGGGTCACCTAGAAAGGTAGATGGGATTCAGTCTTGAGGACTTTAGTTTTGATCTAGAGAGAGTGTTCGGTCTAGCTTTCCTGTTTTGTTTTTTGGGTTTTTTTTTTTTTTCCCCCACTTTGCATGCTGTCATGAGGTCACTCTAAGCCTCAGCTCTAAGAAAAACTGCTTCTTGTGCCTGTCTTATGAATTAGGTTTTCAGTAGCTGCCCTGAGAAACCTTAATACAAGTTGGTTCATTTGAAAAGTACACTGAAAAAAAAAATTGTTTATTTAGTTGTTATAGGAGCTCTACAAAACCTTTAAATTATTTCAAAATTTACTTCTTCACAGGAGCCTATAAAGCATACAAAAGAGCAAAGTCATGAAAAGGTAATGATTTCTACCTGCAGATGGTATTTTTAAAGTAGACTATCATATTTCTTCAAGGAATTCACTCTGATTGGCTTAATGATAAATAAGTGCTTATATAAATTAGACAGTACTAATAGTCCATGGGGAGCTCTGGTGGCATAGTGCCTAAGGCATTTAACTGATAACAGAAGACTGGTGGTTCAAACCCACCAGCCACTCCTCTGAAGGAAGATTGGGCAATCTACTTCCATAGAGATATTGCCTCGGAAACCCAAGGAGGGGTCACTATGAGTCGGGATTGACTCAAGGGCAGTGTTTGGTTTGGTTTGAATAGTCCATGGAATTAATGAAAATGAATTCATTTTGACAAAGGTTTTTATGATTATGACAGTCTTGAAAGCAAAATCTTCCCAAGTAACTTAAGTTGGATATCATAGAATGTTTTTTACTTAAGGAGAAAGAGTAATTTTGCTCTGAAGTATAACTAGTAGTTTCAGAAGGGGAAAAGGGAGGCATAGAACAAATGTACAGAAGGAAAAAGTGGCTAGTCAAGAACTGATTAATTCATTCACAAAACTGCTTTGATATTTACTGGGCAAATAAAGAAAAGGTAAAACTGCTTCCAAAAGAATAGTAAAAGGGAAACAAATTGGTTACTTTTTGTGTTTCAAACTACCTTAAGCCATCCTAAACATATGTAAATGAATTAGGATGACTAATTCTTGTCTTTGATTATGAGCCAAAAGAGAAGGAGAGCAGGGCAGGTTCAGACCTCCTTGGCCTCTAGCTTCTGAGGCCAAGTAATTGCTGAAAAGCTTTTAAAGGACCCTCCCCCAAATAGACGAAGACCTTTTGAGATTTAAAAAAAAAAAAAAAATGCTGTCTTAGTATATTTGGTAGTTAAGGTTTTGTGTCAACTTGGTTGGGCCATGTTTTTCAGTGGCTGGGCAGCTGGTTGTGGTTATTCCCCATGATGAAATTGTAATCACCTCCGTGGAGGAATCTTCTGTGAGCAGCTAAGCTATTGCCTTCAGGGTGTGACCTACTTCCAGTATATATGGGGAAGCTTCAAGGATAGACTCTAGCTTCTTGGCACATTTTGGATCCTGCACTTGGTCAAGTCTTCATCTCCAATTCCTGGACTTGAACCAGTAGACTACCACATTGCCTGGCAATCTTGCAAGTGTTCCTGTAGTTGAACAAGTGGCCTGCCATGTTGTTTGCTGATCTTAGGATTGTGCCATTTTACCTGCTGATCTTGGGTTCATCAGCCTCAGCAGCCAGTAGCTGCATGAGTTAGAAGATGCCTCCAGCTTCAAATGACATGGAACAGGAGGCAGAGCTGAAGCTCAAGGTTGAGGGGCCTTCAACCCACCAGCCCCTAGAGCCAGTACTCTGAATTCAGACTTCTAGCCTCTTAAATTGTGAGAATAAATTCCTATTTGTTAAAACCATCCATTTTTGGTATTCCTATTGTAGCAGCACTAGAGAACAAAGCACTATAGTTATCAGGAAAGTAGGTGGATCCCAATCACAAAGGAACTCTAAAGAAGTTCTCTCCATTGTAGGTGAACTCTAAGAAACAAAAACATAGAAATAACAAGGAAACTCACCTAGGATAGCCTGGGGAAATGTTTCCAACCTTGCCAGAAACTTAATATTTTATCCATATCAATTAATTGGTAGGTTGAGTGAGCAGAGACTTGTTATTTCCAAAGCCAGTAGATAAAATCTTAAAAGGCTAAAGTTAAATTGGGACAACATGGGAAATGGTAAAAGTATGAATGAAAACTTAAAATATTTAAACAAACTTTATTTCAACAGTCTATATACTATGTTTTAATCAAGATCTTTAGGAAATTAAATTGAGTTAATAAATATCCACTTTAATATAAAGTTTATAGACTTTTGCTTTTTTATACTACAGAGAAAGGATATATACATATATGTATGTGTGTATATATACATGTGTGTGTGTTTCTTATTTTTTATATATTATATTATATCTATATATAAACATAAATGTTTTAAATGGTTATTAAAAGGAATTTATTTGATATATCAAAGTTTTTCTGCCTGGCTAAAGTTTAATAGGTTAATTAATGAGGTTTTTAGGACTTTTAATGTTAAATAGTATACAAAACAAAGAATTAGGCTTCCTGGAGTTAAAATAATAAAATTGTTTTTGATTATTAGATTGAAGAGTTATTTTATTCTTTGTGTAATCTGTCTCAATGTTCAGGATTCAGACTTTCATTAGAATAAAATTCCCAAATCAAAAACAAAGTTGCATGACCTTAGGGGAAAAAAGCTTAGGATTTTACCTTTAAGGTATTTAGTTAAATATCTTTTTCTTTTTTTTTTTTAATACCTTTTATTTCTAAAAGTCAAAGCTTTATTTCATCAAATTCTAACACATTTTGCATTGACAAGTAATTTCATTGGCATCAAATAAGAAAGTCAGTGACCACTAACAAAGAGGAACCCCATACATCTTAGACACTGCTAAGAAATTAATATACGCAAATACAGAAGGATGAGAAAGCTTCCAGTTTAGTCTAATGGGCAGTAAGACAACTATTTTAAAAATAGTTAAGTGTTTTAAGTATTGTTTCTCAGTGACCTATAATAAACTCCTGACAATTTTAAAACTTCATGGAAAGTCACAAGAGATTTTATCTTCTTTATAAAGGAAAAGGTGTTGAAATAAAAAGGTTTATTTAATATGTTATAAATTACATGAAATGTATTATCAAATCAATAGGAACATCTGATTTGAAAATTCACAAGTCAGTGTTTCCTTTTATGTTTTTGCCTAATATTACTCAAAATTTTGTCCTATTTTATTATTTTCAATTTCTAACGTGGTCACAACTTTATGTCTTTTAATCTAGCATCATCAAAGCCAATAGTCAACTGGAGAATTCATATAATTTACTCATAGAGTTGTTTGGTTTTTCATTGTTACTATTCAAGTGTTTAGAGACTTAAAAATCTTTGGATATCTTTAGTATATCTTCATTATATAGTATTATCTCATGATTATTATGTGTTGTATCTAAAACACAACCAAACCAAACTCACTACCATCAAGTCAGTTCCAACTCATAGCGACTCATCCCTGGGTTTCCAAAGCGGTATCTCTACAGAAGTAGATTCCCCAGTCTTCCTTCCAGGGAATGGCTGGTGGGTTTGAACTGCCAGCCTTGTGGTTAGCAGTCAAATGCCTTAGGCATTATGCCACCAGAGTTCCCGATCTAAAGAGCTTTATATCTAAAGCTCTTTGAAAATAAGTTTAATATAAAATAAGTTTATATTTTGAGATATTTCTGTCTAAAATTTTTGAGTTTATTCAGTTTTGCATTACTCTTTAATTTATCTCTGTGAGGTCTTTCATTTTTCAAAGTATTATTTTTATAAGTTAGTCATGGCCATATTAAGTTTTGTCCTCTGCAGATAAGTTTTTACTTTGCTTACTTGCTGAAAACACTTGACCAAAATATCTCAACAAAAAGATGAACTATATTGGATTTATGAAAAGGACTGTGATACTTTTGAATATGGATCCCCCTAGACTGAATCAAAATTTCCAGAATTCTGGTGTAGAAGCTGACAGTTCGCAGACTGTGGCTGATCCAGAACATGTGAAACATAAATTAACTACATAGGACTCTGTGGACAAAAGGATTACTATAGGTTTTATGTGGGATTATTGCTGATGTTTTACAGTTATATTTCTGGATATAAGAAACCATTTTCCTCCATTCTCTTAAACCTATCTAAATAATGGGTTTATTAAACATTATAACACTTAAATTAGAAGTTTTTATTGGCAAGCTTAGCAAATTTGTGAATACCATAACTAGAGAAATGTCTGAAGTTTGAGCTATGATTTTACAAAATAGAATGGCATTAAGATTTCCTGCTAAGTCTCTCAAGGAACAGTTTTGTGCCGTGAGAGATGAATATTTCTATGTTTATATTAATATGCAATCTGAGGTTTTGCAGAATGTCATTGAAACTGAGGCACATGAAAGCAATTACTGATGCTGCTTTTGTATAAACAAATGCCTCATGAGATTTATTTCCTTGCTACAAAGACCTTAAGGTCATTGTTTCATGGGTTATTTCAGACAATTGGCCTAATATTGTTGTTAATGTCTCTGCTCTAACTCTTAGTTCACTGCCAGATTTCTAGCTTTCATGGAAGTTGGGGTAACCCACACAGACCTTTTGCCCTTAGATGTCCTTTGAATCTTGAACCTTGGAAAAACTGTTGCCTAAAAGCCACTTTTGAGTGAAATAATGTCCAAAAAACCTAGTAAGACCATTTTGTTTTGGACATTGTGCTCTTTTGAGGAATTCAGTCTGTTTCAGGAAACAGACTCCAAAGATCAGACTGGGAGTTATGTTTAGAGTAAATCAGTAATTATTTTAATTAGTCTCCCAGACAATGTTGTATGAATGCTTATCTAATGTTTGTAATCAAACTGTCACTGCCCCTTGCTCTGCAGAAGTGACCTGTGACTGTTGGTGAGTAAACAAGAGAAAGGCAACTTGCTTCCTGGGAAGAACACTTAGTAAGGTGAAGTCTGTGGCATTGCTAATGTTTCTTGTTGCACTTCAATTAACATCTCTGGTCTAGTAGAACAAGACAATAAGCAAATTCATCAAATAGCTATATGGCTCCACATATCACCCCAAGCTGAATCCCCCTTCCTTGAGATCATTGTATTTGTTGTTAATTATTGGAATTTTCAAATATTGTATTAAAGGTACTTCTCATGTGACTTCTCAGAAAGCTAATATACTACCCATGAAGCAAATCATGCATATAGACAAGATACATTCCATGGAAGGACTTGAGATCCCATTTTAAGATTTGTAGTCTAACTACAGGCCAAGTAGTACTTCCAATGGGCCGTGCTCCACATTTACTCTCATAGGATGATCATATTGACAAATATTCCTACATCTCATAAAGCATGATGTAGAAATTAGATAGTTCCTGGCTATCAAAAAGGGTAGTGTCTGAGGTCTTAAAACTTGTCCTAAAACAAGCAGCCATCTAAAAAACCCATAAAGCAGACCATGCATAACAAAGGACAATGACCTAAGTGTGATCAAAGGATTTTAAATAAAACCCATGATCAAGAGGAGGGAATGTGTGAGAGTATAAAATCTGAAAACATTTAGTTTGTGGAAGACTGCAGCCTGCAACTGGAGCCCTAACTCTATTTTGCATCTTGATAGAAGTTCAGACTCACTTGAGTTCTTTATGTTTCTTCCCCATGTTTGTTAACTATTAAACCAACAATGTGGCTATGCTTAGACAAGTCCAGGCAAGCCCAGGGAGGGAAAGCCTTGAGCAAGAATGTAGTTGAAAGCAGATTAACTAGCATGCAGAAAAGTGCTTACATAAAAAACTATCACTCTTATCTGGGCATTTCCTTCTCACACAAAGAACTTACCTAGTGTGATATTCAAGGTTGTGTGTCAACTTGACTGTGCCATGATTTTGAGTGGCTTGGCAGTTGGATGTAGTTATTCCTCATGATAAGATTGGATGTATAATTATCTCCATGGTGGAATCTGCTGTGAGAAGCTAATTAGTTACTTTTGCGCAGCAGGGTGGGAGAATGGGAGAAAGGGGATTAAAAGTCCTAGGAATCTGGACAGAGGAGGAGTCAGCTGCAGGGACCCAGGTAAGGGTGGTACGAGAGGTTTCCAACAGGGAGGCAAACTTGTCTGTCAGTTTCTCCTACCATGGTGACATGTTGATGTGAGTTTTTAGGCTGAGGCACTGGTGTTGTAACCCAGCGGGATGCACATGGTGCACAGTTATCAGCCCAGCTTACAGACTGAGACAGACTAGGAAGAAGGAAGAGGCCATCCACGTCTCAAAGAATTGGCCAGGGGAAACCTTATGAATAGCAAAGAAACACTGTTTGATACATTACTGCGCAACTTTATGAATAGTCCGGTTAGGTTAGAAGGCTCTCAGAATAGGACTGGGAAAGAGTTGCATCATCTGAGTAAACCTAGCCTTACTCCTATGGATAAGGTAAAGCTTTTGAGAATGCCATTTGCTGATGTGGCAGCACTCAAATTGAAGAGAAACAGCTGCATACATCCATTAATCATCGGAACATAGAATGTACGAAGTATGAATCTAGGAAAATTGAAAGTTGTCAAAAATGAAATGGAATGCATAAAGATTGATATCCTTGGCATTAGTGAGCTGAAATGGACTGGTTTTGGCCATTTTAAATCAAACAACCATGCGATCTACTATGCCAGGAATGACAG
>NW_006921606.1:12259345-12263810 GCF_000298275.1 Orycteropus afer afer
TTGAAGAATACAGTTTGCAGTATGGATTACATCTCGATATAAAGAAAACAAAAATCCTTACAACTGGACCAATGAGCAGCATCACAATAAATGGAGAGAAGATTGAGGTTGTCAAAGAATTCACGTTCCTTGGTTCTATAATCGATGCCAATGGAAGCAGCAGTCAAGACATTAGATGACGTGTAGCATTGGGAAAGTCAACAGTGAAGGAACTGTTTCAAGTTCTGAGGAGCAAGGATGTCTCCTTGAGGACTAAGGTGTGCCTGACAGAAGCCATGATATTTCCAATTGCCTCAAATGCATGTGAGAGTTGGACAATGAATAAGGAAGACCAAAAAAGAATTGATGCTTTTGAGTTGTGGTGCTGGCAAAGAATGCTGAAAGTACCGTGGACTTCTAAAAGAACTAACAGGTCTGTCCTGGAGGAAGTGCACCCAAAATGCTCCTTGGAAGCGAGAATGGCCAGACTTCGTCTCACCTATTTTGGTCACATTACCAGAAGGGACCATTCCTTGGAGAAGGATGTCATGCTTGGTAGGGTGGAGGGTCGACAAAAGAAGGGGAGACCTTCAACGAGATGGATTGACACAGTGACTGCAATGATGGGCTCAAGTATAGCAGAGATCATGGAGCTGGCGCAGGATAGGGCAGTGTTTTGTTCTGCTGTGCATGGGGTTGCTATGAGTCGGAAAGGACTCGACAGCACCTAACAATGTAACAACAACCAAAAAAAAAAAAAAAAGGAAGAAGCATCTCATCTGAAAAATTTCTTTTGTTGTTATGTGCCATCGAGTCAGACCCAACTCATAGCGACCCCTCCTTGGGTTTCTGAGGCAGTATCAGTATGGAAATAGATTACCCAACCTTCCTTCCAAGGAGTGGACTAGCTAATTATAATACTTTATACTAATGTTGTTGTTGTTTTGTGCCATTGAGTCAGACCCGACTCATAGCCCAGGCAGTATCACTACGGAAGTAGATTGCCCAAACTTCCTTCCAAAGAGTGGCTGGTGGGTTTGAACCACCAGCCTTCTGGTTAGCAGTCAAGTGCCTTAAGCACTGTGCTACCAGAGTTCTTGATATTTTAATATTTAAGCCCTGGGTGACCTCTGATGGGTGAAGCACACCTCTCAACTGTGTTTCACAATTCACAAATTGTTTTTCCCCGTAAAAAGGAATCTCCTTGCTTTTAATTTCAAACAGAGTCCAAGTTTTTCTGCTGATTGACACACTTATTTTGTACATACTGTAGACTAAATGTACATTATTTTTATAGTGAAAATATGGGTATTATTTTTATTCTTATATATCTCATATATATAATACTTAAGATGGTTATGTTTCAAATACACACCAAAAAAAGCAAAAAAAGCAAAAATAAAAGATGGAAATATATATATCTGTTAATAGTGATTATCCATATATAGTGGGACTAAATGTAATTATTGGTTCTTCTATAAAATCTGCCTTTTAGTCTTCAAATTTTGATTTCATAATGGAACATGAAATTTATACTTAAGTATATATAATTCAAAAAAAGAGAAATGCCAAACTGGACTATTTGAAATGTATTGTTTTCTGATTAAGTTTCTGAAATTTATGATCTTATATTTATAATAAAATATATATTAATGCTTATGGACAAGTATTTAGAGTGAAAATAATTAAGTAATAATATATTTTCAATAGACTTAAGGCAGAGTATACCCATATGTTCACTAATATAGAAAAACTGGACACTAAGTATTATTAAGTAAACTCTGCACCATGACTGTACAGCTGTCAATTAAGGCTAACACTGAAACCTTTTAAGCATGGCCAAAAAATCCAAGTATATTTTCATATTTCCTTAACTCATTGAAAGTGAGAGCTATCAATTTAAAACCCTAACCTTAGGACAGGAGCTCTAATGGCGTAGTGCCTAAGGCATTTGACTGCTAACCAGAAAGTTGAACGTTCAAACCCACCAGCCACTCCTCAGAAAGAAGATTGGGCAATCTACTTCTATAGAGATACTGCCTCACAAACTCAAGGAGAGGTCACTGAGTCCAATTGACTCAAGAGCAGTGAGTTTGGTTTTTGGTTTTGGAACCTTGGGAAAATGTAAACATCAGACAGAAAGACACAGGAAAAATTAAATCTATCGAAGATGTCTGAACTGCCCTCCTGGGCAAGCATCCCTGGGATGGAGGTCTAACTTGTTCCTCACTTGACCAAATAAAAAGGAGAATTTAGGTTCATAGTAACACAAAAGGAATAGGGTTTAAAGTGGAAGGGCACAAGGCAGAGTTTGAGCAGTCACCAGAGTTGTGGAGGACTGGTGCAGGAGCCCTATCCAGGGCATCCACAGCCTCAGTCACCGTGCCACGAGCTTAGGCGGAGTCGTTTGAAAGAGAAGCAGTAAACTGTCTCCAAGTTCTAAAAACTACAAGGATGTCTCAATCTCTGTATTTTAACTTCTACATCTCTAACTCGGCAATTCAGTCATTTATTTGACATATCTTTATCTTGAACATAGTCACAACATTTGACGCAAATACACCAATGATCATGAAGATGGCACAGGACAGGGCAATGCTTCATTCTGTTATAAGTAAGATCACCATGAGTCAGTGCTTGTTGTTGTTGTTGTTATGTGCCATCGAGTCAGACCTGTCTCATAGCGACCCCTCCTTGGGTTTCTGAGGTGGTATCACTACGGAAGTAGATTTTCCAACCTTCCTTCCGAGCAGGGTGGTGGGTTTGAACCACCAGCCTCTGTTTAGCAGTCAAGTGCCTTAGGCACTACACTACCAGAGCTCCTTGAGTCAGTCCTACTCAATGACAACTAAAACAATTTGCTTCAGAAAACAGGAGAGGACTCCTCCCGCCATATGCAATGTTTCAAGAATGATGGTTTTTATTTGCTTCTCACATAACAAGGAGCTCTGATGGCACAGTGGTTAAAGCACTTGGCTGCTAACCAAAAGGTCAGCAGTTCAAACCCACCAGCAGCTCCATGGGAGAAAGATGAGACAATCTGCTTCAATAAGTATTTATAGCCTTGAAACTCTATAGGCCTCTGCCCTGTAGGGTCACTATGAATCAGAATTGACTCAATGGCAATAGGTTGTAGGTAATATTAACTTCTATTTAATTAAAAATCTGACTGTGTATTAAAATTCCTTACAGTTTGATTAATGGAAATAGATTAGAAGGCAATGTTTTGTCTTACCAAAGATACATTCGATTGCACAGTCAGAGAGAGAGCAAATGACACAGGACACCATCTAAACAAAAATCGGCAGCCACTAATGAGACTTGTTAGTGATGCTAATCTATGTAAATGTTATTAATTGAGAACATCTATCTTTTATCTCCAACATTTGGTAATCAGGCAATTAAAAAACAATGACATTCCCCGTGGTTGTTCTTCCTGGATTTTTTTTTTTTTTTTTTTAAGTTATCAAAGAGTTCAGATATAAGGAAAAAAGCAAGTCCCTTATCAAGAGGTAGGCCTTGCCTTGGGCTAGTAGGCCTCATTAAAGGCAGAAAAGCTCTGTTGATCACCAATTAACCTGATTTGTAGGAACTCTGATAAAGACCTCTAACAACAGGAGTTTTCTTACTCTACCTTAAATGATACAGTTTGTTGACAAAAGTAAAGGCATCACTGAATAAAATTAAAAAGACTATAAAGGTTTCATTGGGCATGAGAAGTCATTGTACACATGGGGCCTGTGTGTGGGGAAGATGTTTTGTACTTCTGGTTGTCTAGTACCCACACCAAGGAAGCCAACTCAACCCTCAGACAAATAGAATCAGAAACCAAACATGCCTTTCTGGCCATCTTGTAAAATCTCTCCCCCAACTGCCGTCAAGTCAATTCGACTCATAGCGACCCCTTTGGTTTTCCAAGGTGGTAACTCTATGGAAGTAGATTGTCCAGTCTCCCTTCCAAGGAGTGGCTGGTGGGTTGAAACCCCTAGCCTTATGGTTAACAGTCAGATGCCTTAGGCACTACGCCACCAGAGTTCCTACTCCAGTTGAAGAAGATAGCTCATTTTATCAATTATCTAAAGAATATTAGGGTCCAATAGAGTAAGCCACATTCCTGGCACAGTGGAACTCAAATCCAGGATTGCCTTAGGAGGCTAAAGTTTTCAAATATTCAGTTTCAGTTTGTTTATATTGTGGTAGATAATTATGTAATAAAATATATATATCATTTGAACATTTTTCACATGTATAATTCAGTGACATTAATTATGCTTCTGGTGTTGTTCAAATAACACTATTATTCTTTCCAAATTTTTCCACCACCTTTACCAGAAGTTCAGTTTTCCCTAAGCAAAGAGTCCTCCTTTCTACCTCTCTCTCACCCACCCCTGTTGTTGTTGTTGTTGTTAAGTGCCGACGAGTCGTTTCCGACTCATAGCGACCCCATGCACAGCAGAACGAAACACTGCCCGATCCCGCGCCAGCC
>NW_006921606.1:12266744-12268316 GCF_000298275.1 Orycteropus afer afer
GGCCTGCTACTCTGTGCTACGCCCGTGCTTACCTTGCTCCCGAAGACCTGGTCCCTCTCGGGAGGGTAACAAGGGAAAGTGTTCAGTGCAGATCAGTGAGTAAGCACAAGCCCACCTTGTTTCAGTACCCACCCCTGGTAACTACTAATAAACTCTGGACTCTATACACTTGCTTATTCTAGATAACTGAAATTAGGCAATATTTGTCCTTTTGTGACTTATTTCTTTCAGCATAATATTAATTTCTACTTATATTTATGATTGAGTAATACTCTATTGAAGGGACCTCTGGTGGCATAGTGCTTAAGGCATTTGACTGCTAAACAGAAGGTTGGCGATTCAAACCCACCAGCCACTCTGCAGAAGGAAGACTGGGCAATCTACTTCCATAAATATTTACTATCTTGGAAACTGAAAGGGGGTTGCTATGAGTCGGAACTGACTTGATAGCAATGAGTTTGTTTTTTGTTTTTTTGTTTTTTTTTCAAGCTGGGTAATATTCTATGGTATATAGTTAAAGATTCAGTTTTGAAATCTAACACGGTTTTAAATTACATTGGAAAGTTTATATTGTGTGCTTTTATACATTGAAGGTATAGTTCATACTAGAAATAGAACAGATAACTGTTAAGCAATTACTAAATATCATTCATAGATCCACAATCAACACCCATGGAAGCAATAGTCAGGAAATCAGACTACTTATCACACTGGGCAAATCTGCTGCAAAATATTCTTTTAAAGTGTTAAAGAGCAAAGACGTCACTTTGAAGACTAAGGTGTGCCTGACCCAAGCTATGGTGTTTTTCATAGGCTCACATGCATGTGAAACCTAAGCAATAAAGAAATGATTCATTCGAACTCTGGTGTCGGCAAAGAATATTGAAAACCCCATAGACTGCCAGAAGAATGAACAAATCTGCCCTGGAAGAAGTACAGCCAGAATATTCCTTAGAAGTAAGAATGCCCAGACTTTGTCTCACATACTTTGGTCATGTTGTCAGAAGGGACCAAGGCCTTCCAAAAGGCTATCATGCTTGGTAAAGTGGAGGAGCAGGGAAAAAAAGGAAGATCCTCAGTGAGATGCATTGACACAGTGGCTACAATGGTGGGTCCAGCGTAGCCAAGATTGTGAGGATGGAGCAGGAAAAGGCAGTGTTTTGTTCTGTTGGGTATAGGGCTACTGTGAGTCGGAGCAACTCAATGGCACCTAACAACAACAACAACACACATGGAGCTTAGTATTTGCAATGGCTTATCCCTTTTGATCTTCGCTATTGCCCCATGATGAGCAATAAGATTCAAGAGATAGGGAGATAAAGATCCTGTTTTTGGTATCTCATTCAAAAAAAATCATAATTCATCAAATATATTTTAAAACCATTTAGTTTAAGGTCTCCGGCAAGATGGGACTAGGCAGAAAGACTGCACAGACCCTCTTCAACAAAGAAAAGGGAAACCAGTTAGCACAGACAGAAGATAATCCTGGACCCCTGAGCCTTGAAGGGAAGGATATAGAAGTGGACTAAACCCCAACTAGCAGAAGAATTTGCATGAAAATACCAAAAAAGG
>NW_006921606.1:12269261-12290702 GCF_000298275.1 Orycteropus afer afer
TTTGCTCTGTAAATCTTCACCCAAATCATAATTTTAAAAAAAAAACAAAAACCTGCTTGACTATTTTGGATATTTAAAGAGACAGCATTCTCACAGATTCC
The DNA here is from genome assembly GCF_000298275.1 of Orycteropus afer afer. Taxonomy (NCBI): domain Eukaryota; kingdom Metazoa; phylum Chordata; class Mammalia; order Tubulidentata; family Orycteropodidae; genus Orycteropus; species Orycteropus afer. Next base: position 12,269,363 of record NW_006921606.1, read on the forward strand.
TGGGGCTTAAGAACATGTTCTGCTTTTCAGCAACCCCAAGGACACTCTGGACCCGCAAGACTGAAAAATTTTTTGATGGTTATTCAATTGTAATTTGTGTCTAACTGAGTGGGAGCAACAACAATCCCCATAAGACACAACTACACCCACACCTCCTGCAACTTCACTTATGGGCCAATGATAAAAAAGCCACCAAGAAGAGCCTGAATCACCCTTGGCTGCTCTTCACAAACAGTTAACAGAGATCTAAATACAACAATGCCATGATGCCTCAGAGACAACAGATCATCACAGTCCACACAAAGAAGCAAGATAAAGTGGTGGAAACAAGGGAGCAGGATGCAGACCCAGAACACATCCCTGAGGAAGAAGCAGCATTGGAACTCTCTGATAAGGAATTCAAAATAATTATCTTTAGGTGCCTTCAAAGGATTGAGAGACAGACCAAAGAAAATACAGAAAAAACCTTAGAAGAATTTTGGAAAAAATACAAGAATAAAATGACAAAATCAATGAAAAATTAGAAATGATTCTAAATCTACAGATATAAATCCAGAAGATTAACACTAAATTGTCAGAAATAAAACCATTTAGTTTAAGCAGTTGCAATTTGTTCTGTCATTCTCTTTCTCTAATGTCTTTGAGAAATACTTAAGTATGTAAATTAAGTCTCTACTTGTAAACTGTGCATTTCTCAGTTGGGTAGACAATATGCAATATAACTCCCCCCAAAAAAAAACAGTGTTGGTGTGTTCCAGAGACTCTGACTCAGGCAGCCAAAGCATAGGGTGTGGTGTGTCAAATGTAGGCTATAGAAATCTTTAATGGGAGTAAAATTTTAATAAAATCAATTATGTAATTTACAAATTAAATCTGTGGGAATGGGTTTTTCTGACTCCTTTGTTTTCCCCCTTTGTATCCTCCAATGACATCCAATATCTCCACCCTATAGAGTGGCCCTAACTGGCATAAAGCTAATAGCATAAATACAGCCTCCTATAATTATAAAATGGTACATCTCCTTTATTATAATCCAGTCAAGAAACACTATAAAAAGCAACATTTTATTAAGACAAACAGAATCTCTATTCCATCCTACTTACCTTAATTTTGTTATACTGTAGTTGTTGTTAGCTTCAAATAAGTATAAATTTGAATAAATGGCCATTTTCATTTATTGCCTTTTTATGAAGATGCAGTCTTCATGAAATTAAAATGCTTTCATTTTTGGCGTAGTGTTGTTGTTACATGTCACAGAGTTGGCTCCAACCCTATGTACAACAGAATGAAACAATGTCTGGTCCTGCACCATTCTCACAATTGTTGCTATGTTTGAGCCGATTTTTTGCAACCATTGTGTCAATCCGTCTCATTGAGGGTCATCCTCTTTTTTGCTGACCCTCTACTTTACCAAGAATAATGTCCTTCTCGAGGGACTTGTCCCTACTTATAACATGATAACATCTCCAAAGTACATGAGATGGAACCTTACTCTCCTCACTTCTAAGGAGCATTCTGGTTGTACTTCTTCCAAAACAGATTTGTTCATTTTTCTGGAAGTCCTCGGTCTATTCAGTATTCTTCGCCAACACCATAATTCAGATGCATCAATTCTTCCGTCTTCCTTATTTGTTGTCTAACTCTCACATGTACATGAGGTGATTGAAAATACTATGGTTTGGGTCAGGCACACCTTAGTCATCTAAGTAATATCTTTGCTTTTTAACACTTTAGAAAGATCTTTTGCCCCAGATTTGTTCAGTGCAATATGTTGTTTGATTTCTTGACTGCTGCTTCCATGAGCATTGTTTATGGATCCAAATAAAATGAAGTCCTTGACAACTTCAATCTTTCCTCTGTTTATCATAATATTGCTTATTTGTCTAGTTTTGAGGATTTTTGTTTTACTTATGTTGAGATGTAATCCATATGAAGGCTGTAGTCTTTGATCTTCATCAGTAAGTGCTTCAAATTCTCTTCAATTTCAACACATAAGATTGTATCATCTTCATATTACAGGTTGTTAAGGAGTCTTCCTGCAATCCTAATCCTGTGTTCTTCTTCATATAGTCCAACTTCTCAGATTATTTGCTTAGAATACAGATTGAATAATTATGGTAGAAGGATACAACACTGATGCACACCTTTCCTGATTTGAAACAATACTGTATATTCAGTATATTGTTCTGTTTAAACAACTGCCTCCCAGTCTATGTAAAAAGCTAAAAGGAAAGAATACACTCAGCATTTCTCAAACTGAAAAAACTGAAAAAAATTCAAGCCTTGAGTTACAATACTGAAGAACTGTAGGGGCAAAAAAATTGAATTATGCATGAAGTATCAAAAGAAGATGGAAGAATTATTCAAGGTAACTGTAACAAAAAGAATTGGTTGACATTCAACCAGTTCAGGAGGTAGCATAGGATCAAAGACCAATCGTACTAAAAGGAGAAGTCCAAGCTGCATTGAAGGCATTTGCAAAAAATGAGGCTGTAGTAATTGATGGAATACCAATTGAGATGGTCCAACAAATGTATGCAACACAGGAAACACTCACTCACGTATGCCAAGAAATTTGGAAGACAGTCAATTGATTGGAAGAGATCCATATTTGTGCCTATTCCAAAGAAAAGTGATCCAACAGAATGTGGAAGTTTTAGAACAATATCATTAATGTAACACAAAAATCAAATTTTGCTAAAGATAATTCAAAAAAAGGCTACAGCAGTACATTGACAGGGAACTGCTGGAAATTCAAGCTGGATTCAGAAAAGGACATGGAATGAGGGATATCATTGCTGATCTCAGATGGATCTTGCCTGAAAGCAGAACATTTGGCATAGAATACTGTTTTATTTCCTCCATTTGCTCCTCGGGGATGGAATATCAAAACTGAAAGGGAACTAAAGATACAAGAATCTCATCAGCATTATAGATCATACTGAATCGACTCTGATTTTATTTATATAAAGTGATAAGTGATGTAAACAAAAGATTTAGGTACAAGATTGACTTCTCAAAGCCTTAATAACTGTGTGTTGTATGATGTGTGTATAGACGTAGGATATACGAAAAAGCTTCTTGTCTCTTACTAGGGTATTGTTTGATCTGATCTGATATATTCTGAATGCTGGATGAAATTTATATCAGAATACTATAACAGGCAATGGGTTTTCAAACTTTAATGTAGGTTAAAATCCCCTTGGGGCTTGTTAAAATTTAGTGAGTTCAGAGAGACCCAGGAATCTGAGTTTTAACGGGTAACATATGCATACACACATATGCACACACAAATACATCCACATATAACCCCTGACCCATGATTCTGTTACAAGTAGTCCAAAGACAACATTTGAAGTAAAAAAAAAAAAAAAAAAAAGGAAGAAAGAAAAAAACTTTGAGGCAGATTTCAATTCATCCAAAAATACATATATCAAATGTTTATTTATGCAAAAGAAGATTTCAAAGTCTATGAGACATAAAATTGAGTTTTTTCTTTCTAATTTATCTATCTAGATAATTAGAAAATAAACTCACAATGAGAGATTTGGTGATCCATTATAAATTATATTTGGAAGCCATAAAACCCATCTCAGAAGATTTGTTATGGTAAAATAACAATGTGGTGCTCGCTTTCCTTCTTAACATATTTTGCAACAAGAAATTAATCACATTAGCCCTAAATCTTGGGTATTGGATTCTATTTCCATTTTAAGGACCTACTGAGTAGTGCTAAGGAAACACATGCCAGAAGAGAGAGGAGACAATTGACTTATTGATTAATGGTTTGGGGAAAGCATCAAGTGACCTGGATAGTGTGCAAAGAATACAAATGATACTGTCTCTATTGTTTCAGTACCTTCCTCTGTTATTTTTCTCAGGCCAGGGAAGCCATAAAGCACCAGTGTGCAGCTGAAGTTTATGGAAAGGTTAAATACTTGAATGATGGGAAGGATGGCTAAAGTTAGGCGGGTATAATCTAGAAAGGTTTCAGTGATAGGCTGAAGCGAGTAGTGCTCAGAACTGGAGAAAGAGTATAACAAGGATTGCTTGGTGGAGATGATTCTGACAGCCACAAAAGGAACAGGAAAAGGAAAAATTAAAAGTGACATAAAAAGGGATTGCCTGACTAAAGGTCTTGAAACCAATAGGTAATAATTTGAATATGACCCAGAAGCTAATGGGAAGTCATTTGAGGGTCTTGAGAAAGGAAGAATGGAAACAGCAGGCATAAAAGATTATCTGAGCTGCAGAAGATTGGGCCAATTGGAGGGATGAGAGGGCGAGGACTAAGGAAGGCTAGCAGGGAACTCCAGATCACAGCACACTCCTGCAGCAGACAGTGTCTTGGAGATTACAATGAAGAAGCCAACGCCAAGCAGGTTAAGTGGCTTGTCCAGGGCCCCATTGTTAGTTATAGCATCTATATTTATTTATACCCTATCATATTCTTAAAATAGGATTTAATGTCATTTATTTGTTTTGTATATCTACTCTACCAATTTCCAAAAGGATCTGAAATGACATACCTTGTTAGCCATAAACCACAGTGCAATTAAATCAGAATGTATGAGAGTAGATCTCAAGCTTCAATATTTTTTGTTTTGAACTGCTCAAGTCATGCTAACATGCATCTGGGTTTGAAAACAACTCTTCCAGAGGCAGCAAACAGAGCAGACAGTGTCATACTCCAGAGATGTTTGGCACCAATGACAGGGTTAGTAGCTAAGGCCAAACAAGACATGCATTGAGCAAACAATTTTCCTTTTCTGATAAAAGCAAGTGTGTGGATAAGTTTTCAGTGACAAAATTTCTTCTAGGGACTAAACTCAAGTTGGAAAGTAGTGTGTGGTCTTTTAAAAAAGGTTTTGGGAAAATTTTGCTAATAAGACATCAACTACAGCTTTTAAAAAGCAGTACACGCACTTTGTCCAAATGCACACTTCTCCTTTGCACACTCATCAATGACTGAGTTCACAACATATAACATGGGGAAAGCATTACTCCAGGAAACTGAGGAAAATGGCCCAGCTATGGTTTTTTTTAATCTAACATTTTAGATGAATATGAGATGTTTGAGCAAACCTCTGGCAGATGCTGAATTGCCAAGAACTCATGAAATAATTCTCTAACAAGAACCTATAGTGAAGATAGTTTATGATCTTACTTCAACTGAGAACTGTATGTTTTAAACACCAAACATGAAAGAAGAAAAGGTTTTTAATTTGTTGTTTATGTGTTTAGAGTGAAGTGTTTTGTTTTGTTTTTTAATCTCAGCAGGAGACCAACCCTCTCAAACAAAAAACAAAGGTACATCTTCAAGAAGATTCAATATTTTCATATGAAAGTGGTCCAGTTCTTCCCCCAGAAATGCAGAGATCTGGTTGTGACTCTGCAGAAATGCAGAGATCCAGTTGTATGTTGCATAGCACAGAAGCACAGATAATTAGAAATTCAGCTGGACTGTCTTTCAGCCCAAATTTCATACCTAAGCTTTAGTGTTCTACACTAACCAGCCCATCCTGCCTTCTATCCAACTGCTTCTCACAGCACTGCCCACCATACTTCCCATATAATCCATGTGCCCAACATCACCTCACTCTGCCTTCCATCTAACGAGTGCCCCCAACTTGTTCCACCCTGCCCTCCATCCAACCACTGCTCCAAATACTGCCCTGCCTTGCCCTCCATCCAACACATGTCCCCAACACTGCCCACCCTGCTTCCCGTCCAATCTGTGCTCCCAAACCACCCCACCCCTCCATCCCACTTGTGCTACTATCACCACCTCATTCAGCCTTCCATCTCATGCTATCATATTAGATGTTAAGATTGGACCTGCAACATGAATACAGCAAAGTAGAATGATGAAAACAAACCAACAGCAAGATTTGAAATCATATGGAAGTAAAAAGGACAGTGGATGGGGTTGAAAATTATGTATGTTTGCTTAACAACAAAACACCCAGATGAAAAATAATTTTTTTAAAAAAAGTAGATGATTTGGATGTTTTGCCTGTATTATGCCAAACATCTGTCTGTCTGGGACATCTGAGAGATTACAGAATTATTCAGTTTTCATCTGAACTTTTGGTATCAATTGGATGCCACCAGAAATCATTCATGAAGAGCGCAACTGAGATATCAAGAAAGGGAAAGGAGAATATGACTTACTTTCTCAAAATCTAATTAATCTTTTAATAAGATAGAAAAATTTAATTCTGAAAAAGGGTCTGTCTATCTGATGAAATTTGGATCAATGGAAAATACACCACGAAAGACCCTACACAAAGAACAGTAGTAATTATTCTCACAATAAAGAGGAGCATGAATTAAAATTGTAGCAGCAAACTAAGAACATGCCTTTCAATATGGTGGAATTGCTGTAGATATATTATGATGTCTTAATTATATGATTGATGTGGGCTTCAAAAGAAAACTTGGGAGCCACTGTGGCTCCAAGGGCATGAGTATTATTGAAAGGATAAAGACAGCTTCCCCAGAAGAAAACGACTCTAAGAAGAAGCCCGGGAAGTTTTTGTGGCAGAACTAATCAATAATGTCTTGGTTTTATCTACATTAAGTTTAATAAAATTTGATGACATCTGTGATTGAGATCACAAGCACAATTATGGTAACATCAAAGGTATTCAGTAGCATATGCTCAGCTTGAGAAGCATAGCAAATCAGAGTCTGAATGTATACGACACTGCACCAGACCAGAAAACAAAAAATTTTGAGAGGAGAGAAGGATCCACTGAGTGCCTTCTCCGTCACCTTTATATAAAGCAGTGTAAGTTTTTTCACCAGCCTTAATCAAGTGTCCTTTCTTTTCATTCTCCCTGCTTTCTTCTGGTCATGGGGTTTTAAAGCAATAGGTAAAAGAGCATGCCACCAACATAATTCCAAATTTGGCCAAATATGCCAAATCCAAGGCAGGATTGGTCCTGCCTTTATCTCGTTTCATGCAGCCAGATAAAACCAGAACATCTCAAAGGAGACTCAGTAAAGAAACCCACAGCCTTCGAGTTGCTTCCACCTCATAGTGACCTGATAGAACAGAGAAAATCTGTCCCATAGGGTCTCCAAGGTTGTAAATCTTTATGGAAGTAGATTGTGGGAAGCAGACTGAAACCAGTGGGTTCAAATCACTGACCTTTAAATTAGCATCCCAATGCTTTAACACCACAGAGCTCCTTACCCAGTGAAGAGGGAAGAGGGAAATCTGGGAACATTGCCACCTAAACTACTACAAAAAAGGAGGAAGAGGACTTCATTGTCAAATTTCAAATGTAACTCTGCAGAACACAAGAAGAAAATAAGACCTGCAATTACCTCAGATTTAAGAGCTCACTGCAAATCTCTTTAATTCCCTAGACTTTGTACCACTGTCATATTTTATTTTCTCTTCAACAGGTGTACAAATTGTTTGGATTGGAACCGGAAAACAGCATTCAGACCCTATGGGTGAAATGCAAGCAGATTCTATCATTAGATTAGGTGTTGCTGGTCTTCTGGTTTTTTCAGGAAAGAGCAATGTATTTGTTTCATTGTGATTTGTTGTAATCAGATTGGTAGGAGACAAATCACAAAAGCAATTCAGTTAAGGAAGCATTCCCTGATTTTATATAAGAAGGGTAAAACAAATGTTAGTAGTTTTAACTCAGCTCTAAGAATGCAGCTGATGGAAATAAAAAATTTCAGTAGTTTCTCTTATACGTTCAATGCCATTGTATATTTGAGGATCCCTTATGAGCCTGATATGTAAATGACATCATACATTATGAAAATTTTTTATTTACTTTTTTTTTTATTGTGCTTTGGGTGCAAATTTACATAGCAAACTTTTTTTACATCCAACAGTTCATGCATATCTGGTTTCATGGCCCCAGTTACCATCCCCAACCTTAGGAAACTCTCCTCCCCATGACCACCACCCGCCCATCCCCCTCTCGTCCATGCATTCCTGTCTGTCCAGCCTTCCCTGTATGTGAATGCTACCCCTCTGGTGTCTCATGGCTGCTTGATCCAAGGGGTACATCTACCTAGAGTAGGTGGGTGCATTGCCTTGGGATAGGTGTTCTGCATGTAAGTCTTTCTACTGTTGGGTTGAGAGCCAATCCATGGAAGGGAGTCTACTTCTAGGCTCAAAGAGAAAACCAAGGCCATAGTCTCAAGGGTTCCACCAGCCTCTATCCAACCAGAAATTCTGGTTATTTTTGTGTTTTTGAATTTTGTTTCACATTTTTTTTTCACTCTATCCAGGATCTCTAGTTTTGATCCTTGTGAAAATTGTTTTGTTGACTAAAATAAGTCATGGAATCAAATATAACATGAGTAATTAAAAATAAGTTGCAGAACTAATAAAACTATTAGTATAGTAATTAACAAATCAGAAGATTACTATGCTTCAGAAAATAACTATTTTATTTAAAATCTTATCTGAGTCCATTTTTAACTCATAAAGTAAAGAAGATGAGAAATTTTAAGCCAAAAGTGAAGTATATTTTTGCCAAGCACAACATCTTCATTCCCCTTCCTAAGTAAGTACAAGCCCCAGCACACTGGAAGTAAGGCATTTAACTCAAAAGACATGTGGTTTCTGTCATACAACTCTACCTAAAATTAAAAAAACAACCCAATATCTTATCACATACCCTCCTAGTACTGGATTCATCCCATGCTATTTTCTGTTAAATTCCAGACATTTAACAGAAACTTTCTAGCCTGTTTAGGTAACGACAGTTAGAGGAGCTGTTGTGGATTGAATTGTGTCCTCCCAAAATATATATTGATGTTCTGGTTTCCATCCATACCTGTGGATGTGAGTCTATTGGAAAATGAGATTTTTCTTGTGTTATGTTAATGAGGTCCTTACACAGTAGGGTGAGTCCTAAACCTAATAATTTCTGAATTATAGAAAGACCTGAATAGAGACACACATAGGGGGAAAGAGGAAGCCCGATGACAGGGACAGATGCACTTACAATGCAAGTAATGCCAAGGATTGATGACAGCTACTAGATGCTGAAATCGGTGAGGAAGGACCTCCCTCTTGAGCCATACCCTAAATTCAGACTTCTAGACTCCTGAACTGTGAGAAAACAAATGTCTTTTCTTTCAAGGCTCACTTACGGTATCTCTGCACAATAGCACTAAATAGCTAAGATGGGAGCCACTCCTAGCACCATAGCTATACCTACCTTGAGAGTCAATTCAGAGTAGCAAAGTGCTCAGGCTCTGGATCAGTTCAGGTCTTCTGAGAAGCAGAAGCCAAAACAACATTAGTCATACAAGAGATTGATTGGAGGAAATTCTAGTCAGGGATAAAGTAGCAGAGAGCTGAGGCAGCAGAGAGAGTATTCACATTCAGATGCAGGTGTGGCATCTCAGAAAGAAGAGCAGGAATGTAGGATGTTGAGTAGGATGAGATTCAGACTGGTACAGCTCAAAGAGTCTCAGCCAAGCTGATGATGAGGTTGTCATTACAGGATTCCCATGTTGGCAGAAGTGGCCAGGCCCTAGTCCCCTCACCATGTTTAATGATTGTGTGGGGGCAGCAAGGGGAAGTATGACCTCAGTGAGACTTTCAAATCCAAAGGTGTGGAAGATGAAGTCTCAGTCAACTGTGCTGGCTGCAATGAGTTCCTTTGAAAGGTGAGCTGAGATACCACAGCATCTGAATTCAGATATTTTGATTCTTCTAACTGACGTGCAGAAGGGCAAGTCACATCAACTCTGTGTTTCAATGTTACATTTAATTAGGGATAATATTAACACCTGCATGGAAACCATGATGGTTCAGGGGTAGATTTCTTGCCTTCTATGACAGAAGCCAGGGTTCAATTCCTGGCCAATGCACTTCATGGGCAGCTACCACCTGTCTGTCAGTGGAGCCATGCTTGTGTGTTGTTATGGTGCTAAACAGGTTTCAGAAGAGTTTGCAGACCAAGATACACTAGGAAAAAAGGCCTGGTGATATACTTCTGAAAATCAGCCAATTAAAAATCTGTAGCCACAATGCTTAGGTGCACAACCAATAATGGGAATGGTGCAGGGTCAGGTAGTGCTTTGTTTCATCTGTGCATGGGATTTCCATGAGTCAGGGAGCAATTCCATAGCAGGTAACAATAAAAACATTAGCATCTACATCACAGGGTTGTGAGGGTCATATGAATTAACATACATAAAAATTCTAGGGTATTTTCTGACACACAGAAAGCAGTCCATAAGTGTTAGCTTTTATTATTACATAATGATATTTTTACCCCTAGCTAGATAGTCTAGATGAGGAAGAAGAAAATTGACTTGCACAGGTAAGTTAATGTAAAGTGAGGGACTGCTTTGATAGAAGCAGATGAAATCCTAAGAGAGTTATTATCAATTCGAGTATGGCTTCCCTAAGATGACTTCACATCAACACGTCCTCAAAAGAAGTGACTACACATTGTGTTTCCTTGCCATGTTTGGAGACTCTATATTTTGATCTCACCAGAACCACCATCTCCAGTGAAGAGCGATATTATTAGCTCTGACTGACCAGGTCTGACAGTAAGAGAGTGAGAGTTAGTGCTACATGAATTACACAGAACGTGCATCAAGATGAAAATAAAAGCTGCAATGTGCAGACAGGAGGGGTGAAGGGTCCATTGAAAATCAGAGAGATTAGCAACTCATCACATTATTTGTGGGTTATCAGGAGACAGAGGTAATGAAAGTGAGACCTATATCCTTGATCAATAAGAGTTTGACTGCATTTTGAGTTCATTTTCCCCTGCCGAGAAAGAGACAGCAGGCTTACTATTGATCACAGTGTTAATCCATAACCAGACTGGGCCTTAGTCCGGTGGAGCAAGCAGGAAAAATAAGATAATAAGCAGGAACTCTTGATCTTTTATATGGTGTGCTAGATAAAGAGTGTGGGGGTTCAAGGTGGAATACTTTATGGTTAACCCTTACTTTTCCTCTTAATTTGGAATGCATGAGAAGAATCGTAGTTCACCTTACTCTGACTTTTATCTGACCTTATTTTGCCTGTTTCCTAACTAAAGAATGTCAAGGCCTCTTTTTAAAGATTAGAGGCAGATAGTAAGTAAGCCAACAATAAATTGCAATGATGTTCAACCCATAGTAAGGAGCAAGTGCTTCCAAACCCCACTAACATAAACCAAGTGCAATCGCATTTGCTATTTCCGTAGCGATATTGCCTCAGAAACCTAGAGGCATCACTATGAGTCGGATCCGTGGTTTTTGGTTGTTTTTTGTTTTTTGTTTTTTTAGTTTCTATTTTGAGGTTTGTGATATTTCAAAGACACTGAATTTCCCAATTGCCAACCAATCAGTTGCCCTCTGATCCTTTTTGACTCATGGAGACCCCTGTGTTGCAGAGTAGAACTGTGTTCCATAGTTTTCAAGGCTGTGACCTTTCAGACATTAGGCCTGTGTTCCAAGGAGGTGGGTTTGAGCTGCCAAACTTTTAGTCAGTAGTTGAACATTTAACCATTTGCACCAGCTAGGACTCAACAGAATACTATCTCCATGTTGTTGTTGTTGTTGTTGTGTGCCATCGAGTCAGCCCCGACTCATAGCGACCCCTCCTTGGGTTTCCGAGGCAGTATCGCTACGGAAGTAGGATTGCCCAACCTTCCTTCCGAGGAGTGGCTGGTGGATTTGAACCACCAGCCGTCTGGTTAGCAGGCAAGTGTCTTAGCCACTATGCTACCAGAGCTCCCATCTCCATAGTATGCACCATTTACTTTGTGGTAATGCAAATGAGAGCAGTAGAAAACTAAAAGCATTTGGAGTTACTTTGCAATATCTCAATGGCCCCACAAGAGTCTGTGGGCTCACTAAAGCAAGAGGTGTCATTGATCTAAAAAGCATTTTAGAAAGGTAGCTGCCTATCTTCTCTTTCAAAGCCTCCTCTGACTTAAACTCCTGACACAATTTAGACTTTCCTTGACTTGCCTTAGAGTCCCTGGTGCTGCAAAAGCTTAATCACCCAACTACTAATTGAAAAATTGGCTGTTCAAACCCATCCAGAAGCCCCTTAGGAGAAAAGTCTAGCGATCTGCAGTTGAAAGGTCATAGCCTTGAAAACCCTGTGGAGCACAGTTCTACTCTTCAGCACATGAGGTCATCATGAGTTAGAATGGCCTCAACAACAACTGATTCGGTTTGGTTTTGCTCTACCTTATCCATAAAAAGGTGGCACTCTTCCTCAGAGACTCAATAATTACTCACAGCATTTATTGTTGAAACTTAAGTTGATTCCATCAGAGCTTGCATTAATTAATCCATATGGCACTTTTGTACAAGTTAGACATATGTGACCCATCTAGGAAGATCCAGCCCACAGGCAAACACATGGGCAAAATTTAAACCTTCACTCACTTCTTTCCCCCAGGTCCCCTGGTGCCCAACCCGAGGCAATGGTCTTGATGTCTATGTAAGCAAAGAAAGCAGGTTAATAATATGAATTTAAACAGTCTTTTCATTCCTTACACAGGCATAATTTGGTTTCACTCTGTGTCCTTGTCCCAACTGAGATGGTTCTCATTTAAATGGTCTCTCTGCTTTTCCAACTGAATTTTTATTTTGTTTTGCAAGGTGCTTATTCTTCCATCCAATATGTTCTAGTTGACCCCATGCATAGAACAAAATGCTACCTGGTTCTGCTCCATCCTCATGATTAAAGACTGAGCCTTTGTGATCCACAGGATTTTCACTGACTGATTTTCAGAACTAGATAACCAGGCCTTGTTTCCTAGTCTGTCTTAATTTGGAAGCTCTATTGAAACCTATTCAGCATCATAGCAACATGCAAACCTTTACTGACAGATGGATGGTAAGTGCACATGAAATACATTGGACAAAATTTGAATCTAGTGTGCAGCGAGGAAGGCAAAAAAAATCTACCACTGAATCACCACCGCTGTCCTCGCCTGATTTGTACCTATTAGTAAATTGCAGCTTGTGGTCACTCTAGAGTTAAATACTCAGAAACAAAAGGGGAAGAAAATGGTATGTGTGTGTGTTAGTATGTGAGAGACAGGGAGCAAATGAGATCTAACGTGTGCTATTTTGGAAGCATATTAATTAAACTATCTACAAATAATAGGAGAGATCCATATAAAAATGACAAATGCCTTGTGATTGCTTAGCACTTTATCAATGGATAACCAGGAGAGTTAACAAACTAAGTAAGTTCATATAATTATTATATCAGAGTGATAGTTAATTTTATGTGTCAACTTGGCTAGGTTATGGGGCTCAGTTATTTGGTCAACCATTAGTCAAGATTTTGCTATGAAGGTATCAATATATGACTAGCATTTACAATCAGTTGACTTTAAGGAAAGGAGATTACCCTCTGTCGTTTGGGTGGGCCTCATTCGATCAGTTGAAGGCCTTAAGAACAAGAACTTAGTTTTCCCAAAGGGAGAATGATTCTGTCTAAAGAATCCAACATAGATACTCTGTCAGAGTTTTCAGTTTGCCTGGCCTATGGATTTTCAACTCAAAATAATTTCTAGACTGTGGCTTGACCTACAAATTTTGGACTTGCCAGCCCCCACACTCATGTAAGCCAATTCTTTTAAATAAATAAATATATCTTTTGCCTCTCTCTCTGTGTGTGTGTGTGTGTCTGTCTTTTTCTCCCTCTTTCTCTTTCTTCCTCTCTGTCTCTCATTGAACTCAAACCATAATTCACTGCCATCAAGTTGATTCTGACTCATAATGATCCTCATTGGGTTTTCAAGGCTGTAAATTTTTACAGAAGTAGACTGCCTCATCTTTCTTCCACAAAGCAGCTGGTGGGTTTGAACCACTGATCTTCTGGTTAGCAGAAAAGTGTTCCATTGGTTCTGTTTGTCTGGAGATCCCTGTGGGGAGAATGAACCCAACTCAGGGCTTCTGAAGCTAGGACAAGAATTATTTTCATAACAGTAACTCAAAAGAAGCCGAAGAGCATAATCTGGTAAGTAAGTCAACATTTAAGTATCCAACCTTAAACGGCTTGTATTAATGTACATTTCATACAAAGAAAAAGTTATTAAGGAAAGAGATTTTTTCCTCTATTTGAAAATTACAAAGCCAGATGCTGTTTACTTGAAGCCTCCATACAATAAGCCAGTCAAGACACGTAATGTGGTTTGGGAATGTGAAGATAGAATAAATGACTTGTGATGTCAGGTTGGTATAATAGAAGCTAGACAATCTTAGCTGAGTCAGCCATTAACTGTTTCTGACTCCTTAGACAACTCTTCTCACTTCTATGAGCTTCTGCCTGTTCTGGAATAAACCACATGATCTTTCTAGCTTTAATGTTCTATCATCTCTCACAGTAAATTGATCCTCAGAAAACTTTTCAGCAGCATGTGTAATCAGCAGCACTGATTCTTGGTTTTTGAAGCAAAGCAGAGGAAGAAAAAAAAAAAAAAAGACTGCCATCATAGCATACATGATACCATCATACAACCAGCCACCTCATGGTGTTAGTTTTACTAACTTTTACTGGTTTGATGGGCTAGGGCCATGGGTTTGAGGGGTAGTACAGTCAGTTGACCTAATAATGTTTTAAGAGTTTCTGTTCCTTGCCCTAGTTTGGTGAGTGGTGACTGTTGTTGTTGTTGTTGTTATGTGCCGTCAAGTCAGACCTGACTGATAGTGACCCTTCCTTGGATTTCTGAGATGATATCACTGCGAAAGTAGATTGTCCAATCTTCTTTCTGAGGAGTAGCTGGTGGGTTTGAACTGCCAGCCTTCTGGTTAGCAGTCAAGTGCCTTAGGCACTATGCTACCAGAGCTCTGTGAGTGGTGACTGGGGTCTTAAAATCTTGCAAGCAGCCATCCAAGATACAACAATTGGTCTGTATTTGCCTGGAGCAGCAGAAGAAGAAAGAGACCCAGGAATTAGAAAAGGAACTGGGCTGAAAATCTAACAGCCTCCAAAAACTCTGCCTCCTCTACCATGAAGCTAGAAGAACTGGATGGTGTCCAGCTAGAGTACTAAATGCTTAGATTGTGGTTTCAATAGATGGATTCTCATATAAATGTGGGGCATGTGGAACAAAATTTCAAATTCTTATGGAATCCAAATTTCCTGGATCCATTGAGACTGGAAGAAGCCCTGAATCTAATGCCCTGAGATGATTTTTAGACCTTGAATCAAAACTATGCCCTGAAGTCATAATTAAACCAAGTAACAGTTAAGCTCAATTATTAAAGAATATTTGCCTTGAGTGGAGCCCTCTTTTAGACTTATCTATATGAGATCAAACTGAGAACAGTAACTCTAAAGCATAGACAAGAAGTTTAGGAATACAAAATCTAACTTAATGGTGGTGATATAATTTGGGTAGAAATAGCAAGAATAAAGACTCAATGTGAAGAATGTAACCTGTGTCAATGAATTGTTAGAATTATTCAATGGGTTTATGTTATGCTGTTTACATTTTCGCCAAAAATAAAATAAATATTTAAGTAAAAATAAATGTAAAACACCAAGGAAAATGAAGTCTGTTACCTGATCCAAATAAGATGGTCCTATGCGGACTGGACTTTAACTGGTTCTTTAATTAAGAAATCAAGAATAACTTAATAAAGGAGATGTTACCAAATAGTTTACAAAAGGAAGAGACAACTTGTAATGGCTTTATGAAATTTTTCATTTGTAATTGAATAAAAACCAGCAACTAATTTAAGGTTTAAAAATGATTTTTGGACACAACTCAAAGAATAGAATCAATGTCACTAAACGGTACATGCAGAAACTGTTGGATTGCTGTATGTTTTGCTGTGTATATTCTCAATAACAACAAAATAAATAGAATTTTAAAAAATTAAAAAAGAGTGAAGATTGATGCAGAAACTGGTAGAAAATATCTTTATAAATAATTTTTTCTTGTTTATACTGAGAAAACAGATTTCTTAGAGAAAATATGACAAATCAAAAAAAGTATAAAGAATAAAATTTTTATCAAGCCTTTATTGACACTTTGTAGAAAAATTCACTTTTTTCCTATGATTTTATATACATGCAAATTTTTGATAAAAAGAATCATATGCTATATATTATTAAAGTTTATTTTTCATATACTTTATATGATTGATTCTTCACATTCTTAAACAACTTGAGAAAGAGATCTTCTAAAATGTAGACTCTCCCTCCTCTAAATCAAATTTAAGTTCTCTTTTTCATACTTGTAAATGGACTGGTGCTAGTATATCAAATTCTAAAAGACAGAGAAGATTAATTTTCAAATTGCCAGTGTAATTGTACAATTAGAACACATTTGTTTAAAAAAAAAATCAATGGAATGATAATTTCCAATTTTGCTTTCATCTAATGGTAATTTCTGAGTGATCCCGAATAGAAGAAACAATAGAATAAACCCTCTGTGCTAGAAATATTTTTCTTTCTATGACAAATAATAAAGGAGCTCTGGTAGCATAGTGCCTAAGGCACTTGACTGCTCACCAGAAGGCTGGTGGTTCAAACCCACCAGCCACTCCTCGGAAGGAAGGTTGGGCAATCCTACTTCCGTAGTGATACTGCCTGGGAAACCCAAGGAGGGGTCGCTGTGAGTCGGGGCTGACTCGACTGCAAACAACAACAACAATGATAAATAAAGTAAATGTTGCTGGAGGCTATATCCTAAGATATTCCTAACCTCTGTATGTAAATATGCAGAGACATCTTTGGATCTTATAAAACAGCCCTTCCAGTCCACTTTTGGTCTCTCTTTTTGCTTGTCTTGCTTCCTGAAAGTATAGCAACCTGATTCCAAATGCTTATTTTATTGTTATTAATTCTTTTCCTGTACTTGTGGAAGGGGAGTAAAATTAAAGCCTTAAAGATTAATTAAAATGTTTATTCTTGTATTTGATTAGCCAGACCTAGACCAGCTGTATACTTGGGAGGCTTTTCTCCACCAGGGTTCCATTGTAACTGAGATGAAAAGAGGCTTTATTTCACCAAGCTGGTTAATAAATAAACATTTTTAAGAGTAGAACAGAAACCTGAGGTATTTTTCAGAGTCAAATCAATCAGTGCATCACAATTTTGGTTGATAATGTATTTGCCCTTTGTGTGCCAGGATGACCTTGTAAATAGATAGAAACCTATGTAATGAGACTGTGGGAAGGCAGGTGAGAGCCTTGCCACAAATTTTCTCCCTTAACAATACTGTTATAGACATTCATTTATTTATTTATTTACTTTTATCTTGTATTCTGACTCTGCAAACAGCTCTTCAATGTAGACAGTATTACTCCCATTGAAAATTAGAAGCTCGTAGATGGTGTAAACACACTTAGCTAGTAACTGGAAGTTTGACAGTTTGTGTCCACCCAGAAGTACCTTGGAAGAAAGCCTGATGATCTACTTCTGAAAAATTAACTATTGAAAATCTTATGCAGCTCAGTTCTACTCTGACCCAAATGAGATCACCCTAAGACAGAATCTACTCAATGGCACTGGTTACACATGAGAATGGAAGTTCAGGGGTCTGGAAAGCCTAATTAAAAATGTAACCTATCAAACGGTAAAAATTTCAACTTTTATTTTTTACTTCGAAGGCACAATTGGTACCCAAAGAGTAGGATTCCATTGCTTGGGATACTGGGAGAAGGAATGGCAGGCTGGGGAGGGGAATCTATGGTTCTCAAAGATATTTCCCATTTGGCTCTACTTAGGAATGTATTTGCACTGGAGCTCTTCAGTCACCAGCTGTACAATGCCTTGACATTCATATTGTGGATATTAGCTCAGCATTGATGATCTCTTTTACAGTCTCCTCCTACCCTGAAATTGTACAACCCTTAAGCCATCTCACGAATGTATTTGTGACCAAGAGTACCTCAACTACTGGGAAACTGCCTGTGCCTTATGATGTTTCAAAAACTGGGGTGTCTTTGGAGAAGGAACCACACATCAGCTCATGAAAAGAGAGACTCGAGGTGTTGTTGAGTTTGTGTCTCATTATTTCAGTAGAGAAAATGGCATTACTTCTAAGGTCTCATGTTTGATTACGATACTGCCAGCTCTCATTTCACTTGGTTCTACAATCCAGGCAGTGACTCCAATCTCATTTATTTTGCAGATGCATACGTCATGATCATGAGAGAGACAGGGAAAGAGTGCTGTGCTCAAATACATCACACAACCAAAAGTAGCACTCTGTGAGACTCAAAGAACAAATTATTGCTTTTCATAAAGATTTCTAGATTGAAACTATGCAAAAATTCTCCAAACTCTTCTTCTAAACCAAAAAGTAGAAAGAGGAAAACAAAACATGAGCTGAAAAGTTTATGCATTCAGATGTTTATTTTTACTAAGAAAACAGTATTCAAATATGCTTTTAACTCTATGGTTGAAAAATAAAATATTTGACCATTATAATAAAGCAAAAAGCTAACAGAAGGAAAATGAATAATCATTCTAAACTCCTAGTAAACATGATCACATAAGCAAGCACATGCATTTTCAGACTTTCCCAGCATACTAAATACTGGAAAAGGATTACTTGTAAAGACATAAGCCTACCAGAACAGGGAGAATTGGTTGATCATACTAAAGCAACCAAACTTTTAAATCTGGAAAGCAGGTGAAAAAGTGATAACTGAATTATCAGGTCCCAGAAAACTGATGTAAGTCAGGTCAGGGGAACCTGAGAACCTATAGGGATTTCATGGTAGAATCTCTAGGGCTACAGATAGAACCAGCACCAGGTTTCTCTAAAAGTAAAAGTGAAAAGAGGGGTAGTTCACGGACAATAAAATAAGGATAACAGATTGAAAAATATTCTTAAAAATACGTCAAATCTCTAGATCCTTTTGGTATAATGGGCTTCTTTTATGTGGCCTTTCTGACCATGGGTTTGCAATTTTCCCCATATGATTAGTGGGGCTGCAATTCACCAAAGAATTCATCAGTTCACTATCTATATAAGCATCTCTCAAAAAATAAGCATCTATCTGCATTAGTGCCTTGCAATCCACCCAATATGCTTGTTCAATTTATGATCTACCTCAAGGATTGGTAGGTTTACCATACTGCTAGGAAAGCCAGGTCCTGAATTGACAAAAAGTTTTCCTATATATGCAGCCAAACTCACAGAATTTTTCGGAAGTCTCCTGATCAATAAGCACCTGGAGAGGAATGTATCCTTTGGACCTGAGGTTCCTATGCAGAGAACCTCCTGCAATAAAGTGAGTTGACAACACTGAAGACCAGTAGAAACAGCAGTAACGATAGCAGATCTCAACAGCAGATAAATGGTGACAGTTGTGCTAGCTGCAGGAATCATGAGTCTGGCAGACAGGGGTGGGTAAAGCCCATGAAGAAGACAGCAGGGGTGGTCAGAGTCAACCCACGAATTGGTGCTACATGCCTCAGACCAGGAGGTCACCAATGATGCTGGACACCTGCATGCTAGAAGTTGCCAGAAGAGCTAGGCATCTCATAAATTGGGAATAGTCACAGTAAGGGCTTGCGCAGGCAAACATCCAAGCAGAGAAAGCTGCAGTGTGGGGACCATGAGTTAGCCTGCCTTTGTCAGTGGCAGATACCAAAGCTGTGCTGAGAGCTGTAACCCTAAGGCCAAGAAGAAGCCTGTCTGAAAGGCTTAGAAGTTGCCTGCAGAGTCTTGGGCATGCACTGTACAGGAGTTTCCAGTAAAGCAGTTTTCCTTCCAGAGCTGTCCTAACCCTGGGACTGGCCTAGGGTTGGCCCAAAGCTACTGGTTGAGAGCTGGACCAGTAAGCACAAGGGATCAGATCCTGCCAAGAAAATCTGCAGAGAGAAATAGAGAGATAAAGAACAAACACAGCTTCACATGACATGAGCTGACAACACACCTGCTGAGAGAGACAAGCACTGACACCTATCTATGGCATACATGCCCAGTGACAGAGAATGGACATGGGAGTTTGGGAAAAGTAACTGGATCCCCATTTAGGCATAAATGGGCCCAACTCTTAACCATCTAATGCAGGGCACTCTTAGTGGGTGGGGGAGGCTGGTTAACTTCATATTTTTTTCCTATTACTTTTTTTTTTTTCTATAAGTAATCTGCTCCTGTTGTTTACTGTTTACCATTTATGATAACAGATTTCAATTGTCAACACTATGTGAAGTATCCTTCTGTGTTTGACTCCATTGGATTGGATAAGAGTCCTCATCCTACAAGTCTCATGATTTCATGGGATGTAGAGTAGGATCTGTGTGTGTATGTACACATATGCACATATGTGCACAACATTTAATCACATTCCCAGATAACTCAACCAGGAAATGCCCATCTCAACCCTGAGGAAGACTGAAAATTGCTCTTGAACATAGAAGAGCTAAAGCAAATGAAAGAAATGATGGATTAAAAGAAGACTTCAAAAGGTAGCTTAAGAAGACAAAGAAAAGTATTGCAGTGAAATGTGCAAAGATCTGGAGGTAGAAAACCAAAAGGGAAGAACACAGTCAGCATTTCTCAAGCTAAAAGAACTGAAGAAAAAAATCTCGAATTGCAATATTGGAGCATTCTATGGGCAAAATATTGAATGACACAGGAAGTATCAAAAGAAGATGGAAGAAATACACAGAGTCATTATGCCAAAAAGAATTGGTCAATGGTCAAACATTTCAGGAGGTAGCATATGATCAAGAACTGATGGTATTTGTGATAGTTGGAGCTGTGTGTCAACTTGGCTGGACCACAATTCTGTGTGGTTTAAACAATTGTGATGTGGGTTGTTCCAAAGATGGGATCAGATGTACATGTTTTGAGCAGGCAATCCATTGAAAGGGAGTTTCCCCAGGGGTGTGGCCTGCTTCCAGTATATTTATGCACATCCTGGGAAAAGATACACTCTTCTGTGGATAGGGATTCTGTTGTGCTTCCTACAACCGTCCGTGAGCGAAAAATCCACCATTTGGCTTGCAGATATTGGATTCATCATTTATTAGAGTCAACAGCCAGTATACTGCCTGCCAACCTTGAGCTCCTCAGCCCCTGCAGCTGTGTGAGTCAGGAAAGGCCTCCAGCTTGACATTTTATCCAAAAACTTTGAACTTGCCAGCTTCTATAAATGTGTGAGCCATTTTCCTAAGATAAATTTCTCTTTCTCTCTGTATATATAGGCTTTACTGGTTTTGTTTCTCTAGAGAACCCAGTCTAACACAGTATTGAAGGAAGAAGTCCAATCTATACTGAAGCCAGTGGCAAAACAAGCCTCCAGGAACTGATAGAATACCAACTGACTTAAACTTGGGGATAAATTTATAAATCATAGGGTAACCACAAAGAAAAATTATAAACCTTCACATCACAATAGAAAAGAG
>NW_006921606.1:12294904-12302313 GCF_000298275.1 Orycteropus afer afer
AAAAAAAAAAAAAAGAATACCAACTGACATGATTTAACAAATGGAAGAAGCAACTCTGGAAATGCTTACTCAACTATGCCAAGAAATTTGGAAGACAGCTATCTGGCCAACAAACAGGAAGAGATCCATATCCATGCCCATTCCAAAGAAAACTAATCCAACAGAAAGTGTAAATTATTAAACAGTATCATTAGTATCACATACAAACAAAATTCTTCTGAAATAATTCAGAAATGATTGCAGCAGTATATCGACAGGGAACTGTCAGAAACTCAAGCCAAATCAGGAAAGAACTTGGAATGAGGACATCACAGCTAATGGCACATGAATCTTGGCTGAAAGGAGACATTACCAGAAAGATGTTTACCTGACTTTTATTGAGTATACAGAGGGATTTGATGTGAATGGTAACAAATTATGGATAATGTTGGGAAAGATAGGAATTCGAGAACACTTCATTGTGCTCATGAGGAACCTGTACACAAACCAAGAAACAGTCATTTGAACAGAACATGAGGAGACTGTGTGGTCTAAAATCAGGAAAAATGTGCATTGGGGTTGTATTCTTTCACTATACTTACTCAATATATATGCTGAACAAATAAGCCAAGAAGCTGAAAGATATAAAGAATGTGGCAATAAGATTGGAGGAAGATTCATCAACAATGTGTGATATGCAGATATCACAACCTCGCTTACTGGAAGTGAGGGGGACTTGAAGCACTTACCAATGAAGATCAAAGACAACAGCCTTCAGTATGGATTACACATCAACATAAAGAAAACAAAAATCCTCACAACTGGCTCAATAAGCAACATCATGATAAACAGAGAAAAGACTGAAATTGTCAAGGATTTTATTTTACTTGGATCCACAATCAATGCCCATGGAAGCAGTGGTAAGGAGTCAAATAATATATTGCATTGAGCAGTCTGCTACAAAAGACCTCTTTAAAGTGTTAAAAAGAAAAGATGTCACTTTGAGGACTAAGGTGCACCTGACCCAAGACATAATATTTTCAATCACCTAGCAAGCATGTGAAAGCTGGACAATAAATAAGGAAGACTGGAAAAGAATTAGTTCCTTCGTATTATGGGGTAGGCATAGATTATTGAATATACCATGGATTTTTACAGGAATGAACAAATCTGTCCTGGAAGAACACTCAGAATGCTCCTTAAAAGTGAGGATAGTGAGCCTTCATCTCATGTACTTTGGACATGTTTTAGGAAGGTTCAGTCCCTGCAGAAAGACATCATGCAGGGTAAATTAAAGGACTAGTGAAAAATATGAAGAGTCTCAATGAGATGGACTGATACAGTGGCTGCAACAATGGGCTCAAGCATAGCAAGGATTGTGAGGATGATGGGGGAATCTGACAGTGTTTTGTTCTGTTCACATAGAATAACTGAGTCTGAACCGACTTCGCAGCCCCTAAAAACAATAGCCCCATTTAAAGAGAACTGGAACTTTATTACCGGAATCAAAATCTTAAAAACTTTAAAGGTAAATGATTTCTAACTTACACTTTTTTTTTTAACTTTTTATTAAGATTTGGGTGAAATTTACAGAGCAGATTTGTTTTCCATTCAGCATTTCATACACATTTTATTTTGTGACGCTGATTACAATCCCCATACTGTAAAAGCTTGCTTCCCACTTCTTCCCCGTGGTTACTCTTTCCTCGTGTCTTTTTTTAAAATAAATAAAACAAAACTTTTTATTGTGGTTTGGGTAAGATTTTACTAAGCAGATTCTTCTTACACTCAACAGTTCATGCACATTTTGTTTTGTGACATTGATTACATTTCCTGCAGTGTAACAGTTCTCCTCCCTCTTCCTCTCTGTGGTTACCTTTTCCCTGTGGTTACCCTTTATCTACTTCTGTAGAGATACTGCCTCAGAAACCCAAGGAGTGGTCTCTATGAGTCAAAATCGACTTGACAGCTGTGAGTTAGTTAGTTAGTTTACACTTTACCTATGCCTTCTAGCTTTCTCCCTACACAAATGCTATCTTTCTAAACTCCCATGGCTAATTGTTAAAAGGACATTTTCCTGGTGTAACTGTTCAGCTCATAGGCCTGTCGACTACTTGGCTGAGAGTTAAGCCACAAGAGTGAGTTCAACTTGAGGCCCAAAGGGTGATTTAGGAAGATAGTCTCAGGGGTTTCACTAGGGTATCTGCCCAGTAATCTTGGTTCTGTTCTGTTTTGTTTTGTTTTGTTTTTAATGTTTTCAAATTTTATTCCACATTTTTCACCCACTCTATCCAGGATCGCCTATTTTGACCCCTTTCCAAGTGGTTCACATTGGTAGCCAGTCATTATCTCGTTCTTCTGGTCTAAGGGTCATGTAACCTGAGGTTCCCATGGTCCCTTGGACTAATTGTTTCCATGTGTCTTTTATTTTCTTCAGTGTTCTTTTCTCAGGATGAGAAGAGACCAATAGTTGCATCTTACTTAGATGGATGCTCAAAAGCTTTTATGACACCTATCAAAGTAAGATGTAGAAAAAAATGTTTTGTGTACTATGTTGTGCCAACATTTAATTATTCTTGTTAGGCACCTGTACATAGAATAAGGGGCTGTCATTAGAACAGAACAAGGGGATACTACATGGTTTAAAATCAAGAAAGGTATTCTCAGGGTTGTATCCTTTGACCATAGTTATTCAATCTGCACGCTGAGCAAATAATCCCAAAGGTTGGACTATGTAAAGAAGGACATGGCATCAGGATTGGAGGAAGAACCAGTAACAACCTGCAATATGTAGATGACACAACCTTGCTTGCTGAAAGTGAAGATGGCTTGAGGCACTTACTGATGAAGAAGATAAAAATCCTCACAACTGGACCAAGAAGTAACATCATGATAAGGAGAGAAAAGACTGGAGTTGTAAGGGATTTCCTTTTACTTGGATCCACAATCAACACCCATGGAAGCAGCAGTCAGGAAACCAGATATTAAATGGCACTGGGAAAATCTGCTGCAAAAAACTCTTTAAAGTGTTAAGAAGCAAAGATGTCACTTTGAAGACTAAGGTGCGCCTGACCCAAGCCATCGTATTTTCAATCTATTTGTATGCATGTGAAAGCTGGACAACAAATAAGGAAGACCAAAGAAGAACTGATGCCTTTGAAATGTGGTGTTGGTGAAGAATATTGACAATACCATGTCCTGCCAGAAGAACAAACAAATCTGTCCTGGAAGAAATGCAGCCAGAATGCTCCTTGTAAGCAGGAATGGCTAGACTTTGTCTCATCTATTTTGGTTGTTTTCAGAAGGGACCTTTTCCTGGAGTAGGATATCATGCTTGGGAAAGGAGAGGGTCAGCCAAGAAGGGGAAGGCCCTCAACCAGATGGATTGACACAGTGGCTGCAATGATGGGCTCAAGAGCAGCAGGGACTGTGAGGTTGGTGCAGGACCAGGCAATGTTTTGTTCTGTTGTACACAGGGTCGCTACGATTCAGAACTTAGTCAACGGCACGAACAACACCAATGTTGTGTCAATTGAGCTTGATGTACCCCATGACCATGCTCCCAAGCCTCGAAGCCCAATGACTCACTCCCTCAAGGTGCTTGGTTGTGGCTAAGAAGTTATCTTAATTTTATCCCCTGTTAGCTCTATAATATACATAGACATTTTTATAGCACATACAAATACCTATATAGGAATATCATCTACCAAACCTACATAAGGTCATGGATATAGGATATATTCTGTTTTGCCTATTCATATCTTGTCATCTTGCCTGACTATCTGTGTATCCAACCATAGATAAATGTTATTATTGATAATGCCCCATTGTGTTTGTAACAGAATTTACATTTGTTGTCTGTGCCCCTTGTACACCTTTACATGTCTTCCTTTTCCTTAGGATATTGTGCTGGTTACATGCTTTTTTCATACTGTCATTCCCTTCACCTAAATCAATATATGTCTCTTAACTAGCTGGTAATTTTCTCTTTTCTCCCCTCCATCCCTTGTAACCAACAAAGAAAGTTTCCTTTCCTGTGTAAACCTTCCCTTGACATTTTATAATAACGGACTCATACAATATTTGTCCTTCTATGATTGACTTATTTTGCTCAGTGTAACATCCTCCAAGTTCACCTACTTTATGAGGTGTTTGGTAGATTCTTCATTTTTTTTTTTTCAAATAATGCATAGTATTCCATTATATTATAGTTTGGTTATCCATTCATCTGTTGATGGGCAGTTAGTTAGGTTGTTTCCATCTCTTTGCTATTGTGAAGAGTGCTCTGATGAACATGGGTGTGCACATATCTATTCATCACATCCCAGATCTCACCTCTTTAGGATATATTCCTAGCAGTGGGATTGCTGGATCAAATAGTATTTCTATTTCCAACTTTTTAAGGAAGCACCGTATTGTTTTCCACAGTGGTTGCGCCATTGTATAGCCCCACCAGCAGAGCATGACACTTCCAATCTTTCCATACCCTCACCAGTGTTTGTTGTTTTCTCTTTTGTTGAACTTTGCTATTATTGCTGGGGTTATATGATATCTCATTGTTGTTTTGAGTTGCATCTCTCTAATGGCTAATGAGGAGCTCTGGTAGCATAGTGCCTAAGGCATTTGACTGCTAACCAGAAGGCTGGTGGTTCAAACTCACCAGCCACTACTAGAGAGGAAGGTTGGCCAATCTACTTCCATAGTGACACCACCTCGGGAACCCAAGGAAGGGTCTCTATGAGTTGGATCCAACTTGACAGCAGTGAGTAATGGTCAATGATCATGAACATTTCGGCATGTGCTTGTTGGTTGCTTGATGCAGTGTCTGTTCATGTCTTTGGTGAAGTGTCTGTTCATGTCCTTTGTCCATTTTCGAATTGGGTTGTTTGTCTTTTTGATGTTAAAGTGTTGAAGTTTCTATAAATTTTTAAAATAAGTCCCTTGTCCGATGTGTCATTGCCACATATTGCCCCCCCCCCCCAATCTGTAGGTTCTCTTTTTACTCTTTTGGAGAAGTCTTTTGATGCACATAAGAATTTAATTTTTAGAAGATCAAGTCATCTAGTTTTTCTTCTGCTGTTTGTGCATTTTGGGTTATGTTTGATAGTCTATTTATGCCATAAATTAGAGCCTCTAAGTTTACCCTTACTTTATCTTTGAAGAATTTCATACATTTGGGTTTTGCATTTAGGTCTTCAATCCTTCCTGAGTTCACTTTTGCGTATGGTGTGAGGTGTGGATCTTCTTTCATTTTTCTGCAAATGGATATCCAGTTTTGTCAGCACCATTTGTTAAAGAGACTATATCTTCCATATTTAATGGGTTTTGGCCTTTTGTCCAAAATAAGCTGTCCATAGATAGATAGATAGTTTTCTCAAATTTCAATTCTTTTCACTAGTCTACATGTGTATCATTGTACAGATAGCAGTCTATTATGACTACTGTGGCTGTATATAGGCTTGAGATCTGGGAGTGTGAGAACTCCTACTTTGTTTTTCCTCTTCAGTAGTGCTTTGCTTATCTGAGCTCTCTTTCCTTTCCATAAAATTAGTGGTTGATTTTTCCATCTCCTTAAAGAATGTTGATGGAATCTGGATCAGTGTTGCATTGAATCTATAGATTACTTTGGGTAGTATTGACATTTTCACAATGTTCACTGTTCCCATCCATGAGCATGGTATGTTCTTCCATTTATATAGGTTTCTTATAGTTTCTTATAGTAGTGTTTTGTAGTTTTCTTTGTATAGGTCATTTGTGTTCTCGGTAAGATTTATTCCTCAGTATTTTATCTTTATGGTAACTATTGTAAATGGTATTGCTTTCCTTATTTCCTTTTCAGAGATCTCTTTTTTGATGTAGAGGAATCCAACTGATTTTTATATGTTGACCTTGTATCCTGCCACTGTCTTTCAAATAGTTCCAGTACTTTTCTTGCTGGGTCTCTCAGGTTTTCTACATATACAATCATGTTATCTGCAAATAGAAATAATTTTACTTCTTTATCAATTTGGATTTTTTTTTTTTTTCTCTTTCTTACCTTATTGCCCTGGCTATGGCTTCCAATACAATAAAGAATATAAGTGGTGAAAGAGGATATCCTTGCCAGATTCCCATTCACAAGGGGAATGCTTTGAGTCTCTCTACATGGAGAATAATGTTGACTACTGGTTTTGAAGGAAGGTTGGGCAATCTACTTCTGTAGTGATACCACCTCAGAAACCCAAGGAGGGGTCGCTATGAGGTGGGTCCTACTTGAGGGAAAATAACAACAAAACAACATTGGTTTTGTATGTTGTTGTTGTTGTTATTTGCCGTCGAGTCAGCCCCGACTCATAGCGACCCCTCCTTGGGTTTCCGAGGCAGTATCACTATAGAAGTAGGATTGCCCAACCTTCCTTCCGAGGAGTGGCTGGTGGGTTTGAACCGCCAGCCTTCTGGTTAGCAGTCAAGTGCCTTAGGCACTATGCTACCATATATGCCCTTTATTAGGTTGAGGAATTTCCCTTCTATTCCTATTTTGCTGAGAAATTTTATCAGAAATTGGTGTCATATTTTGTCAAATATTTTTTCTGCATTGGTTGATGTGATCATGTGATCCTTTTGCTTTATTGTGATGGATTTTGTTGGTTGTTTTTCTAATGTTGAAACATCTTTGCATGTTGTTGTTAGGTGTCATTGAGCTGATTCCATCTCATAGAAACCCTATGTACAACAGAACAAAACACTGTGTAGTCCTGAGACATTTTCATAATTATTGCTATATTTGAGCCTATTCTTGCAGCCACTAGGTTAATCGGTCATGTTGAGGGTCTTCCCCTTCTTCATTGACCCTCTGCCTTACCCAGCATACCTGTTATGAATCTCACTTGGTCTTAGTGTATTATTTTTTTTTCTATGTAGTGTTCTATTCTATTGGCTAGGATTTTTTGAAGATTTTTGCATCTATATTCATGAAGGATATTACTCTATAGTTTTCTTTTTTAGTGGTGTCTTTGCCTGGTTTTGGTGTCAGAGTTATGCTTGCTACATAAAATGAATTTGGGAGTATTCTATCCTTGTCTATGTTCTGGAATAGTCTGAGTGGGATAAGTGTCACCTCTTCTCTGAACCTTTAATAGTATTCTCCTGCGAAGCTATCTGCACCAGGACTTTTATGTGAGGAGTTTTTATGACCTACTCAATTTCTTCTTTTGTTATTGTTGTTAAGTGTTGTCGAGTCGTTTCTGACTCATAGCGACCCCATGCACAGCACAACGAAACACTGCCCAATCCCACGCCAGCCCCACAATCCCTGCTATACTTGAGCCCATCATCGCAGCCACTGTGTCAATACACCTCCCTGAAGGCCTCTTTCATCGACCCTCCACTCTACCAAGCGTGACATCCTTCTCCAGGGAATGGTCCCTTCTTACAACATGACCAAAATAGGT
>NW_006921606.1:12304958-12327707 GCF_000298275.1 Orycteropus afer afer
TTTGCTATTCATAAGGTTTTCCCTGGCCAATTCTTTGAGAAGTGGATGGTCTCTTCCTTCTTCCTAGTCTGTCTCAGTCTATAAGCTGGGCTGTAACCTGTGCACCAGGTGCATCTCGCTGGGTTTTAAACACCAGAGGCTCAGCCTCAAAACTCACGTCACATCTTTTGTTATATGTCTGTTGAAATTTTCTACCTCAGTCTGTGTTAGTTTAGGTAGGTCATATTTTTCTAGAAATTTGTCCATTTCTTCTAGGTTTTGAAATTTGTCAGAGTACAGTTCTTTATAGATTTTTGTTATTATCTTTTTTTTTTTTCAGTTGGTTCTTTTGTGACATCACCCACATCATTAAGTATTCTTGTTGTTTACATCATCTCTTTCTACTCCTTAGTTAAATTTGCTAGTTAGCAGTTTGTCAATTTTGTTAATGTTTTCAAAGAGCCAAGTTGTAGTCTTGTTGATTTTTTCAATTGTTTTTCTGCTCTGATATTTATTATAAGGAGCTCTGGTGGCATAGTGGGTAAGCCATTTGGCTGTTAATCAGAAGGTCAACAGTTCAAAATCACCAGCTGTTCCATGGGAGAAATATGAGGCAATCTACTTCCATAAGGATTTACAGCTGTGGCAACCCAATGGGGGCCATTGTAAGTCAGAAATGACTCAATGGCAGTGGATTAGTGGGTTTATTATTTTCTTTCTTCTGGTGATTGTAGCCATCTTTTGTTCTTTGTCTAATTGTTGGAGTCATTGGGTTAAGGTGTTGGTTTTTGTTTTTCTTCTTTTTTTGGAGTGTGCATTTTTTGCTATAAATTGACCCCTGAGTTCTGCTTTTGCTTTGTCCCAAAGGTTTTGGTATGTTGTGTTTTCCTTCCCATTGGTTTCTAGAATTTTTTTTTTTTTAACATTTTATTTCTTTTGTTACCCAGTAGTTCTTGAGCAGTGTGTTATTCAGTTTCCATGTATTTTATTTTTGCCCCTTGTCTTCCTATTACTAATTTCTAACTTTATGGTATTGTGATACAAGAAGGGTTGTAGTATTTCAATGTTTTTGAATTTGTTAAGGCTTGTTTTGTGGTCTAACATATGATCTGTTCTGGAGAATGATCCACATACACTGGAAAAGAATGTGCATTGTGTTTTTGTTGGGTGGAGTGTTTTGTATATGTTTATGAGATCAAGTTAGTTGATCATTTTGCTGAGATCTTTTGTGTCTTTCTTGAGTTTTTCCCTAGTTGTTCTCTCCTTCCTCAAAAGTGATACGTTTAAGTCTTCTAGTACTATTGTAGAATTATCTATTTCTCCTTTCAATTCATTTAGTGTTTATGTATTTTGGAGCTCTTTCATTGGGGGCATAGATTTATTATGGTAAGGTCCTCTTGGTCAATTGACCCTTTTATCATCATATAATGCCCTTCCCTGTCCCTTATGCTGGCTTCACCTTGAAGTCTATTTTATCAGAAATTAATATTGACACTCCTGCTCTTTTTTGGTTGCCATAAGCTTGATACATTTTTTTCCATCCTTTGATTTTTAATTTATTTTTATCCTTGTTTTTAAGATGAGTCTTTTGTAGGCAACAGTTCAATGAGACTTTTTACTTATCCAGTCTTCCACTCTCTTTCTCTTGACTGGTGCTTTTAGTTTATTCCCATTCAATGTAATTGCTGATAGGTATAAATTTACAGTCGTCATTCTTTTATGTTTTTTTTAAAATCTACTATTATTATTATTGTGGTGTTGATCATTTCTTTATTCTGAATATTTTTCTGTGCTGAGTTCATTTTGTTATCAATTTTCTTTTCCCTTTCTTCATTGCTGATTTTGAGTTTACTAACTTCTTTGTGTGTGTGTGTGTGTGTGTGTGTGATTTTCTTCTTATTAATTTTCTTTGTGGTTACCCTGTGGTAAATTTTTATATTTCTAAGTTTGGAATAGTCTGTTCTATATTGATAAATTTATACCTTCCTCTCTGTTTGGAAGTTCTGTAATTATACCATTTATTTACTCTTTTTCCTATGCAGTACCCATCGTTTATGGATTGATGCTTCTATTCCTCTATTTTCCATTTTATAAGCTTTTTTTGCTTCTGAGAATTCTTTTTCTCAGTTGATTTCTGGGGGGTGTTGTCAGGTGTCTTACTCTTAGATGGTTGTCTTCCACTGTTGGTTTTCTGTCTGAAAGCCACTTTTAGCATTTCTTATAAGGTTGGTCTGGTTTTTATAAATTCCCTTAATTTCTGTTTGTTTGGGAGTATATTAATTTCACCATCGTATCTGAGGGCCAGTTTTGCTGGATATCTAATTCTTGGTTGGCAATTTTTTTTTTTTCTTTCAAGATTTTGTATATGTCATTCCATTGTCTTTTTGCCTGCCTGGTTTCTGCAGAGAAATCAGAGCTTAGTCTTATTGGTTGTCCTTTGTAGACAACATTTAATTTATCCCAAGCTACTCTCAAGATTCTTTCTTTGTCTTTGATTTTGGAAAGTTTGATTATGACATGTCTTGGTGATTTTCTCTGGGAGTCTATCCTGCGTAGTGTTCATTGAGCTTCTTGGATTCATTTTCATCTTTCATAATATTGGGAAAGTTTCTGTTAGCAGGTCTTCAACAATGTTCTCTGTGGTTTTTTTATTTTGTTTCTTTTATCCCCCTCTTGTTCTACAATTCCAAATCACTTGTAGTTTATTTCTCTTGATACCATGCCATATAACACTAGTATTTTCTTCAATTCTTTTTTCTGATTTTTCCTTATACAAGCTGGTGTGAAGTGATTTTTCTTCAAGATAGTTAATATGTTCTTCAGCCAATTTGATTCTGCTTGTATATCTTTCCAATGTGTTATCTATATCCATAATTTTAGTGTTAATCTTCTGTATTTCTAATTGCTGTTTTTCTATGATTTCTAATTGTCAATTCATTTTGTTGCTTTGCTCTTCTATTGTTTTTCTGAATTCTTCAACATTATTTTCTGACTTTTCCTTGCTTTTGTTTATGATTTTCTTGAGCTCTTGGAAGCTTTCATATGCGTGTGTGTGTGTGTGTGTGTGTGTGTGAGCTCTGGTGACTTAGTGCCTATGGCATTTGACTGCTAATTGGTAGTTCAAACCCACCAGCCATGATACCACCTCAGAAACCCAAGGAGGGGTCATGATGAGTCAAATTCTATTCCTTGATTGAATTGAAGTTTACTGTTGTCTCTGACACATTTTGAAGTGGTTGTCTTTATTTGTTGGTTATGTGTTGGTTTGTTTCACCCAGGCTTTTTATTTTGCTTTGATTCAATATGTCTGTAGGGGTAGGGCATGAGTGCTTCTTTGGTTGTTAGCTTGGCAACACTGGGGCACTCCCCAGCTGTCTCCATGTTGATGGCATAACTGGCAGGAATGCACACTGCAAGTGCAGGTCTCAGTTTATCATGAAGACAAGTAGCATTTGGGATGAACAAGTATTGTCCACCATCTGTCATTGATCCAATGATGTAGGAGCTGGTCATGGTGGTCCTCAACTATTGGGTGAAAGGAGTTCTGGTGTCATATTGGATAAGGTATTTGGCTGTTAACCAAAAGGTCAGCAGTTCAAACCCACCAGCCACTCCACAGAAGAAAGATGGGGCAATATACTTCCATAAGGATTTACAGCTTTGGAAACCCAGTCAACTTGATGGTAGCAAGTTTGATTTTTTTTGTTTGTTTGTTTGTTTAATGAAGAATTAATTTCCTCCTCACATTGGTTGGGGCAAGGGAAAAAAAAATCCAAGGAAAAGAAGAGAAGAAAAAGAAAAAAAAAAAAGAGAGAGAGAGAATAAAAATAAAAGAAAAAAACGGGGAGGGTGGATGAGGAAAAAAATGGTAAAAGTGAAAGAAGAAAACAGAGGGAGAAAAGAACAAATAAAAAGGAAGAAAATTTGGGAAAAGGGAAAATAAGGAACCTGAGGAAAAAAGACTTTTGTAATTATGGTCAACCAACAGTACTGAGAGTAAGCAGTTGTGACACAAACCACTGACTCACCAGGGAATGTGCCCATGGAGGTGAAAGGAGCCTGGCACAAGTGGGCTCCTCCACAAGATGAGGAGGTATATGCCTCTTATGCTCATGATGAGAAAGATCTAGTTATGCAAGCACAGGGAGAGCCACAGCCTATGGGTCTGTCTGTTTGGAGTGGGTTCCTGAGGTTTTAGAGCAGGTGGTTGGGGGATTAGATGGAACTTCCCTTGCTGCTGGTTTGGTGGTGACAGGGGAAGATTTTGCCTCTATTTGCAGGGAAGTTGTGCTTTAGGGAATGGAGAGTATAGCTCACCAGTCACAGTTTATCAGTATGAGTCTGGCACACTTCGAAGCACATGCAGCCATTTCTCTAGCTCCTGCCCAAACTGTAGTGAAAGGCCAGTGTCTTGCTTTTCTACTGCTGCGATAACAGAGATACCACAAGCAGATGGCTTTAACAAACAAGAATTTATTATCTTACAGTTTAATAGGCTGGAAGTCCGAATTTAGAGTGCTGATTCTAGGGGCTGGATGAAGGCCTCTCAACCTTGGGCTTCAGCTCTGCCTCTTATTGCCGGCCCATTGGATTTGGAGGCCTCTTCTAACTCATGTAACTGCTGGTTGCTGAGGTTGGCAAACAAGATCGACGAGTCAAATGGCACAATCACATAATAAGCAGACAATGTGATAGGCCACTGGTTCAAGTTAGGAACTGGAGATGAAGACAGCCAAATGCAGGATCCAAATGTGGCAAAAAGCTGGAGACCTTCCTCAAAGCTTCTCCATATGTACCAGAATTTGGCTACACACTGAAGACAAATACTTAGCTACTTACAGCACATTCCATCATAGAAATGATTACAATCTCATCACAGGGAATAACTATAATCCAGCTGCCAAGCACTCAAAACCTAGGCTTAGCCAAGTTGACACACAACCTCATCTACACACAGCTACCCTGAGACTACTAGCTTCTCCAACCACCCCAACACAGGCATTTCCCCTTGCAGAAGTGGGAGGTGCCTATACAAGTGGGTGCCTCTGAGAGAGGAGGCTGTAGAGGTATGCCTCTGTGTTCAGTGTGAAAATGATCTGTCAGTGCCTCATGCACCAGGCAGGTGAGCTTGAGCCTCTGGCTCAGTCTGCTAGATGCAAGTCGTTGGGGATGGCTGGGCTGTCATGGAAGTGGCTAGGGATCCAGACAGGCGAGAGTGGGGTTTCTCTATCCACCGGGTTAGTAGGAACAGCCAGAGTATTTACCCCAGGCACAGAGAGTGTGTGTTTGTTAGAGCGGAGAGTGTTCTCCAGTCACGATTCACTGACATGGATCTGGACTCATACTGGATGAGCAGAGCTGTTTATCTAACTCTTGCCTAGATTCAGTCAAACTAGAGGCTGTCCTGACCCTAATTTCTCCAACTTCCCCAACACAGGCCTTTCATCTTGCATAGGTCTCTAGCCCAAACAACTAGTATCTACCCCAAAAAAAACCAAGCTCACTGCCATTGAGTCAAATTTGACTTGTAGCGACCCTTCCTTGAGTTTCTGAGGTGATATCTCTGTGGAAGTAGATTGCCCAATCTTCCTTTTGAGGAGTGGCTGGTGGATTTGAACTGCCAGCCTTCTGGTTAGCAGTCAAATGCCTCAGGCACCACACCACCAGAGCTCCCAGTGTCTACTTGTGGTGAGTTATTTCATCCTTTCTCTGGCTCCCTCCTCACTCCACAGCCACCTGTGCCACCATACATCTGACCCATGTCCCTACACATTCCTTTGCCAGCTCCTGCAGTTCTTCTCACCTTGAATTCTTGCCTATCTGTGTACACTGTGTCTTTATTGCTGTGTGGATTCCATGAAGTTGTTTTCTCTTCACCTACATCCGATGCCTCTGTGTTTATAATGACAATATTTCAGCTAGTCCCAGCTTTTCTCTCCCCAGTCACTGATTTACTCTGTCTCCCTTTCCAATTGGTGGTCAATGTAATTCTTTATCCTCTGAATTGATGCTCAGAATTCCAGAATCATTATTTTATCTGTTTCACTTGGTTCTTCTTGGTCTCTGTTGCAGAAAGATTGGGCAGAGTGTGTTAGCAGGATCCCATCTTATCTCCATCCTCTTTAACTTAGACTTCTATTTTTTAAAAAAAAAAAAAACTGCCATCAAGTCGGATCTGACTCATAACAACCCCTTCTTGGGTTTCCGAGGTGGTATCACTATGGAAGTTGACTGCCGAACCTTCCTTCTGAGGAGTGGCTGGTGGGTTTGAACTTCCAGCTTTCTGGTTAGCAATCAAATGCCTTAGGCACTACACCACCAGAGCTCTCAGAGATACTTAGCCAAATTAATTATACATTAAAATAAAGACATTTTTTAGATTTGTCTCTGAAATTTTTTTCTTATGCACTCTTTCTCAGAAAACTATCATAGGAGGTGTTCCACCAAGATGAAGGAGTAAACAATGAATAAAGATATGAGACACAGGAAACAGGAGAGAACTCCTTCCTCAACCCATGTGATGCTTTAAGAATCATGATTTTTATTTCTCACTCGTAACAGTGTTGAGTGTGCAGGAAAGCTGTTGTGCTTCATGTGGCCATTTGGAAACAGCCCCTAGAATTTACACAGTGAAAGCTGGACCACAACCACATTAGTTTTCTAGCCCACGGGAAGAGGAAAAAAACTCAAAGATGTCTAGGTGCAAGCATAGAGGCAGCAAACATCACTTCTGTTCCCACTCCTTTACTTACATGGGCACATGTAGCTACAAGGGACTTCTGGGAAACGAATTCTCCAGCATTTAGCCGTAGGCCCAGTTGGCTTACCATAAATGAGAGGGAGAATGAATTTTGGTCACATTTTGAGACCACAAGCA
The DNA here is from genome assembly GCF_000298275.1 of Orycteropus afer afer. NCBI lineage: Eukaryota > Metazoa > Chordata > Mammalia > Tubulidentata > Orycteropodidae > Orycteropus > Orycteropus afer. The sequence goes on from NW_006921606.1 coordinate 12,311,815, forward strand.
AATGCCTGAGACCACATATTCCAATAGTGAATACAAGAATATTATTCCAAAAAGGCCAGACAGAACCAATGGCAACTTGGATGTGAAACTCCACAACAGACACTAATAGGAATATAGAAGATGTCATATAAATCCAAGCCCTTCTCACACGTTATCACCACAAGATCATACTAGATGACATGTTGGAAAGGAACAGAAGAAAAGGAAAGAAACACAAAAGGCTCTGCATTTGGCCCAAAAGACCATAATTCCATAAAATGGCATGTTGAGAGTTCAATCACACACCACTAAGATTACCAACACCTCTACCCTCCAGTGAGTTAACGTCTCATGAAAATGTCAGATCAGGTGCTGAGTAAAAAATGTCCCCACTGATGAACACTTGGGATGTTTCAAATTTATTGTTGTTTTTAACAACAATGACTCCACAGCAGTGAATGAGTGAGTATGATGAATATGAAAGTACAGTATCATAACGAAATATGCAAAGATCTGGAGTTAGAAAACCAAAAGGGAAGAACACGCTTGGCATTTTTCAAGCAGAAAGAACTAAAGAAAAAAATTCAAGCCTCAAGTTGCAATATTGAAGGATTCTGTGGGCAAAATATTGAAGGATGCAGGAAGCATCAAAAGAAGATGGAAGGAATACACAGTCACTGTCCCAAAAAAGAAAGGGTCGATGTTCAACAATTTCAGGAGGAATTGGCAAAAGACAAGGCTCCAGGAATTGACAGAATACCCATTAAGTTGTTTTAACAACAGGATGCAGTGCTGGAGGCGCTTACTGATTTATGCCAAGAATTTTGGAAGGCCAAAAGGTATGACCAACCAAGTGAAAGAGATCCATATTGTGCCCATTGCAAAGAAAAATGATCCAACAGAATGTGGAAATGATTGAAAAATATCATTAATGTCACACACAAGTAAAATTTTGCTAGAGATAAATTCAAAAATGGTAGCAGCAGTGCATTGACAGGGAACTTCCAGAAATGCAAGCTGGATTCAGAAGTGGATATGGAATGAGGAATACCATTGCTGATGTCAGATGGATATTGGCTAAAAGCAAAAAAAATACCAGAAAGATGCTTACCTTTGTTTTATTGACTACACAAAGGCATTCAACTGTGTAGATCATAACAAATTGTGGATAATACCGTAAAGAAAGGGAATTCCGGAACACTTCATTGTGCTCATGAGAAAGCTGTACATAAAACAAGAGGCTGTCATTTGAACAGAACAAGAGGACACTGTATGGTTTAAAATCAAGAAGGGTGTGCGTCTAGGTTGTATGCTTTCACCATACTTACTCAACCTGTATCTGTGCAAATAATCCAAGAAGCCGGACCATATGAAGAAGAATGTGACATCAGGATAAACGGAAGAGTGATTAACAACCTGTGATATGCAGATGACACAATATTGCTTGCAGAAAGTTTAGATGAAGCACTCCCTGGTGAAGACCAAAGACTACAGTCTTTAGCATGCATTACATCTCAACATAAAACAAAAACTCCTCACAACTGGACCAATAAGAAACATCACAATAAATGAGAAAAGATTGAAGTTGTCAGGGATTTCATTTTACTTGGATACATAATCAATAGCCATGGAATCAGCAGTCAAGAAATCAGATGTCATATTGCACTTGGTAAATCTGCTGGAAAAGTATTAAGAAGCAAAGACGTCACTTTGAAGACTAAAATGCACCTAACCCAAGCAGTGGTATTTTCAGTCACCTCATATGCATTGTTCAAACTGAACAATGAAAAAGGAAGACCAAAGAGAGTTGATGCCTTTGAAACATGGTGTTGGTGAAGAATATGGGAAATACCATGGACTGCCAGAAAAACAAACAAATCTGTCCTGGAAATAGTGCAGCTGGAATGCTCCTTAGAAGTGAGAATGGCCAGACTTCATCTCACCTACTTTGGTCATGTTGTCAAAGGGACCATTTCCTGGAAAAGGATATCATGCTTGGTGAAGTAAAGGGTCAGTAAAAAAGGGGAAGAACTTCAAGGAGATGAACTGACACAGTGGCTGAAATGATGGGCTTAGACATAGCATGATTGTGAAGATGATGCTGGACCTGGCAGTGACTCAACGGCACCTAACAACAACATGATGAATATCTGTGTGTGTGTGTGTGTGTGTGTGTACCTGTCAGTGTTGTTCTTTTGGACAACATCCTAAAAATGGAATCACTTGTTGAAGGGAATACACTTTTAAATTTTTTGTTTATATCCTTTACTAAACTCCCTACAGTAAGGTTGTACTGATTTGAAGAACTAAATACTTCTCAGGCTAAGTATTAAAAATCTCTTTATTATTTCTCAAGATATTTTTATCTTAAAATAGTCCACTAGGTAATTTTTTTTTCCATTGTGTATCTCACATTGACTAAAAGTCTAACTTGAGGAAACTAGTTGGGAAATATTAAGCTCAGTAATGAAAAATAATGATTCATTTCTAATTACTTAGTAACTTTCTGTGGTAGGTACACACTGAGTAGCTACCTGAATGTGTAATTGCTAGCTGTGTGATGTTGGTAAATTATTAACCTCTCTGGGTTTTAGAGTATTTGTCCTTAAAAATAATAATAATAATAGTAACTAAAAATAAATTTGATAATTTCTTGTCCCATAAGGTATCAGAAACCTTCATGACAATAACTTTTATAATTTCATTTGTGTCAAACATATCACCCTGAAGACCGAGCCACATATGATCCAAAGAGAAAAGGAGAAGAAATGTTTCATTTTGTACTTGTCATCAAAATAATCTCAGTGGAAACCATATTATTAATGATTCCTCTATGCAAGATAGCAACTGCTGACTTAAATTCAGATGGATGGCTATAACTAATGTAAAATTTTCAGCATCATTTCACTCAAATTCAAAATTCAAATTCAACAAACATTTATTGTTCTGGGAGCTATTCCATGTGAATAATATAAAACAATAACCCTGTCCTAAAGAAGCTGACAACATAGTCAACTCATTTTCTCACAGGAGGTTTTCAACATGGAATCATTTCTATTTAAAATAATAGGAAAGAATTACAAGACCAGAAATGCTAAAATTAAATTATAAATATTCCACACAAATCTCAAAATTGAGGCACACTTTTAGAAATTACCAGCTGCTTTTTGTTAATGTTTAATTTGGTTTGAAAATATTGTAAATAAATAATGTTAAGAGGACTTGAGTTGTCTACAAAGGATTGGTGGTTAATGGTAGAATTCTCACCTCCCATGTGGAAGACTGGGTACCATTCCCCATCGATGCAGCCACCACCCATCTGTCAGTGTGTTGCTGTGATGCTGAACAGATTTCAGCATAACTTTCAGACCAAGAAAGAGTAGAAAGAAAGGCCTGATGATCTACTTCCAAAAAATCAGCCAAAGAAAACCCTAAGTCTCACAGCAAAGCATTGTCTGGTCCACAATCAATCATGGGGATGATGCAGAACCAGGCAGTATTTAATTCCATTGTGCATGGGGTCATCATAAGTCAGGATCAGCTCACTGGAAGCTCAAAACAACAATATTATCTTAATAATAATATCCTATGCTACTTTTACTGTTAAAATTAGCTACTTATACTATTATGCTTGAGCCAAACTTACAGAATTAACACGGAAATATGATTGACATCAGTATAGCAACATGTGATAAAATGCAATTAGTTAATATTTAAAATTAACTGTATGTAATAACTAATACATCAATTAAGCAATATGCAATTAAGTTGTAGTCTCTGCTACTTAGTGATTTAATCACAAAAGCAAAGAATATTTTCATAAACAAATGAAATAAATATTAAATCTATTAATTGGATGTGTGGTTAGAGCTAAGAATAAACAGTAAGAGTAAAAATTATCTATTTAAATAATCTGTGTAATCAGAAAACAGGTTATATGATCACATGCATAATTATTAAATTAGTGTTGAGCAGTTGTTTACAGTATAGTTCAGTATATATACAAACCTTAGTTTGAATGCTGACTCTGCCACTTACCAGGTATGATGTGCAAGTTACTTAACCTCTCTAAATTTATTTCTTCATCAGTGATATGAAGATAATGACAGTGCCTATTTCATAGGGCCATTGTCAGGATTAAATGAGATAATACATGAACAGTGCTTAATATGGTGCTTAAAAGTCAAAGGCTGTAATTAGGTAACATATTTGGAAAACGTTTAGCTTCATAGATAATTTTATATTGAATCAGAATTTTGCAATGCCCTTTAACATACCAGCAAGTTCATCTGTTTAACTAGGTGGGTGAAATATATGAATGAAAGTAGAGTTATTATTATGGTATAAGTCATAAAAAGGCAATTCCTTGTATGAATTACTTCTTTCTGTTGAAAGGAATCAGAGTAATTTTTCTGAATGTTTCTGTTGGTCAGATTGCAAACTACTTCCAGGAGCTATATCTGGTAACTGTGAGCTCACATTTCTAAAAGAGAATTTATATAGATGAGTCCTTTGTGGGGAGACAGCAAAAAAAAAAAAAATGTTACTCTGGCTAACGTTGTTGTTGTTGTTATGTGCCATCTAGTCGCACCCGACTCATAGTGACCCCTCTTTGGGTTTCCGAGGCAGTATCACTATGGAAGTAGATTGCCCCATCTTCCTTCTGAGGAGTGGCTGGTGGATTTGAACCGCCAGCCTTCTGATTAGCAGTCAAATGCCTTAGGCACTATGCTACCAAAGCTCCCCTGGCTAACATTAAGTGGAGAAAATCTGTTAGAAAGATATTAGGAACACAGGATGATTTCAGGACTCTAGAACCAGGCTTGCACCCAGAGAAGAGCAGGTGAGCCAGAAGCAGGTCTACAAGGAACCTGTTCATTGAAGGAACCACTGCTCAGAATCAGTCTCTGGGGAAGATGAAGTCTTACTCTTCTCCCACTGGTTTACAAAGCTTAGGACAGCTACCCAACTCTGTTTGTACCTGGGCAAAGGAAAAAAAAAGGTCTGTCTGTTTTGACTTCTCTAATAGGAAGAGGCCTGGTGACACAGTGGTTAAGCACTCAGCTCCTAACCGAAAGGTTGGCAATCCAAATCCACCAGCCATTCCACACGAGAAAGGCTTTCTGTTTTTGTAAAGATCACAGCTTTGGAAACCCTATGGGGCAGTTCTACTCTGCCCTATAGGGTCACAATGAGTGAGCAAAATTTTACTTGCATGTTAGAGTAATAATATTGTTTGATAGTTTCCACAGTCTACTGAATCACCTTTCTTTGGAAAATGCATGTCTATGTAGCTCTTACAGTCAATTGGCCTGGTAGCTGTCTTCCAAATTTGTTGGCGTAGATGAGTACTTCCAATGTTGCACCCATTTGCTGAAGCATGTCATTGGCAATCTGTCAATTTCTGGACTCTTGCTTTTTGCAAATGCCTTCAGTGCAACTTGTATTTCTTCCTTCAATACCTTTGGTTCTTGATCACATGCTACCTTCTGAAACGGTTGAATGCCAACCAATTCCTTTTGGTACAGTGACTCTGTGTATTCCTTCTATCATCTTACAATGCTTCCTGCATTGTTCAAAATGTTGCCATAGAATCCTTCAATATTGCAACTTGAGGCTTGAATTTTTCCTTCAGTTCTTTCAACTTGAGAAATGCCAAGCAGGTTCTTTTCCTTTGGTTTTCTAACTTCAGGTCTTTCACACTTCATTATAATACTGTTTGTCTTCTCAAGCCACCCTTTAAAATCTCCTGTGCAGCTCTTTTACTTCATTACTTCTTCCATTTGTTTTAACTACTCTATGTCCAAGAGCAAGTTTCAAAATTTCTTCTGATATCCATCTTGCTCTTTTCATTCTTTCCTGTCTTTTTAATGACCTTTTGCTTTCTTCATATTTGAAGTCCTTGATTTCATCCCAAAGCTAGCTTAGTTTTCTGTCATTAGTGTTTAATGTGTTAAATCTATTCTTAAGAAGGTCTACAAATTCAGATGGAATATACTCAAAGTAGTACTTTGGCTCTCATGGACTTGTTTTAATTTTCTTCAGCTTCAACTGCCTATATGAGCAGTTGATGATTTATCCTACAGCCAGCCCCCAGACTTTTTCTGACTAATGGTATTCAATGTTTCCTTCGTCTCTTTCCATAGATGGTGTCAATTTGATTCCTATGTATCCTAACTGGGGAAGTCCACTTGTATAATCGCCATTTATTTTGATGGAAAAAGGTATTTGTAATGAAGGATTTATTGGTCTTGCAAAATTCTAGCATGTGAATTTTTTTATCATTTCTATCACCAAGGCTGTATTTTCCAGCTACTGGCCCGTCTTTGCTTCCACTTTTCTCATTCCATTCACCAAAAATTATCAGTGAATCTTGAAAGCAAATTTGATCAATTTCAGACTACCAAGTTTGGTAAAAATCTTCAATTTCTTCATCTTTTAAATTAGTGGTTGGTGCTTAAATCTGAATAACAGTAGTAGTAGTAGTAGTAGTAGTCAGTGTAACTGGTCTTCCCTATAAGTGTATGGGCATTATCCTATCACTGACAGCACTGTCCTTCAGGATAGATCTTAATTTTTTTTTTTTTTTTTTAATTTTACAATGAATGAGATGCTGGTTCCCTTCAATTTGTCATTCCAGACATAGACCATATGATTGTCTGATTCTAAATGGCCAATATCAGTCCATTTCAGCTCACTAATGCCTAGCATATCTATTTTCAAGTGTACTACTTCATTTTGGACAGCTTTCAATTTTCCTAGATTGATAATTCATGCATTTCATGTTCCAATTATCAATGGATGTTTGTGGCTGTTTCTTCTCTCTTTGAGTCGTGACACACCAGTAAATGAAGGTCCCAAAAGCTTTACTCCATCTACGTCATTAAGGGTGACTTTACTTTGAGGAAATAATTATTCCCCAGTCATATTTTGAGTGCCTTCCAACCTGAGGGGCTCATCTTCCAGCACTTTATCAGACAATGTTTCAGGGCTATTCATATAGTTTCCCAATAATGTGTCAGACAGTATCTCACTGCTATTCATAAGGTTGGTACTGGCCAAATTTTTAAGAAGTAGATCACCAGGTCCTTTTTCCTAGTCTGTGTTACACTGAAAGCTCCACTGAAACCTGTCCACCAGGAGTGATTCTGCTGGTATCTGAATACTGGCAGCATAGCTTCCAGCATCTCTGCAATGTGAAGATCACCACAGTAAAACAAACACCACTCAAGTAGTGGCGAGTGATATTAGTATCAGTTAATGTCTGTTAGAAAAGTAAAGACTCCCTGTTTACATACACTTTGTTGGAGAAAGAGGTCCTTTCCCCTATTGCTCCTGTATCTTTAAGCTCTCTTCCTTTCTGAAATATCATGTTATAATCAAAGCATAAGTAGAAATTTCAGAAAATCATTCAGGAATAATACATATCTTCAGGGTATGATAAATACAAACACACTATTCATAAGTCATTCTCTTAAAGGTGTAATTGATAATTTCCAGATATTGCAAAGAACGAACGTAAGCATGGGAAATGCTTTCATATGAGCCCTGTCTCTGAAGCAAAAATCAAACAGAAATTTCAGGAGATGTTCTGACATTCTTATTAGGAGACTATTTTGTTTGCTTCTGTTAAATTTACAATGCTTAACTTTTTCAAGGCTGAGGCTGTCAAATTTCCAGGAAATGTTTTATTCACTCAGTTTGCTTTGTCTAGAAAATGAAGCTATCACTGAAATATTTCCAGGGAAATCCCAGAGGAGATCTTTATAGACAGAGAAGTAATTGCTTAGACGGGATGAATTGGCTGTAAGTCTTTGTACATGTAGAAAGGCAAATAATATTCCAATGATACTGAAGTTAAAATATCTGGGATTTGAGACATAAAAGCCACAGGTAATGTATATGCTTAGTACTGAAAAAGAAAGCAAAGAAAATCAAGTTAAACCATGTCTTTTCCAAGCAAAGTTCAAAAATCCATAAATGTTTGTTAAATATTAAAAAGTCCAAATGATGTAAATGTTTTGAAATGAAACAAAAAATGTCTCTTAACTCATTTCCTTAACAATATTTTTGATATGCAGTTTTTTCCATTGTTATGAAGTCTATCTTTTTTATACTTCATTTTTATCTTTTATAATGCCTTTTAAGTTCTGTCTGAGGAAACTTTGCCTATCTAAAGTTCTTGAAGATATTCTCTTTTTTTCTGAAAGTTTATAATTTTAGCTTTTATTTGATGTCCATGGTCCTTCTATGATTGATATTTGAATATGATACAATAAATGTTGCAAGTGTCCTTTCTTTTCCTTCAGTTGGGCATCGAATTACACCAGCAACATATATGATGGAATTTTTTTTTTTAAATCCTTTTTTATTGAGTTGTTTTAGGTCCTTTGTTGCAAATCTACTGAACACATATGTCTGGACTCTATTTTGTTCCATTGATCTATTTGTCTAACTTTACCTCAAGCTATGCAATAAAACCCTGGAACCAAACTCACTGCCATCAAGTCCTTTCTGACTCATAGAAACCCCCATTGGGTTTCTGAGGCTGTAAATCTTTACAGAAGTAGATCACCCAGTCTTCCTTCCATGGAGCAGCTGGTGGGTTTGAACTGCTGACTTCCCAGTTAGCAGTCAAGTCCCTTATCCACTATACCACCAGAGCTCCAGCTATGCCATACTGCTAATTATTATAATTATAAAACAAATCTTGATATTAGGTAGTACAGATCCTCTAAATGTATAGTTCTTCTACAAATTTTTGGCTCTTGTAGGTTGTTTGCATTTTTATATAAATTTTGAAATCAACTTGTTAAATTCTTTTTTAAATAAAGCCTGCCAGGATTTTTATTGAAATTGCATAGAATCTATGATCAACTTGGGGAAAGCTGACATCTTAATAATATTGACTTTTCTAATCTATAAATATGTTATCTCTCCATTTTGAAGGACTTCTGAATTTCTTTCAGAAATGCTTTATGATCATCAGTAAAGAGTTCTTACATATAAAAAGAAGACACATTGTTAAGAATGGTTGTCCCATTAAATAAGAATTTTTTGAAAAGCAAATAAGAGAGGGACAAACTCTTCAAAATACTCATTTATAATTATTCTTAAATTCTTCTCACATGACATTGTTAACAAAAAATATTCCAAGCCTAGAGTTGAAGAAAAATAGCTTGAAGCAGCAGAAGCTAAGTGTATACCATATCACTTCATATGTTATTGGAGTAGCGATTTCCCAACTGCAAAAAGGGGGAAGGGCATCCTTGGAAAAGGAGGGAGTGAGGGAAGAGGAAATAATATTTTATTAGCCTCAAAGCATTTTAAATCCATAAATAGTTAAATTCTGCACCCCCTCAAGTTACCTATCTCCCATTTTGACCCACTGCCATTGAGTTGATTTCAACTCATTATGACCCCCAGTGGATTTCCCAGGCTGTAAATCTTTACAGAAGCAGATAATCTCATCTTCCTCCCCCAAGAACAGCTGGTGGGTTTGAACAACCGACCTCCTGTTTAGCAGCCAAATACTTTACCCACTATGACTCCAGAGCTTCTTTGGGATATATAATTAAGCAGAAAAATGTCAGCCAGTGTACACCTCTGTAAACTCCATTAATTGACTCCTCGATGTCCATTTCTCCCTCCTTCATTGCTAACAAAATAAAGAACAGGTTTTCTGAGGAGTACCAAGCTGCTCAGCCTTGGACAACGAATCATAACTCATTGCCATGGAGTTGGGTCCAACTCATAGTTACCCTGACTCATAAACCTTTGGGTTTCTGAGGCAGTAAATCTTTATGGAAGTAGATTGTCCCATCTTTCTTCTGTGGAGTTGCTGGTGGGTTTGAACCACAAACATTCTGGTTAGTAGTCAAATGCCTTAGGCACCGCAATTCCACTCAAAAACTCACTACTACCGAATGGATTCTGAGTCAGTGAACTTATAGAGCAGAGTAGAACTGCTCCATGGGGTGTTACAAGGCTGTAAATCTTTACAAAAGCAGAGTGTCTCATCTCTCTTCTGTGGGATAGCTGGTAGGTTCGAACAACTGAACTTTTGATCTGCTGCTGAATGTTGCACCACCAGACAGACCTCTTAGGGTCATGATTAAGCTAATCAAAGGTTGTCCTGTGACCAATTCTGACCAATGAGTTTTAAGGAAAAGCTGGAGAAAAGGTGCTTTAGGAAAGCTCATCTTTCCATATTAAAAGGACAAATGATTACTAGCCAAAAGGTTGGCAGTTCAAACCCTCCCAGAGGTGCCTTGGAAGAATCCTTCCTGCCTGAAATTTGGACTGGATGCCCAGGGCTGCATCAGCCATCCTACAACCAAGAGGTGATAAAATCAACATTTTGAGATGTCATATCATTTCTAGATGCCAGATTTCCAGACATCTTGTTAAGTGAAAAAAGAGATGCATATTCATTTAATCCGCTGATTGTTTTTATTCAGAGATTCAGTTCATAAGCAAAATACACTGTTTTTCTACTCAATGTCAGTCATATATTGTTACTTGCAGGCAAAAGATCCCTATATATAAAATCTCATATAACCCTCATGATAGCCACAATTAGAGCCACAAGGCTCAAAGATGTTAAGTGATTTTTCCACCGCCTCACAGTTGAAGGAAAGTGCTGGAATTAGGACCCATATCTTCCTGCACCTGCTGCCCTAGCCTGTTTCTTTCTGTTAACATAAACTGGGAAAGAGAGAGCATGTAAGTATGCCTATAAGTGTAGGCTTTGAGGAACAATGGAGAGAGCATAATCTGAAGCTTTAAATGTAAAGACACTCATACTAATATCTCATCTGAGTGCATTTATATCTGGACAATTAACATTTTAAAAATTTTTTCAAAGTAAATTGTATAAAACAATGACACATACCATTTTGTCCCCATCAGAGTGGTGTTTTTTAAACAAAATCAAAGGCAAATAACTGTGTGATTGTATGCATAGAGAGAGAATACATAGAGAAAGGCTTTTGAGAAGATAGTTTGGAAGACTCTATCAAAACACCCTTGGGATATGCACTGTTGTATTGTCTATACCAGCAGGGAAGTGAAAACAAACTTCATGTCCATAAGCAAAGAAAAGATGAGAAAAAAAAATGGTACATTTTATGGAATAGCCTGCCATCTTTGAGTAGAAATGAATATATTTTATATATTGACATGAACACATTTCTAAAGAAGATGAAATTTTAAAAGTCCCTCACAGGAGAAAATGTACAGAATAAACCCAATTAAAGTAGCCATGAGTCACAAATCGACTGGACAATACCTAACAACAAATCCAGTTACAAAAAAAAAAAAACACTTTTTCTTCACAAAAAAAAAACTTTTTCTTCAAATTTTTTTATGTATATAGATATATAGAAAATTTTAGAAAGATACCATATATTTCACATATAACGTGATTACACATATGATGCACATAGGAACCTTACACACAAGGAGGTTGTGCAATTTGCAAAAAACATATAACATACACATTATTTGTGTACAAATATGGCACACACCAAACTGTTAATGGGTACCCATAGACAGAAGAGTGGAAGACAAGAAGGGAAAGATCTCTTTGCCATTGAGTCAGTTCCAACTCATGGCAACCCCAGTGTTACAGAATAGAGCTGCACCATATGGTTTCCTTGGCTATAATCTCTATGCAAGCAGATTACCAGACCTTTCTTCTGTGGAGCCACTAGGTGAGATTAAACTGTCAGCCTTCATATTAATAGTCAAGTACAAACCATTTGCACCACCCAGGGACCTGAGGGGAAGAATTTTTTAATACTTTACATATTTCTCTACCATTTGAGCGAGCCAACAAGCATATATCTTGTATATCTTTGACTGTTGTTATTGGTTTTTGTTGCCATCAAGTCAATTAAAATCCATAGCAATGCCATGTGACAGAGTCTAACTGCTCCATAGGATTTTCAAGTCTATGACCTTTCAGAAACAGTTCACAAGGCATTCTTCCAAGGCACCTCTGGGAGGGTTTGAACTGCCAACCTTTTGGCTAGTAATCAAGTACTTAACCATTTGTGCTGTCCAGGGATTCCTATAACTTTGGTAATAAGTGAATAAAAGCAGCTTGTATTGATCAGGACTCATTTGGTTGTAAGTGGCAGAAAACTAATGTAAACTAATATAAGGCAAAAAGTTTGTTCTTGCAACTAAAATTTCTTGGGTAGTTTGGGTTCAAATTCAGACTGCTTCCCTCTGTGCCAGCCCCATACTTTGCCAGATTCTCTGTGTTGGAGGCTGATGACTGCAGCAGCTGCAAGTCTATATCCAATCCCCTAGAGACCCTCACAGAAAGATAGCACCCTTCTGGGTCACATCAGTCAAAACCCACAGGGGAGCTCTGTGATGCAGACACTAATTGCTTCCTATACAGAAATCCATTCTCCTCTTCTTAGTAATGGAACCCTTGAATGGTAGTTGGCCACATGGTTGCTGAGAATACATTTTCCAGCCTTCCTTGAAGGTTGGTGTGGTCATATTGCTTAATTCTGAAAAAATGAGATATAAGCTGGAATGTGATGTGGTAGCTTCTAAGAACTTTCCTTAATTAAAAGTCACACACTCTTTGCTTTCTGGCTGACTGGAAAGCAAATGTGATGGCTGACACTGGAAGAGCCATCTTGTATCACAAGTGAGATTGAGCAAAAGAGTCACATAATGATGCTACAAGGTGGTAGGAGCCTGGATCCCTAAGAACTTCAAGAAGCAAAGCTATTATATCAGCCCTAGACAATGGATCTCTGGATTTTTCCATGAGGGATGAGTAAAAATGTATCTTATTTAAACCACTTTCATTTTGGATCTCTTTTCAGAAAAGCCAAACTTAACTCCTAACTGATACAAGCTTTGATTGATTCTGATGGACCATTTTCCAATCCCTGGACAAATGGCCATGGCCAGAGGAGTGTGACTGAGGTATTTCTACCAAGGCCTAAAGAAGAGATGTCTCCCCTGGAAATTCAGGGTGCTGGAACTGGAAAAGTTTGGAAGGCTCTTGGGTAAATAAAATAGCATGTCTACCACACTGCCCACATGGACCCAAAATTAAAAGACTGTAAGTTACCTATGCTTTGATTTGTGTTGTGTTTGATACTACCTCTTTACTTCTGAAAAAACTCACTTGGCTTAAGCCATGCTTCTACCTATCAAGTTGCTTATGTCATCTAAAATACAAACAACAAGCAAACAGAGCGAAGCCCATGAAAGAGACATAACTCCATATTAAGACATCAGAAATTCTAGAGATCCCAGAGCATGGTTTGCTGAAAAATTCGGCAAGCAACTCAGCTTACAGAGAAACCAGAAGCCAATTGTGTGAGATTGAATCTTTTCATCTGCCAGCTGAGGAAATCTCAAAAGGTACTTTGTTCAATCTGCATGCTTGCTTGTTTTCACTTGATTTGTACTAATCAAACAACAAAGTTAAACAAAACTAAACTGAACTAAATGAAAAGGGACACACTTTCAAATCAGGGAAACAAGACTGGGAAGAACTTAATTTAAAAAGCAAGTGATGGGATGACTTCTGTCAAATATTTTCTAAAAACCCAGATAAAGTTACAAAACACAGATGTGGCAAATATACAAAACCCAGGCCAGTCTCCCCTCTTATTGCCTAACTGCCCTGCATGAAAGAGTCCTGGTAGCACATTAGTTAAGCACTCAGCTTCTAACTGAAAGGTCAGCAATTCTAACCTGTCAACCACTCCATAGGAGAAGGATATGGCAGCCTGCTTCTGTAAAGATTTATGCCCTTGGAAACCCTGTGGGACAGTTCTATTCATCCTATAAGTGTGCTATGACTTGGAACTGACTGACGGCAAGTTTGTAATTGGAACATGATGTTGAGAGATGACTCAAGTGATCCAGTTGGCAGAAGATTTAAATTCTTGGAAATGCCTTCCAGCCTGTGTTGAACTCTCGCCTCTGAATTTGCTGCCTGATCTTCGTGGTGCTCAGCTAAAGAGTGAAAAATGAGAGAAGTCTCTGCTTCTTCATGCACTAGCTGCTTCTGAAGTTGCGTTGTGTACATCTTGGATGCCTGGCTCTGGTGTTCTGAGGATTGCTCTCTCTCTTTTTCTTTACAACCATCTTTATTTCCATCAAATCATAGATTGACCAATGCTCTCCCAAGCTTTAGAGAGAAGAAGGATCAATGGAACACAATCTTTTCCTTTTCAGGTGAGGAAAATTGTGTACTTGGCTCTCTGGAATTTTTATTTGTGAAGTAACTTCCTAGCTCTTGAGCAAGGAACCTTGTTTTGTGTTTGTCTTGTTTCCTTCCCAAGACTCTTTTTGTTTCTTTTTCTGACATCACCTTTCCTTAAGACCTCCCTATGCTTCAACCAAGGAGCTCTGGTAGCATAGTGGCTAAAGCACTTGACTGCTAACCAGAAGGCTGGCGGTTCAAACCCACCAGCCACTCCTCGGAAGGAAGGTTGGGCAATCCTACTTCCGTAGTGATACTGCCTCGGAAACCCAAGGAGGGGTCGCTATGAGTCGGGGCCGACTCGATGGCACATAACAACAACAACAACAACATGCTTCAACCAACCAGACTAATTTTACCTTGAACCATGGACTGAAAGGCCAAGGGAGAATGCCAAGTGTTGAAGTATAAGAAGGACATGATCTTACACTTGATTTAAAGAAGTTAATATGAAACATTATCATCAACTTGTTGGTAATGTTCTAAATAAGAGCTCATGTGTATAGAGCTATGCCAGACATGATACACATGGAATTAAATGGACAAGTCTCAGTTCCTGACTTCAGATTTACAATACAATGTATAGATTGCTTTCAATCAATAACAATAAATGTTCTTAATAGGCATCATATGTCAACTCTCCAAAGATCTGAGAGGAAGGTAGACTTGAGCACAGTAATAGTTTTCTTAGGTAGTGAGGCTGAGAGGTTATCCTGGACAAAGGATAGACATGGGAGCAGAGCCATTTTTGGGAAATGAGATAGCTTCATCCACTTTTCCTTCCTCTCTGCCTTCCTATGGCCCCTCCCAGTGAAAGATGAATCAAAGTGGCCCTTGACTGCCCTTTCATTATAATCTGAGTCTAGTTCATGATCCACTACTAACAAAGGAATAGGACTTTTGGGAATGCCATTTTGTACTCCATCTCCTTCCTTCTTATTTTATTTTGTTTGCTTCTAATTTGTTTTATTTTGTAAGTGTTTGCATTTTTGTTAATTATGTTGACTTATTTATGGAACAAGGAATCTTTTATATAATATTAAATTATATTACATTGCATAAAGTTACATTAATGTGTGTGCATATAAATTTGGGAAGTGATATAGCAAAAAAGAGAAAAGATTTTGGCATCATACTGTCCTAGTTTAAACCTCTGTTCTGCTACTTATTATATATGTGACCTAAGTGAAGTAACTTAATCTCTGTTTCTTAATCTGTGAATTAGGAATGAGAATATCTATCTCAGAAGAAGGTTGTCAAGGCTGACACATAACATATTACCTAGCACCAATAATCACCCCATATATGCCAACTCTTGTCATCAGCTATGCTTATCTATGAAGAAGGTCATCTGCAAAGCTTTCAGGGATGATCCTATTCTCTAAACAGAGCTAAGCATTTCCTTCTAAATTAACCAGGCAAGATCCCATGATACTAACATTCCACTTCATCCTCTCTTGTAATGCAGAAGTGCAAGTTATGGTCAGCCTTCTTCTTTCTCTTAGCTGTCATTGAGTAGCCCCCAACTAATACTAATAGCAACCCCATGTCCAACACAATGAAATGCTGCCCAGTCCTGTGCCAACTCCACAATGGGTTGTGGATCAGAAAGCTTTGATCCATAGGGTTTGTTGGGTTTCTTTGTGGTTTTTTTTTTTTTTTTTTT